>NW_015174288.1:279169-330803 GCF_001447785.1 Gekko japonicus | reverse complement strand
TTGAAACCTTTTGGATAGGTTGTCTACAGATGGGGGTTAAAAAGTTATTGGTATGGGGACACTCTCTTTCTCCTTTTCAGTGGAGCCAGGCAGAAGCTCAAAGGAGGTGCCCAGAGACCAGGATGGACTGGCTGAGGGTGAATAAACAAACAATCCAGATAAGATGGAAATATTAATGGTGCACCCCAATTGATTTGGGTCTTGTCAGTTGTCCACTGAGAATCAGGTTAGGTATATAACTTGGTTGAAGTGCTGGATCTGGTATCGCTTTTGGATTCCCAGTCATCAACTGAAGTTTTTAGCAGCATAGACCAACTACAGCTACTGCTACTCCTAGAAAATGACAACATGGTCACTTTGAGAGATGCTTGGATTACCTCTGGACTACTTTGACTTGAGGCTACCCGTCAAGGCTGCCTAGAATGCAGCACCCCTTTTCATTGTAGGAGCCAGCTCAGCATGGCGGTGGCTCTCAGTTTGTTTCTGGACACAAACTCAAAGTGTTGGCTTTATTCTTAAAAGCCCTGAATGGTTTTGGTCATATTTTCTAAGGGTATGTCTCCTTCCTTAACAGGGCTCATAAGTTAGTGGTAATTGCATGCATAAAGAACCAAGTTCTGTCTCTATCATATACAGGGTTTTTTTTTAAAAGGATCTCAGCAAAGCTGCTGCTAGTTAGTTAGACAATATTGGCTGATATGGACCAATGATCTGACTCCTTAGAAAGCAGCTTCGTACATATAGCACCCTGATGGTCCAGTGCCACAGAAAATCAAGGGCAAATCAGTTTCTGACCCATAAGAGTTCCTTTTCTCCTTTCATATACAGAAAAGACAGATCCCAGATTGTAGAGTTGAGTCTTCTGGGAAAGCTCAGTAATTAACAGCCAGAAACAGGCTTAGTTACCCTTCCTCAGGCTGTACAACTGTAAGCATCATGAGGCACTGAGGGGGTACATGTGGGGTTCGCAGGACCTAAGGAGCAGAGAGGTGTAAAAAGACGGATAGGGATTCTGGGGATGAGGACAGGGAAGGGGTAGGTTCTCCTTAAGCAGAAGCCTGCACTAACCTGGATGGCCCGGGCCTTGGTGACCAGCACAGCATTGATGGGGAGAAGCAGCACCATGACTCCGATCCCAGCAAGCATGGATGGGCCCAACTCTCCCCACAGAAACACAATAGACAGTGCAATCTGCAGTGGAGATGACCACAGCTGGTGCACGAAGTTTGTAAAGTCCATAAAACGCTGGGCATCTGCGGACATCAGGTTCACTGTCTCACCAACAGTAGATTCCTTGCGCATGACATTGGAGACTGTGAGGGCCTGAGTGCAGACACAATAAGAGGGGAGGTATATACTGTAGCTGCCATGAGGACCCAAAGTACACAGCACCAAATGGAGAGAACAAGAGTTTGAAACACAGTGCTGTAACTGTGTGTGATACAGGACCATGTCTGAAGGGTGAACCCCATAGCAGACAGACTCCAGAAGAAGCAGATGCATACTTCTCTTCCTCCGCCCTAGTTCTGCCATTGCTATAGGCAATACCCACAAGGAACCCTGTCTATCCCACTGACATCCATTGATGCCACTGACTGGCTAGCAACAGGAAGAAGGAAAGAATCTATGCCAAGTGAAGAAGCCTGCTAACCTTCTTATAGATGGCAGCCATAAGTGAGGTGCGAACATTCATGCCCAGGTTGAAACAGAGGAGGAAATACTGCTGCAGACAGAAAGTCTGCACTTGCGCAGTCGCAAACAGCAGCACTGCATAGAGGTAGCCGTGCCAAATGTAGGCCTCTTGATCCGACACAAAGGAGATCATCAGCCTGTAACAGAAGGCAACCATGAACATCAGCCTCACTGCAACCCATTTTTCGACCGAACCCTGCATGTCAGCTTCCTGTGTCCCCCCCACCCCCACACACAATTCAGGTTCTCACCCTATCCCTGCACAGTCAGGCTCTCGAAGGCACTGCTCTGGTAAATCCACAGACCAACCCATCACTACTCCGCAGTGAAGGGGCCAGACCAATTTCTTAAATGGAGTAAGTTTTACTACCTACCTCCTGCAGTGAACATCTATTATGGTCATGTCACCAACTATTACATTTAGGCTTGGAGAATTTTTTAAATCCCAGCCATGGGCTCAAAGAGTGGCCATAGGCAAGTCACTGCCTTCAGTCTGTTCTTCGTCTATGAAACTATCTTAAAGTAGAAATCAACATAAGGACTCCATATAGTTTAGGGCAGCGTTCCCCAATGTGGTGCTCATGGGCTCAATGGCTGCCAGCAGTACTTCCACTGGCACCTGTCAAACTTTTCAGGAAGCGGGCAGGGCCATTGTAAGGCAGGGCCTGTTATTGGCTGCCCTGATTCAAATGGTTTTCCATGAAACAGCAGCCACTGCAGGATCAGCCTTTCCTTTAATTTCCCCCTCTCTGTCTTTTTTCATGTACACTATCACTTGAGTTGCAGCCCCTCCAGTTAAATATCTATAACATCAGCCTCATTATCCAAAGGACAACCTGTCTTTAAAAAAATGGAAGTTTCAGGCAAGTAAAGTTAATTCTAGTATTGGGTGGGCAATCTCAAAACTGTGAACTTTTCAGGGTGACACTAAACGTGTGGATAAAGATGGTCATTACTATATATACTGAATTATGAGAAGTGGTGGACACTTATCAAAGGTTCTCCTAAACTCCAAGGCCAATGCATTCCCTCCCTGCCACAAACACACACACACTGGTCTCTCAACCCCACCTTGATCAAAGTCCAAGGACAACCTAAAAAGAAAACCTTGAACTAGACTCACTTCAGCAACTGTGGGCTCACAAACACCAGCAAGTCATACACCAGCTTAAAAGCCACTGATTTCAGAAGGTTCTCAGCAAAGGTTTCCATCAGAGCAACAAGCAGCCAGGACTTTGTGTAGTCTCCTCTGGCATCTCCTTTGACCCTCTTTTTCTTCTGTTTTTGGTCTTTTTCTTCCTGAATTCAGAACAGAGTATGGAGTAGTGAAAACCCTGCCCTTCAAGGTTAGAATCTGCCCCTAACGGCCAGCAACCCAGCCTACCTTGGAATCAAACAGACCGAGTTTTCAGGTTGCATGAATCACAGAGAGCCAGCTATCCTGTTGAACCCCATACATATGGGTAAACTGAGGTGCTACAGGAAAGGGATCCTATGTGTAAGATTTCCCTCATTTCCTTCTTCACCTCAATCAGAGTGGGGAGTGTTTGGGAGTGAAATGGAGGGCTTTCAGTGGTCAGCATGACTTACCAGAACCAATGCGTCCTGACTCTGGGCCTTGCTTAAGCCATTCCTTTGGTCATTAATTGGTGACCTATGTCTCCTCCTGCGGTGCCGGATCTCCAGTTCCCGCCGGGCCTTTTTAATGCCAGCTTGCATGTTCTTCTCAAATGTGCCTGAAACTAGACTTGTCTTGTCTGCATCTTTCAAGTCCCATAGGTCATCCATCTCCAATGGCTTCTTATAGCCTTTCAGCAACATCCTATAAGACACAGTAAAGCAGTGAGCACAGAACAGAGTCAGGAGGGCTACTGAGACACAGCAGGAACAGAGTAAAGGGTCAAAACAAGAGCTTGGCAAGAGGATTCACCCAGCTGCCATTACTTACAGCCAAACCACAATATGGCTTTCTTTGTTAGGGCCTTCAGACCCAGAGTCCTTGGATTTTCCCACACAGAATCAGTTTGCCCTAGCTTCAGTTCCAACCCAGAGACTGCTGTTCTCCCACACTGTGATATATTTACTGTTTCCATCCAGATCTGCCTACCTGTTGTACCAGTGGAAAGTGATGAAGCTCAGGAAGGAAGCTGTGATTTCTGGGTTCTGAAAAACAAGGAAGGCAGAACTCCATGGTGAAAATTTCAGCGGACACCTGTGGTGAGGAGCAACTCCTTTGACCTTTACCTTTCAAATCAAAATCTTGACGTTACGAAAGGCTTTGTTTGGAGACCACACCCACCTCACGGTGCATCCTGAGAGCCAGGTATGGCTACTGCAATAGAAAGCTTTCCAAGGAATGCTCATAGATACTGGGTTTCCTCATCCTATCCAGCCCCTTCTGAGAGCCTCCTCAAGCTGGAGAGACACGGGCATACTATGCAGAATAACTGTAGCTATTCCCATCTCAAAGGTGACCCCCCCCCCCCAAGTCCACAAGGATGGAAGGTGATGCCAAAGACTCTTACCTTCTTTGCAGCTTCCTTCATTTCAGGGGCAATGTCAGAAATTGCAGAGATGATCACCAAGAATAATTGAATCCCATAGGAGAGAATGAAGAGGCAGAAACGCGGTATGTCAGAGATGGAGCCCTGCAAGAGAGGAAAACCCTTGGGAATTACGAGTGGAAGAACCAAAGGGTGAGCTGTACCTGCAATGGGTGCAAAGCCCACATCTGCCCAGGCAGCCGGAGCCAAGCAGTAGGATACTCCAGACTATGGCTTATTTTTGGCACAGACATTTCTTTCTATGCTTTGCTGCCTGCCCTAAACGAGAGGGTGAACAACAGTTTCTGGGTTAGCTTAAGTGATTGTGGCAAGAAGTGCCAAAGTGCGGGCTGGGCAGGAACAGCTGCCAGAGGACCCTTTGCTGAGGCCACCTCCTCCTTGGCAAATGGATCCCATTCTGCGCAGCCTAGTCTCTCCTATGCGTCTTCTACTGACCTGAACTGCTTGCCGAATCAGAGTCTGCAGCTGAAACATGCCGCAGAGCACAGAAAGGATGAGGAAGAGGAAGAGAGTCCATGAGTCTCTGCGTGTGCCAAAGCGACGACTATAGTGGATCAACAAAACAAGTAGCTGCAGAAAGACAAAGAAAATGTAGAGGCCTAAGGTTGGATTAATGGTTAGGAAACAGAAGGAGGTATTCCATATATTCATTGTACCAAGACAACTTGGACTTAAAGGTCTCAGCACACTGAACAGGCTCATCTTAAAAGGGCTCAGAACCACAGCTTAATTGCCTGACACAGAATGCTCGGTTTAGAGAAAACCTAAACCAGAAGTTTTTCAGGGCAAACTGATCATAATATCTCATATTGTTAATGTTGAAATTAAAAAATCATCTCAGCTGCCGCCACTCAATCCAGAGCAAAAATCACACAGTGCTCAAAAATCCACCTCCACCTTCTGGCTTAGGTCACCTCCTCAGCCACCATGCCCGGTCAGAACAGGGCTGCAGCTGAAAACTGTGAGCTGGAGTCGGGGGGGGGGGGCACCAAGGAACTCACAACCTTTTTCAACTCCCACTCAAGGAGCAAAGTTTAACTGTCATGCAGCCAGTGGTCCTTACCCAAGTGATGACATAGAGTACAGGATTTGTGTATTGGACAGCAGGAGTTTGACTGGTAGCGGTTGATTGTTGCCCTAAGTCTTGGACAATGGTGAAGATCAGCTCAGTTAGTGCCAACAGTAAGAGAAGAATAGTCAGTGCCTGAAGAAAGTAAAAACAGAGAAATTTTGTTGCCAGAAGGGTCCAAAAGAACAAGGCTGCAAGTAGCTTCCAATCAGCTTCCTGCAGTGCCTGCAGGAAAAGATCCCAACCATCTATGAAGTAACAATGACCGCACTAGCAGCTTCTCCAAGAGCACCATTACATGCCCTACCCTCCACTAGTTCCCTCCCTTGAAAGACACCTCCAAACCTATTACACCTTGCACCTTTTCTCCACTTCCCACCCCACCATCACCAATTAAACACAGACTCTTGGTGCCTGGTTGAAGCTGATCGCCCTCTGCCCACCCCATTACAAACCCTCTTCTCTCCCACCTGCTTAGTGAAGTAAATGCGAGTGACTGATGATTTCTTTCTCTTGGATCTGCACATAGGGAGAAGCTGCCATGGACCAAAGAGCCAGACAAACCCCAGAGGGACCCAGGTGAGAACAGTCTGCTCAAAGCAGAGTGGCAGGTCAGCATCGTCACGATCCAGGAAAGAGGAGTTCTGAAGGTATCAAAGACAGACAACTGAGGCTCCTGTCATAGGCCCAGTTCTATTGCAGTCCTTCACCTGCCCAAATATTGGCTGGTATGCCACACATATCTGTATCACACACCACTATCCCTTATCCTTAGCTATATATGTTAATCCCACCCTTTCAGCAAGGATCTCAAGGTACTGTGCATGTACTGGGGCTCTGGTCTGATAACAACCATGGTCTTATCCATAGCAGTCACAACAACTCCAGTTCCACAGCATTTGTCATGAGTTTGCCACAATGTGCCACATCATCTTCAAGAACTAACCTCATTTGCACAACACATCTCAACACAACCCCAGTACAGATGACATTTGTTCTCTGTTACAGGATTTTCTTTTTGTGCTGTATGATCGGTTGGTTCATGTCTACCTTTATTTACATCCATGATGCACCCCACCCATTTCCCACCCTCGGAGACATGGTTTTCTCTCCATTTCTCTGTCCCTTCACTGACTGAGCAGCCCAAGTAACATGTTTTCTTCTCCCTTGAAGAAACTTTGGCTGTCCCACCCTGTCAGTAAGACATGGTAGGATATTGTCACCCATGTCTTCACAGGTGATGGTTTCTGTTAACCAGTGTGATAGATACTGCATTCAAACCCCATGATCTCTGTCAAATAAAATGGAATTTGGCTTAACTGTATGTAAATGGTAGTTGGATATTAAATTCTGGAGGCACTGGAAAAATTCAATCAGGAAATATGGTTCCTTTAAAGACAGCTTGTCTAGTAGAATCCAGAGAGGTAGATCCTACCCCATCCTACCTCTCCACTGAACCAAGTTTATTATTTATTTCTTAAAATGTTTTTAAACCATCTCTCCTTTTGGCTCAAGTCTGAAACCCTCCGTCAATCTAAGGAGCCTTCCTCCAACTTCAGTGGTTCTGCCATTGCAAGAAGACTCCTTGGACTGGAGAAATGCTACTTGGAAGTTGGCTGGATTCCCCCTAGAGACTGCAGGCAGAGATGTGAAGGCCCAGGGGGGAAAAAACTGGAAAAACGCAGGGGAAAGGGTCCCCCCCCCCATTTTTTCCTGAGAAAATTCTATTTTAATTTTTTTTTCAATGGAAAAACTGGGGCTCGGTTCCCTCTGAACATTTTCATGGACAAAAGGATTTCCACCAATAGATTGTGTCATCCTCGCCTCCCTGCTACTCCAGCTCTGAGTGTCTCTCAAAATACAGCTCCCGGGGAGAAAGGGAACCCCCAGGATCAGCATGAGCTCTGCAGAGACTGGAATTGGCAAAAAAAATATATATCCACCCACCCACTCCAGTCAGCAGAAATCCTCCACATCATCTGACCCTTGAAATCTGGGAGAGATCTTGGGGGGGGGGGGGTGAAATCCCATGAAACATTTCCTCTTTTAAAATGAGTGAAAAGCTATTAAAGACAAGGTGTTACGTAAAACTTTCATGCTATATATTTTGAGTAACAACCTACAGCACTAAAACTTGTTAACAACTGAAAGGTTGGTGCTAGCCAGTTGTTGGGGAAAAAAGTAGATTGGCTGAAAAGGGATGGGATGCACTGAAGTAGCCAAAACTAACTGCAATGGGGCGGGGGGAAATCACAGGATGGGAAATTTACTGGATTCCAGTATTATGCTAAATTGAAGTGGAAATTCATAACTAAGGGTTAGTTTAGATGTTAGTAGCAATAATTATCATTTGTAGGCTTGGTTGGTGATTTAACGTTTCAATGTATTTATAGATGTCTGTGTATTGTATCTATCCGTTGTTATATTGAAAAGAAATAAAAAAAATATACAGGATTAGATCACGAAAAATTTTGTATATACTGTAAACATACACAGCTTATTTTCAAAAAGAACAGTAGGTTTTTATACCCTGCTTTTCTCTACCCTAAGGAGTCTCAAAGCAGCTTATAACTGCCTTCCCTGTCTCTCCCCACAACAGTCACCTTGTGAGGTAGGTTAGAGAGAGCTGAGAGAACTGTGAGTGGCCCAAGGTCACCCAGCAGGCTTCATCTGGAGGAGTGGGGAATCAAACCCAATTCTCCGGATTAGAGTCCACCATCCTTAACCACTACACCATACTGGCTGATCATTGTTTAAATGTGACAGACTAATTTTGTCCCCTGTTCAATAAGCTATAATGTGTATGATGACAATACACTACTGAAGAGTTCAGTGTTTCCAATATTATAAAGTTTAACTTAATATTCAAATTTGTTGCTAGTCCTATTGTGACTGTCTTTCTGCCCAAATAATACACTTTTTTGTGTACTACAAAAGCTGTTTTCTGGTTCCAGATTTTATGTTTTCCTACCTCTCAGATGGCAAAAAACTAAGATACATATGCTAAGGTAGCACACAGTGCAGAAGTTTTCAGCTGATTCACTCTCTCAAGTATTTGGTATATTTTAAACGCTGCATTATAAATTATGCATTTTATGCTATTAAAGCAGCAAAATAAATTTCAGCTCAATACAAAAGAAAGTATTTCAATTCCCCCCCAAAATTTCCAAGAAGCTTCAAAATTTCTAGAAATTACATTTCTACCCACAGTTTGAGATTATTTAACACAAACAGGCCTTTAGAATTTGCTTTGACAGCTTGAAATTTCTTACTGGAGAGGTCAGCATTTCAGGCCCCCAAAACACACATAAACATAATCAGGGAAATGACAAAGCAGTTAAAGCCAAGTTAGGCTTTCCTTGACAAGAGAACCACTGTTGGTAGATGGGACAGTTCTAGAAGAAAGCAGAGGCAGCTCAGACAGCTCCATTCATGAGATATAGTTGATCAAACACATTCCTATGTGTCCAGGACTCCTTAACTACAGTCACTCAAGACGCTCCTCAAATTCAAAATTCCATGCCCAGAAACCCTGCCAATGTTTAATTTTGTTACAAACACAGCCACCCTTCTGGAGTTTCTTACATGCCCTGGGTTGCTGAGCTGACACAAGTCAGTGGCTCAGATCTGCTTTTTGAGGAGCGTCTTGAGTGACTGTAGTTAAGGAGACTCCTTATATCTGCTAGCAAAACTACATGCTCTGATATACAATGTGGTACCTCTTGCCAACCCGAGGGTGTAGAACTTCAGGATAATGCTGCCCTAAGACAAAAGCTCTTTAGGAAAATACCAAAAGGAAGATTAGGCTAGAAACTATTCCCAGACATGTCCACATTTCATGGGCAGAAGTTAGCCCTGTTCACAAGTTACAGTGAATGTACATACAATCTGTGTATGGTACACACTTGAGTTTTCTTTACACATGTTGAGTAAGGTCAACGTATGTACAGCTGAATGTGTGATTGAAACCACACATTCATCCACGTACTGGTCCCCAGTGTCATTTGTAAAGTGAACACACGTTGGCTGTTTCTTACAAACAGCATGTATGTACTGTAATGAGTGAACCAGGCTAGTATTTTATATGGAGGGAATAATAAAACACATTATTTCCCTTTTCCTGCTACAAGCTGAAGTAATACTGTCCTGTAAGGAAATACCTTATGGTATTTCTAATCATTCAAGTCAGCCTTTTCTAACCACACCATCTCCTTCTCCACAAGAATTATAAATCTTAAGAATACAAGAAGAGCCCCACTGGATCAGACTACAGGTCCATCTAGCCCAGCATCCTGTTTCACATAGTGGCCAGCCAGTTGCCCTGGAGGGGCAATAAACAGGGCACAGAGGTCAAGACCCTCTCTCCTGATGTTGCCTCCTAGCTTTGGGCTTTAGAGGTTTACCACCATCGCTAGCAGTCACTGACAGACCAATCCTCCAAGAATTTATCTAACCCCCTTTAAAAGCCACCTATGCTTGTGGCCATGATTACATCTAGTGGCAGTGAATTCCACAATAAAATTACTCATTGACTAAAGTAGAATTTTCCTTTGTCAGTCCTTTATCTTCTCTCCTCTACTTAGATAACAGATTTAGCCAAGGTTGCCTGCATGAGTCGTCACATTTTGTCTTGACATAAGCCTAACATCTTCCCTCATTTTTGACACCCACTCTGTCCTTGAAGACACTAGATGTTGAGAAAGACATACTAATGAAAGCAGGGAGAAAACTTCCTAAAAGCGGAAAGAGCAGGGGAGGAGGCTTGTCACTTACCAAGACAGGGGAAAAACTCCCTTCCAAAGATCAGCACGCAAAGATGGTTTCTTTACCTTACCAGCCGTACAGACCAAAGGGCTTGGCTTTTGTTGTGCATGCAGACTACACAGTAACATCCCCGGCTATTCCAGTTCCCAAACAGCTCTAGCCAAGGCTCTCGTCCATGCTCTCACACTTCAGGGCATGCTGTGGAGCTCAGATTGGTAGAGGTTCACTGTGTCAACCCCTGCCACAAACTGAGTGAGAAGCCACCACTTACCCAGAAAACAGAGCCACAGAACTGCTCCAAGGCAGCTGCCATGATGAGGCACTGTCTCCTCTTGCTATTGCCCAGCTGTTGAATCAGCCACAGGAAGCTGAACAGGGCAAAAGTCCCACACGCCCAACACTGGGGGGTCCAGAAACAGTCTCTTGATGACAGTTCATTAATTATTAACTCCTCATGCACATTCAGCCCCTTGGAAAAAAATCATGAACTCAGTTTGCCTGGATGATGCAGCTAGGGAAGTTGGGGGGGGGGAGTTCCCAGAGGTTCCAGGGGAAAGAGAAAATAACACAGATTCCAATGGAGAGCAGCATGTTGCCCCAGGAGAAGTGATGCCTTGGGATGCTGCTGCCACTAATCTGACATGTAAATAAGCCCTTTTTGTTACCACAGTCCTCTAATACTTTTGTAAGTTTTATGTGTCTTCGAGGTGGGAAAATTCTTTCAGTGATGCCATTTAGGTCGAATCCACATGTGTGTTTCTTGCCGGTTTCCTCACATTTTCGCTCCCGTCCCCCAACAGTCTACATTTGCATCTGGTTTTATGCTGGCAGTGCGCCAGTATAAAAACCAGTGTCTGCATATGTTTCCCGCCCTCTGGTAGTGACTCCATTGTCATAGCCGCTCCGCACTGGTTTAAATGAATGCTGTTCTTTGCTGCTCTAACCCCTCCTTTCTGGTTTCATTGCACAATAAACTAGGCGGTAACTCATGGTTTGATTCCAACAGTACTCTTTTCTCTTTTTACTAGCTAGCCCCCCAAATAATTTAATTTTTAAAAATCTTGTTTTGAAGCGTTTATTTCTTGACCCCTTTTACAGACCGACTGAACATTTTAAAGTTCACTACTGATGCAGTAAGAGCTTGCTTTATCTCAAAATGTTTAAATCCAGAAATATCGTTTCTAATTTTATTCCCGCTTGGCTCTATTTCCTCATAGCTATGTACCAGCCCTCAAATCTTATCTTCCAAAACTTATCTATCCGCTTTCAAACCATTTATTTTCTTGACACCCACACACACCCGATTTATGGGACATTTTAAAGTTCACGAGGGGGGTTTCCCGGGGGGGGGGGGGATTTACTATGAGCTGTAGGAGGCACACTCAGCAGTAAAACACAGGACCTCGTGTTTAGCTCAGTGGGTAAATTCCTGTCCTGTAAATCAGGGCATTGTTGGTTTGATTCCTACATGGCTGCTTTTACTCATTGCTATGTACCAGTCCTCAAAAATTTTTATTTGAAATTTATCTGTTTATTAAATTTATAATCACTGAATATGACTGGGCAATGCACAGTCAGCAGCTTTTTCGAATACGCTTGCATTTGGCTCAAAAAGTTGCAATTCCTGCCTTGTAGTCATGGCGTTTCTCATTTTTAAGTTCACAGGGTTTTAAGTTCACAGGAATGACAGCCCCTAGGAGTAACAGAAGTGTTCTGGAATTGGAATGAGAGACCACGGAGTGGAATGACAGCCCCTGGAGGTACCAGGAGTGTTCTTTGACTAGAATGGGAGATCACAGAGTGGAATGACCCCCTCGGGGTAGCAGTTGTGTTCTGGGAGTGGAATGACAGGCCCAATGGTGGAATGACATCCCCTTGGAGTAAGAGGAGTGTCCTGGAACTGGAATGCCCGGTCTATCATTACAGTCCCAGGACACATCTCCTACCCCCTGGGGCTGTCATTCCACTCTGGAGCCAGTTATTCCAGTCCCAGAATACTCCTGCTAACCCCATTCCACTGTGGGGCCTCTCATTCCAGTCCCAGAACACTCCAGTAACCCCCAGGGGCCATCTAGTGATGAACAATAGATTGTGATTAGATAACTGGAAAAAAGACATATGCTAACTTGAAAGCAGAGGCGCAGCAGTTCTAAACCACATGGGATAACAGCGGCACCAAGCTGATTCTAAAATGCATATGTAGATTCGGCCTTAGTTACATGAAATAAAACTGACGTAAAGAATCCCCTTCTCACTGTCTGGGAAGACAGCCCCGATCCCATCCAAGATGGTCAGCCTGGCTCCTTTCCTGCCCCAGACTAGTTACCAAATTCTTCTCCTGTGCATTCTAAGACTGACCCATCCTCTCTCCGGTTCTCCAATCTCCTATTTTCCCTGTGCAAAAGGCTTCTCAAACTATGCAGCTATGGCAGCATTCCCATCTATTAGTTTGTATCCACAGCAATTAATTTGTATCCATAGCACAATTTATTTTTTCATTTAATTAATTTATTAGATTTTTATCCCGCCCTTTTGGCCTAGGTCGGCTTAGAGACAAGTTAAATTCCGACAATATGATAGCATAAAATCACATCAATTAATATAAATACAATGTTAAAACCAAGATATAATAAAGTGCTAGCAAACATTCCTCATTTTACGGTCAACTCCTTGGTCTTCTTCAGCTGTCTCGGGTGATTGGGTCAGGCAGTATTTAAGGGTCCAGCGGGTCAGGGTTCCACCAACATAGGTGTCAATTGTTGGTGGTAGAGGTAGTAGTGGTGGCAGCTCCAAAAGCCTGGTGGAAGAGCTCCGTTTTACAGGCCCTGCGGAACTGTAAAAGGTCCCGCAGGGGCCTGGTCTCTTCTGGGAGTTCATTCCACCAGAGTGGAGCCACCACCAAAAAAGCCCCAGCTCTAGTTGCCATCAGTCTGGCCTCCTTGAAACTCGGGAGAGCCAGCCAATTCTGGGTCCCAGATCGCAGCATCCTCTGGGGTACATATGGCAAAAGGCGGTCCCTCAGGTATGCAGGTCCCTGGCCATAAAGGGCTTTAAAGGTGAGAACCAGCACCTTGAAGCAAACCCGGTATGCTATAGGCAGCCAGTGCAACATCTTTAGCACAGGTCGGATGTGCTCCCAAGCCGGGATTCCCATCAGCAATCTGGCCGCGGCATTTTGCACCAGCTGCAGCTTCCGGATTTGCGACAAGGGCAGCCCCATGTAGAGGGCATTACAGTAATCCAGTCTCGAGGTGACTATCGCATGGATCACTGTTGCCAGGTCATTGCATTCAAGGAAGGGAACCAACTGCCTGATCAGCCAAAGATGGTAAAAGGCCGACTTGGCAGTGGCTGCTTTCTGGACCTCCATTGTTAAGGAGGCATCTAGGAGCACTCCCAAACTCCTAACCTCCGGTGCTGGCACAAGTGGTACCCCGTCGAAGGTCGGAAGTGGGATCCCTACCCTTGGACTGCTCCAACTCAGGCACAGGACCTCTGTCTTCATCGGATTCAGTTTCAGCTGGCTCAGCCTAAGCCAACCAGCCACAGCTAGGTCTTCCGGTTTGGAGTCGGACTGGCCATCCAACAACAAATAGAGCTGGGTGTCATCCACATACTGGTGACAACCCAGTCCATGCCTCCGGGCAATCTGGGCAAGAGGGCGCATATAGATGTTAAAAGCATCGGAGACAGCACCGCCCCTTGAGGCACTCCACATTCCAATGGGTGCCTTCGGGACAGCTGATCCCCCAGCACCACTCTTTGTCCCCGGTCTTGGAGGAAGGAAGCAAACCACTGCAAGGCTAGTCCCTGAACTCCAATGTCGGCAAGGTGGCGGATCAGTAGCTGATGGTCGAATGTGTCGAATGCGGCCGACAGATCTAACAACACCACTGCCGATCCGCCCCGAGGTCTCTGGAAGTCGTCTGTGAGGGTGACCAGTGCCATCTCCGTCCCATGGCCCAGGCAAAAACCAGACTGGAAGGGATCTAAAATGGAAGTGTCATCCAGAAAGCCCTGTAACTGCATTGCCACTGCCCTCTCTATTATCTTGCCCAAATAGGGCAAGTTGGAAACCGGCTGATAGTTGACCAACTCGGCTGGACCCAGAGATGGCTTTTTCAGGAGGGGCGCACCACTGCTTCCTTAAGTGCCTCTGGGAAAAAGCCCCTTTCATTTCTCAGAATCTAAGAGACTGAAGCTACATTGGAGATCTCTATATTTCAACTGAGGAGGGCTAAATTTAAAAAAAAAAAAAGCTCTCTTCAAGGCGGAACAAAAAAGGGAACCCTAGGAACAACTTTCCAAGATTAAAGACCAAACATGATGTGAGCGCCTCCCCTACTGACCCCTCCTTTTCAGTGGTAATATTGTTCCCCACAATATTGTTCCCCACTGAAATAATGTGAACAGAGTCCAGAGAGATTCTGCTGTCTCATCCCTTACACAATCAGTAAACCCGACCCTTGTTATGATTTGATCCAAACAAGAAGGTCCAACGTCCATCAAACAGGCAGTTTCCATCCCTTGCAGTTAATTATTGACTAATCAATATACAATGCTATATTAGCTGCTCCCCTGTACTGTGGGACAGTGGCAAAAACTTCCCCTTGGAAGCCAGAGACAATGAAAAGAATGTTTCCACACTGAAGAGCAAACTAACCTTCCAGCTCAATTTTCCAGTGAAATCAAGTTGCACTGTCTTCAGTGTTTGATTCTCTCACAATCAGGGATCATTCATTTGCTTGAACTGAATTTTGAGTTGAATTCTGCAATGAGCCAAAGAAACCACATCCCGGTCCCTTAAACAATCTACCATATGCTTCCAATTTTCCTGAATTCCCTTGACTGGAGTCAGATAAAAAATACCAATGCTTGCCCTGAACTTGTTTGACTTTCCTTTCTTCTTCAAAATATTGATTATTCTTGCAGAATGGTAACACACCTGAGGAACTGCCTGTGCTACCTATGATTCTTGCAAAGTAGGGTCAGATGCCATGAAAGGCAAACAAAAAACATGTTGCTCTGGTAGTACACATAACCACAGCTCTATGAAACCCTCCCCACTGCTTTCTGAGTTACAAATACTATTACCACAGAACATCTTATACCCGTACTAATCAAATTCTGGAGTCAGGCACAAAGAGTACACCGTACACTCATCCAATTGTCGCTCTTTCACACAAGTGTTCTTTGTGAACACTGCACAACTCCTTAAGTAGATGTCTGGTTGCTTCCTATACTCCATAGCTGGCAAGGACTTCCATTTCAAGCAAAGTGAACCAGGCAACCAGAAGCCTGGCACGCCTGACACATTCATTCCTCCTGCCTGTCCAGAAGAACGGAAGTCCTGCAAGGCAGCAACATGGTACATTATTTTTTCAGCACACAGGACTTGTTCTCTGCCCAAGGGGCCATGACTAGCCCTTAAGGTTGTGACTGCCCTGATGGGACTCAGCTTGCTTACAGTGTGCCTAGCCCAGTACAACCCTCATCCTGATCACCACCACCACCCCGGTTTTTGTTTGTCACCACACCAGGATCTTCACAGGTTTTGGCATTTGGGTGGAAACAGTTCCCTATCCCTGGTCTCAAATAATCTCTTACCAGAAGCCCTCCAAGGCTGCATACAACTCTGGCAGAATTTCTTCTGGAGCTCTTCAAAGACTTGCCATGGCCTCTACACATGAAGAAGACCCACATTGACATAAAGTGGCTTCAGAGTTTATTTGAGGAGTGACAATCATAGGGAGTGCTTCCCAGTGGTGTGCCCCTTTAGCTAAGCCCCATCCCTCCCCAGCGTTTGCTCCCCACAGACAAACACCCTTACAACATCTAAGGAAAAGACCATGTGGGGCCAGAGCAGGAAGTATGAGAAAAATGACCACAGGCTTCTTCACTGAATTGACCCATGTCCATTAAGCTCTGGCTGGGATGATGTTGAAATGTCTATGACTAAGGACTGGGCAGATCCCAGGACTTTGGGTCTTCCTATCCATGCACAGCACTCTTGTTCTACAGGATGTTCTTTGCAATTGCATTCAGGGTCCTCACTTTGGCCACATCTGCCACCTTGATGGAATATTCAGATGCAGAAAGGTAGCCTCCCATGGTTACACTGGGATTCCTGAAAGAAAATCAACAAGAGACTGTCTGGAACCTGCACCCAGAACAGAAATTTAAAACACTACCCCAAGTGCTGTTCCTTCCTGCTTGGCTCAATGTACAGCCTATCACCAGGACACAGTCTGCTGTCGGGTGGAAGAACTGTCAGGTATACCAAGATGCTTCCTCATCCACAGGCACCACCGGCAGATGTTCGTTCCTAACGCATAAGAGCCAGGCTTTTGCAAAGAGGTCCATAAAGCATGGACCCCTCAGCATATCAAAAAAATCTTGTTATTACCTGAACTTCATGCCAGAGTCACTAGCTGAGCGAGCTGAACAGTGAAACTCGGACGCACCAGAGCCCTCCAAGATTCTCTGCAGGTTTCTCTCTGTTATGCCTCCTCCTGGTGGAGAGAATGCATTGCACAGTCACAAATCTGATGCCCTATTACTTCCAGAAACAGCCAGATTCCCAACAACACAAAATACAAGAGCATTACTTTGTTATGAACCTGAGGTTGATTCAGAAAACACATCACACCCCAATATTACTGGATGCTGCTGACACTACAGTTCAGGAGCTACACCCTCTGAATCTTGTGCTTCCTTGAAACGAGGACATTTCCATTAGAGAAGCTGGTGCACGTGGGCATTATACAGCCATGCAGTTGGCTGCCCTGATCAACGTGAAGGGGCTCATAGTTATGGTTTTGTCTACCAAACCTACGCGTAGTCAGGGACTTGAGAAAAGAACGTTAATGCTTCTTGCTGGTAAGGAATTCTCTCCCACTTCTCGCCTTCAGAACATGATACCCATTAGAGACTGAAAGAGGAATAGAGAGTTAGCTAGAAGCTGTTCAGATAAAGAGTTTAGAACTATGAGTTTAGCTTGATTAGAAGCAGCCTTGGTCTAGGGTGGGGGTCCACTGTTCCTATGGGAACCTGATGTAGATTCAGCAGTAGTGCTGCCTGTTGCAGAAGCATATTATATTTCTCCTCTGATCCATTTCTGTATTTGTAAGCAAGCTGATAAAGACATTATACATCTCCAGTGGCATGTCTCATCCAAACAGCAAAAAGCAACCTTGTACCAGTAGCATAGGATTTCTAAAGTCCTGGAGAAGTGCTTAACAATATACTGGGCTGATGACTGAGCTTTGACCTATTCTGCCTGTTGTTACATATATATACTCACAAGCAGAGTCCTACCTGGCACAACAACAATCCTGCCCTTGGCCTGAAAAGACAGAGGAGAAGAGTTTAGTAGCATTGCTTGTGACAGAACACGAACACATTAAGGCCTGAGACCAGACAACAATAGAGAAGTCCAGATTTCAAATCCAATGGTTTAGCTATTCTTAAAAGTTCTGTGTTAAATGACAGGCATTTTTTTGAAGCCACTGAAAATTATACTGAGCGACATGCAATCACACTTCTTTTAGGATAGCATAAATCTACTTCTTGGGTATTCTATGTAGAATACACTGGTATGATATGTAGACATTTGGAGTGTGAAATTTTTAATTTGGTATTTTTCAGTTCAGGTCTGCTGGACCCCAAAAAATTTCAGCATTTCTGAAAAATCTCAGATCTCCACCCTGGTACAGTAGTCGGATCCAAGATTTTTCGGAATCCTGAATTTTTCAGGTCTAATAGACCTGAGAAGAAAAAAACCAGATTTTTTTAAAAAGCCAGCCCAATCCTGGGGCTCGTTTGGCTTCTCCTGCAGCCTGGTTTAAACTAGGCCGCAGGAGAAGCCAGCAGCAGGATCTACATGCCTCGGGGAGTGATCTCCCCGTGGCACACAGATCCTGGGACTGGGTCCTTCTGTAGTGCGGTTTAAACTGGGCTGCAGGAGAAGCCAGCTCTTGGATCTGTGTGCCACAGGGAGATCACTCCCCGAAGCATGCGGATCCTGGTTCAAACAGCTTCTCCTGCAGCCTGGTTTAAACTACGCCCCTCAGGAAGCAGCTCTTGGATCTCTGTGCTGTGGGGAGATAGCTCCCTGAGGCACACAGATCCTGGCTGGGGCGGCTTTTCTGGCAGCCTGGTTTAAACCGGGCTGCACAAGAAATTAGCCCCAAGGCAAGCCAGCAGGAACAGTCTGCTCCCCCTCAAATAGCCAATCCTGATCCCTGTACTGACAAACAGCTGAGAGGCGAGTGCAATCTGCTCCTGCATCTCCTTTGTTTTTGGGTCTACTGGTAATTCCTGAATATATCTGTGATTTTTTCAAGATTTCCCCCCCAGTTTTCCCAAGAAAACCCAGATATATTTGAGATGCCAAAATATACCCAAAAAATACCGGTAAGGTGTTTTTAGGGTATATTTTTGGTTTGGGTAGAACCAAATGCACACCCCTAGTAGAAATCAAAGGTAGCAGTGCTGGGCCACAAAAAATCCAAAAAAAATCACAAAGCAATGTGCAAGCTTTCAAGTTCTCCAGAACTCTTCAGCAGGTTGGATTTTTTTTTAAGTATGCATGAGGGAGATATTGAGACCTTTTATCTGAATCTTGTGCAGGATACATTGCACACTTGCAGCATAATCCTATGCGTTCTACTCAAAAGTAAGTTCTAACATGTTAAATGGGATTACTCCTAGGTAACTGTCTTCAGGACTATAGCGTTAATTAATCTAAGTGGTGCTGGGTAGAGCTGGTTTCAAGTTGCATTTTGGCATTTAAGGAACAAGGGAAAATGGCAGTCTATATGTATTATTCTTCTACGACACATATTTACTGCAAGCAAGCATGTTTAGTAGTTATTCCACTTGTTACTTGCCATGCTCTCTCTTTCCACACCCTTTCAGATATATCTATGTATCTTGTATTTCAATTATGTTTATTACTTTATCTGCATAAATAATTCAATACAAATTAAACTGGAAAAACATGACATCACAGAGACAGCATGACTCTGTTGGTTAGGAGAATGCAAAAGGTATGTTTGGAATTTAGCTTTGAAACTTTATGATGCTTTTCCAGGTCTTTGCTCTAGGTACTTCACCTGTTCTGTCAGCCGCTTTATTAAGGGCAGCCCCTCCAGAGCTGAGCTGTCACAGCCACTGGTCAACACTCGTTCGAATCCTAGCGATATCAATGTCTCCAGGGCTGCCAGTGGATCATAGACCATGTCAAAAGCTGCAAGGAAAATGGAGCATGTCAGTTTTTACTGGGAACCCCCAAAAAACAAGCACTATGATGCGAACATCAGCCACATATTGAAAGCCCAGATCTTATTGGTAAACCCTGTTGTTTAGTCTACTAATATGTGCAGCACTCAGACTGCATTCTCATAGCCCCAGCAGGCATGGTCATCCTGCCTGGGCCATCAGCCTGCAAGACAGCAATTCAGATTGTCATCCTCCCTTCCCCACTCCAAGCCCCAGAAACTCACCTCTATGGAAGGTGACTGGCAAGGGGCGAGAAACAGCTGCAAAAAGAAGAGGTCTGAGGTGATTACCACATATTTATTCAGCAAGAATCTTTCCCTTCCCAGCAGGGGAGTCAAAGACAACCCTTCTAACACTAGCTCTGTAAACAAAGCCCTCCACCTCAAACACTTCCATCAGAGCAAACAGTAAGCTTCCTCACTATAGCCCTTTTGTC
The DNA here is from genome assembly GCF_001447785.1 of Gekko japonicus. Taxonomy (NCBI): domain Eukaryota; kingdom Metazoa; phylum Chordata; class Lepidosauria; order Squamata; family Gekkonidae; genus Gekko; species Gekko japonicus. The sequence continues at coordinate 310,996 of NW_015174288.1, read as the reverse complement.
ATCAAATACCTTTTTATTTCAGGATGCCTTTAAACATCATGGTCTTTCTCTGTTTTTTTCAGAAGTGTTTAAACTTTCATTATTTTACTGTTTTTGAATTTTCACTGTATTTATAATGTAGCTCTATTGTGGGTTTTGTTTAGTTTTTGTTTTTTTGCTTTATCTGTGAGCCACAGAACATACATTTTGGTGTGGAAGGGTGGAATATAAACAAACAAATAAATAAAGGCAGTACTGGCAGGCATCAGATTCAGTTTCTGCAATATGGCCTCTCACCCAACAGTGCTGCGCAGAGCTCTGTGTCCACACGCCCATCCTCAGTCAAGGCTCCAAATACCAGCCCATCAGCCCCATATTGCTTGGCCAGTCGGACGTCAGCCTTCATCACTTCCACTTCCCGGTCAGAATAGAGGAAGTCCCCCCCTCGGGGACGGATCATCACAAATACAGGCACCCTTATACACTGCTTCACTACTTGCAAAAGCCCTGCAGGCAAAAAGAGATTCAGTTCAGGACATGGAATCAGTTAACAGCTAGCTATGCCAATGAATAGAAAGTGAAAACTAGAACTTTGCTGAGTGACAGAGGCCCACCAATCTGCCAGAAAGTATGATTCTCAAGAAAGGATCTTGCAGCTGCAAGGGAGGGGGAAAAAGACCTTCTTTGGACACAGGAACAGATGGGGCTGCTGAAGAAAGGAAGCTGAAACAGAGTGACAGAACTACAGCTTGCCTTCTCACAAGCCCAGAAGATGCCAATGAAAAACACATTGTCTCATTACAAGAGTAAGCAGAACACTGCTATTGTTTTAGCAACTAGTAAATAGTGATGTACATTTTAATAAATAGATGAACAAACAGCTACTTCCTCCCTCTTTCATAAGCACAAAGCTGGTGGACAGATGGTCCAGTTTACTATACTCCTACCAGGACCAGTTACTATTTCCCCATTGCTTGGCTGCTCAGTACACAGTGCAGAAAGCTGGTGGGTTGCATCTTAGCTTGTATGTGGCAACTCACCAATGCTAGGTGTTGTACCTCCTTCCATCAGATTAGCACACAATTCAAGGCGACCAGCACCTGTAATAAGAGACGTTAAAAGTGCAACTTCCTGGTGGACACACAGGATTTCACACTTGAAAAGCAAAGATGAAAAAGGAAATGAGAAGTTCAGCACAAGGACTCTCTCAAGCTTTGGTTTAGGAAGAGTATTTTATATAATTGGGTACTACTACTTTTTTAAAAAGATTTTATTATTTTCCATTACTACAACCCTAAACCTACCGGGATCAGGGAAAAGGATACTAACACTCTAACACCAAGCCTACTGGAAACAGGGAGAGGGGTACTAATACAATGATCTACTGGAACAAGGGAAAGGAATACTGATATCCTAGCACTAAAAATTCTAATGAATAAGGGAAAAGGAAAAAACTAACACATTGACACGATCTGGTTACATAAAGATATAGTTGTATCACCTACTAATACAAGGTTACGGTTGTATATAAGAGTTAAAAGAGACAAAATTGAAATTTGCTTTAAGTACTTTCTGGTAAAAACTGCATTCTAAACGATTATCTTAGTTTTAGAGTCTTTTCTTCTTGCGTTTCTTCGTTTTCTGGGGTTTAGGAGCGGCTTCTCCTTTCTCAGAATCCGATGTCTCTGAAGAATTAGAACTGGTGCTTATTGAATCTTGTGAGTAGGATCCTTCTTCTTCTTCTTCTTCCTCCACGTTAGGTTTTGGACTTTTTTCTCTCGTTTCGCTTTGGGTTTAAAAACTGATCCATAAATTTATTCGCTTTAGGAACAGAGTCAATTTTAACTTTTTTGTCCTCATATTTGAAGCTCAGCCCTTCAGGGAATGTCCATCTGTAGGGTAGTCCCTTTTTTTGTAGAGCGAGAGTAAGCTCTTTATAAAGTCTCCTCTGCTTTCTCACTTCAAAGGGAATGTCTTTCAGAATTTTTACCTCTTCATTTTTGATTTTTAAAGACTTCCCCATCGTGGACTTTAGCACCAGTTCTCTGGTAGATCGTTTCATAAATTTCAAGCCAATTTCCCCTGGGAGTTTATTTTCCTTTATAAAATTCGGATAGGTCCTATAAGCCACGCCCATCTCCTTCAGTAAATCTTCATGTTTGTAATCCATTAATGGTGCAAGAGCATCTGCTAAGAGTTCTTTTAGATCCTCATTTTTTTCCTCAGGAATCCCATGGAAATGTAGAACATACACGGATCTTTCCAACTGGAGCTGTATTAACTGTGTTTTATTGGAGGTTCTTTCTTTTTCCGCTTCATCCACTCTTTTATTAATATTCTCCATCTGTTTTTCCACCTTTTAAAATGTTTTCTCAGTTGCTGAGGTTCTTTTATCCATTTGGTTCAATTGTTTTTGAACAATGTCTAATTTGGAGTTGAGGTTCGTCATCTGTTCCATTAGAGGGCACGATGCATTAGCTAATAGTGTAGAAAAGTCTGTAGTTGCTTCCTGGTTCCGGGAGGGAGTCGTTGGTTGGTTATTTCTGGTCGGAGTTTTTTTTCTCTGGCGTCGCTTTCCGCCCTCTCCCCGCCATAATATCAACAAGAAGTTTTCCAAAACAAGATAAAAGTTATACGTTTTTAGTGTGCTTTATCTCAGCATGCAGCTTTTGAATTCTCTTGAATTCTCATGCGTTTAGTTTAGCTCAGAGTCTTTTATTTCCGCTTAAAAACCGCTTTTCAAGGGGTTTTTTTGGGGGGTAGTCTTGAGTTTCCCCTCCACCCTCACTTTGTTCATAGGCACTTCTAATTACTGCCAAGGCTCATATAGTCACTTTGTAACACTTGAGCATTGCTTAACTCACGGTTTGGAGCCTTGGAGATCTTTTAGAAGCATTTCTTTGGTCGTGTCCGCTTGCTCCAGCAGTCGTCTCTGGGTGCCATATTGGCTCTGCGGTGACGGGACCTTTCGTGGAAAAGGTGAGCCTCAATTCCTTGGCCGTCGCCTTGGAAGAGGCTCTCCTCAGCTTCCCAGGCTGGGGGGTCTCCTACGAAGACCCCGGGAGAGTCCGGGACAATCTCGGACCCTTCCCGTCAGCTGAGTCTCGGCGCGCCCCCATCAGAGCGAGAGGGGTGGCAAAATGCTTAAACCGGAAGCTCCTATAATTGGGTACTTCAATCTCACATAAGGAGATGAAGATCACTAAGAATAATCTAAAGTTCTCAGCCTATATCCTACAAGCAGTATTTTGCTGTTGGACCAAATTCAGTGAACTAAACAGAACAATAGTCTCCATCCTTTAAAAAAAAAAACCCACAAAAACCTGCCATGCCTTCATTAGCTATAAGCACATTCCATAACTACAGTTAGTGATTCATAGCACACAATCCAAACAGCTACATCCTTCTAAGCCCATCAACTACAATGGCATTAGAATGGTGTAACTCTGCTGAAGATTGTGCTGTCATCTTCACTCCAGCATCAAAGCCAAACGAACTCTGGAACTGGAGGATCCAAGGAGAAAGTATGTGCATAGGCCTAGCCTCTGAAGTAGTTTAGTTCGAGGGTTAATTGTTTGCTCCAGGTGCTTGCCCAGCCTAACTCTGCTAGTGCAGATGTCGACAAAATTAGAGTATGCCAGTTTTTGATTTACAGCTTGTCCCATCATGAGGAGTCCAAGCAGGTAACAGGCTTGCAGTCACAAAAGAGAATGTATACATTCTTGTCCTGAAGGTCCATAATTGTGTCACTACTCTATAGATTAGAGTTTTGGAGATCTTCATGCTGCTCAGGGGAAGAACCATGCCTCCCTTTGCAGCCGTTTATTGTGACATTACCTCCCCTTTCTGCATTCACGGCAGACTCCACTGAATCAACGCATACTTCCATGAGAAAGCCATTGGACATTCCTAGGAGAGAAACAGAGTAAGAGATTATGGGGAAGTCCAGTTCTACTTCAACCAAAAGGGACAAACAGCTGCTGAGAATGGTCATTTCTAAAGTTCCATCTGATTGCAGATTTTAGTTGGATTCTTTCATTTTGATTCTTTAGTTGGATTCTTTCAACCACATTCAGCCCACACAGCCAGCTGCTTAATACATTTTACATCACTGGTCAACCTACCCAGCCAAATTCTATCTGCACTTATTATAAGATCAGAGTCTGGATAGAAAACTTGTGTCCAGTACAGAAGATTAAGCTCAACCTTTTTCATCACAGCAGAGGTAAAATGATGCACCTGAAGCCAAAGACTACTTTTGCTGTTAATCCCTTGGAACCGAACTCAACAGCTTCTTGCTTTTTTGGCCCTCTGAAGTATTTTGAATTTAGTTTCCCAGCAGCAAAAAGGGTCAAACAACTGCTGAGGTGATTTCTAATGTTCCATCCCACTGTAGTTTTTAGTTGGATTCTTTCGTCTTGATTACGCAACCTTCTTTCCAAGCTGTTCCCCACAACTATATGTCCAAAAGCTACTTCATATAGTTCTACTGATTCATTGCACTAAGAATAGCTATTTAATATTGAATGGGATAAGATGCCAAAGATGATATACCTATACTGATATTAACTTCCCCCTCCTACAGAGTATCAGCCTCTATTTTTACTACAATGAACATGGCTAACTGGCACCGGTTTCAGAAAGTTCCTTTTCAAAGGAATCTAGCTCTTTTGTATAAACTGAAACGGAGATGCTTAGGAGTGGCTAAACAGCAAGAGGGCCACAGTGTAACATGCTAGCTTTTACAAGTCACCAACAACCTGTAAACTACTGAGAAAAAAGCTGCACATTCAGAAACAAGCTGTTTTGGCTAATACACAGCAGTTCTAGACACCCAACAACAGAACAAAGGATCAGTAACAAAAGATACTCTGACATCAGCAGGGCCTTTAATGAAATTTGTGTGCAAAGGTGTTTTTTTCCCTGAGCCCAGAAGAAAGTTCACCTTCTTCAGCCCCTTGGGCATACAAAGTGAGCATACATATATTATTCACCTGATGAAGTACAAGTGAGCATCACACAGTTTTCTACGTACGTATTTAAAATACTGCCACTCAAAGCAAACTTGTTTTTTAACCTTAATGAACTGTACAGCACCTTAGCAACCAACTCATGAATAGGAGTGGTGTCTGTTTGGTTGCTGCTTTTCCCCAACACATCCCCCTCTAAAAAGAACCTGTTGGTGACTATCATATTTTTATCCTGCCTTTCCTCTATGGAGCTCAGGGTAGAATATATAGTTATCCTCTCAGGTATGCTTATCCTAATAACCATGTGAGATAATTATGCTGTGAAAAATAACTAACCCAAGGTCATTCATCAACCTTCAAGGCAGCACAGGGATTTGAAACAGGGCCTTCCTTTTCCTGATCTGATATTCTAATCACTGTCCCACAGTGGCACTTTCTGGCACTGGGGCACAGGTAACCTAGAATATGCCTTTGTTAAATAAATACAAATTTGAAATGTGTATCCCCTTTTTATGGCTTTAAAGCAATTAAAATGCACTAAACATTACAGTTTTGTAGAGAAGAGAGGACTACCTGATGCATTAAGCAAAACCAAAGGTAGGCCTTTTCCTGAACTTTACGACTTTAGAGAACTGGGAGAGAACAGAATGTCAAACCAATATATCCTGCCCTCTAAGCCAGTCCCTAAACAAATGCAACTCGACCCTGCTGAAGGATGCGTGCCCATGTGCCCTGTGAGAATCAACACAAACCGAACTGCCACTTTGCAACCTCGCTATCGAAATGCACCAGGCCACCCGGATTTCCATTCCCTAACCCCGCCCTTCGAATTCTATTTCCCTTCTGAAATCCGTTTCCGGTCGAGTCCCTGCCCACTCACCCGAACACCCTCCCTCCGACCCCGGCTTCCTGTTCCCTCTCTTCATTACGCGCCCGCCTTGGTGAGGCTCCGGAGGCGGCGTTGGTGTTGCGAGTGCTGTGCTACACGCCCCTGTGGGGGAAGCCACGCCCTTCCGTTCTCACTTGCCCTAGCTCGATGACAAGAAGCACCGCCTTCCTACATGTCACGTGGCATCATGCGGGCGGAATACGCTGTCCTCTTGTGTTCCGGAAGGGCTTGGAATAGTTCTTGTGTCAAAAAGAAACTACTTCCAGGTTGTATTTAGAAGTGATGTTGTTGCGGATTTTATTTGGAGGGGCTCGGCTTGTATTAGTCCCTCGTGGAGGCAGAGTGTCCCCTAGCCAGGTATCTTCAGACGTGAAGTCTGATTTCTGTGATAATGAAATACTTCCACGTCTGGAAAGGCTGCTTCTTCGAGTCCTGGTCTGCGTGTGCAGCAGAGTGGGGGTGGTGGAATAGACTGTGCTGATTGAAAGGCGTGTGGGGAGGGTTGTTATTGGGCGGGAGGGGGGGCTAATAATCCTTTGGCTAAACTGTGCAAGTAAATTAATGTAACAGGGAATGGTCTCGGTTAAAACTTATCTCCTTGATGATGTGCTAAATTTTTAGTGTTATGGAGTGTTTTTTTTAATATGGGGGAACATAAATGAGAGTCTTGTGCCACCTTAAAGGTGAACAAATTTTATTTTAGCATAAATCGTAGTAAGCCAGCTCCCCCTTCATCATCTCTAATCTATGAAAGGTTGTGCTAGAATAAAAACTTGTTTGTCTTTAAGGCTCCTGTTTGTTCTTACTGCACAGACTAACATGTTTTGTCCTCTGTAATTATGTGTTGGAATATTTTAAAGTGGTATCTCCCACTTGTAGGCTGAAGCGATGGAGCTCATTATGCCTTCTCATAATTCTAACATCTCATCTAGTGGTATATCTTTTGCTTTCTCCACATCAGCTATTGGAAGCTAGCTCAGTCGTGTAATAAAATAAAAGTATATACTGGGTGTTGAAATAATTAATCCTGCTCTTCACTGTAGCCGCAAATGCCTCACCATTGGGAGTAGCCAGCGTGGGAGAGAATCTTATCTTCAAGTAACCAGTCATAGACTTCAAGCTGCTCTTTGCACAGCCAAGTCACAAAAGAGACTCACAATCTTAAAATAATAAATAACACTAAGAACAACACTAAAAAGAGTTTAAAAAATAAGAGAAAAGGAGCTGGCAGCAGTGTCTTCACATATCTGAAAAAGTGAATCACTGCTCATGAAAGCTCATATTAAAATAAATGTTCAGTTCCAGTTCAGTTAGCTTTTATTGGCATAAAAACACCTTAAAAGAGGATTACTATAAAAGAGAAATATACATTTAAAACCTTATAGAACCATACATATAGAGCCAAGCATTTTACCGACTACATAATGTTTCATAAAACACTTACTCACTTGGTAGTTTTCTGGCGTAGCTTTATCGCTGATTGTAAGAACATAGTTATGTTCATTGATATTTCCGGAGCAGAGTCATTTAGAAGACGGTGCACTTTTAAAGCATCAGGAAGGTTCATCATGTTTTATTATCCTAACTTCACCTGTCTTCCTTATCTCCATTTTCTCCTAGCAGAGACCTGTAAAGAGTCATGCATGTTGATGATGCTATATTAAGTGTATACCAAGCCTTTATACTAAGCCATCACTGGAGTAAGGATATTTCTGTGGTAACTGGGCAATCAGTATGTGTTCAAGAAAGGAATGCAGCAAGGGCTGATGACCCTTGTGAAATGGCTAGCTCTGCCTTCTCCAGTAGCCTTTTTGTGGCTGTACCCACCATGCTATGTCAGAATTACAGAGGTGCCTGTAATGAAAAACATTGAGACACTTTTGCCTTCATCCCTCATTTGGGATTTGATATGCATTTCTTTGTCACTAGGGTTGTCATGGTTGGGAGGAAAGTGTACGTTCTGATCATAAGGTACCTGGGGATCTGTATCCCTCAGATCTAGAAACCCATTTGGTGGGTTATAGTTACAAGAAGGGCGGATATTTAAGAGGACTACTATAAGTTCAGATCTGGATGTCTTAAAGGTGGCAAATGACAAATGTCCGGGCACTTATAAAGTGTTTTGATTCCTATTGTTCACACATCTCTTCTCTTGCATACTTTTTGCACTTTAAGAAGATCCCTGTTGGATTAGCCATTTACTATTCTGTTGCTGATAGTAACTAGCTGTATGTCTGTCAGGCAATGTTTAAGACTATCTTCAGTTTAAAAACCAAGAGTTCTAAGCTTCCACACTAAAAGTTGTTGATAATCTGTGTTCAGGGATGCCTGATGTGCTCCTTTATTCTTATACTTCTTAGAATAGCACAGGGTTCCCCAATCTTTTTGAGCCTGCAGGCACCTCTGTAATTTTGACATAGCATGATGGGTACAGCCACAAAAAGGCTGCTGGAGAAGGCAGAGCCAGCCACAAAGTGGCTGCTACAGCTCACCTTCAGTCACATAGTGAAGATCCTTGTGCTGTGCTAGTAGCTGCTGCCAAAGCAATATTAAAAAAAAAAATCTGCACAGCCAATCACAAATGACCAATCAATAGCCTTGCTAGGCAAAAGGCCCACCTGGCCCCAGGCGCTGTCTAAAAACACTTGGTGGGGGCCAAGAAAGGTGTTGGTGGGGGCCATGTTGCCCATAGGCACCATGTTGGGGACCTCTGGATTAGTGCATTCTGCATTTGCAAACAAACTTCCTGAAGTAGCAAGATAAGTGTGAGGCCTCTACAAATATGAGCTTCTCAGATGGCCCTGGTTCCCTGTCTTATCTGAGAAGCACCCCTCCTTGCATTTCAGTTGCGAATGTAGTGAGAAGGTGAGGGAATTGCACTCAGTGGGTTGCTGCTAATTGTTAACAAGCTCCTCATTTTTTCTCTATCCTCAGCAATGTCTTCGGTGGTGCCGACCCCCACAAGCACGGACACAGCACAGTGCAGTGTCAGAAGTGGCTTCCCTCCCCAAATTGGCAGTACCACCTATCCCCAATGCTGTGAGAGATCGGACTGTAGGCCGCTGGCTCTTAATCTGCAGTGGGACTGTGGCTGGAGCTGTGGTGCTGGGTGGAATCACTAGGTGAAACAAATCAGCCTTCCTTTCCTCGTGAAGCTTTTGACTGTATTTCTTTTATCTACTGCTATGCTTTCCAGTTATGGACAGGTTCAGTAGATCTTTCTGCATTCTGCAGTGGTCTGTTTCCTTCTCCCTGGGACACTGCTTTGAAAGATGCTATAAGGAATAGTCATTCCAGCCTGACCCTTATAATGTGTGGATCCCCAGAAATAGAGACACAAGCTCCTTCTGCCTTCTGCATGTTTATGCTATTATTAACATGGAAGAGCACAGGCTTATTTTGCAAGGGTCCTGCAGGGACAGGAATTTCATGTCATAAGCTTGAGTTGGGGATGTGATAGCACTCTATATACATCAGAGAAAGAAGTGTACTAGGGAAAAAAGGCATGCTCTCCCAGCCTAAGATCCCTTAGGGTATCCAATCCAGACACACAGACAAGAGGCCTCAGATGGTACAGTAAAGCTTTCTTCATCAGCTATGTTCAATAGAAAAATAATAGGCATACTTTGATACCTATACCTACATATATCCTGGTCTGGAATATTTATTTTTGTTATTTTCTATGCCGACTAGAGTTTCCACATTGTCTTTAAGGCCATGTAGAGTGTGTTACAATAGTTTAGCCTCAAGTTAACCATATATGGATCGACATGGCCAGATCAGCCCAGTCAAGGTAGGGGTTTGTCTTCTGGGCTAAATTAAGCTGGTAGAATGCCTTTTAACTTGTTTCTCTAGTAATAGTGCTGGATCCAGTATAACCCCTAGGCTGTTCACTGTTTCAGTGAGGGTCAGCAGGACCCCACCAAAGTAAGAGTAGTTTAGCAGTGGAATTGGCTGCCTAGGGGAGTGGTGAGCTCCCTCTCACTGGCAGTCTTCAAGTAGCGAACAAGAAAGGAGAAGGTTGCCAACAACAGCTATCTCAAGCTCGTCACTAGGGATGCTTGCCGCCATGCACCTGTGAATTCTTGGAAACTAGTGGAAGTCCCACAAGCCTTATGAAGACTAACAGCTTGATAAAAATATTGAATCAAAACAGGCCTGTTGTGTATTACAAACCTTGCTGTCTTCATGCTTCAAGGGACTTGTCTTCGGCTGTTACAGAGAATGTTTCTGTTCTTACAGCCTAAGAAGATTGCTGATTGGCTCGGTCCCTTTAAGATTATATTTCAGCAAGGCTTACATCCCGCTTGTATTTGTATGTCTTTTAATGTAATAACACACTTCGTACTTTGCATGATAATCACTATATTTTTGTAAAAAACAGATTTTGTTTGCATTCTTTAAGGTTGCTTTTGTATTTTTGGTTAATAGTCTTCAAGTAGCTGCTGGACAAAAACTTGTCAGGGATGCTTTATGCTAATCCTGCATTGAGCAGGGGATTCAACTAGGGGATCCAACTCTGTGATTCTGTGAAAGGTGGGGAGTGCAATACCCTCAAGATCTCAGCCTTCCCCACCAGCATTACCTTTGTCTTGCCAAGATTTACTGTCAACTCATTCACCATTTAACCACAACAGTAAGGCACTGGTTCAGGATCTCTACAGCATCATGAAGTTATTTGGTTAAAAAAATACAGACCTTAGCATCATCAGCATATTGATGACAGCTAGCTCCAAAACCACAACTGATTTCTCCTAAGGGCTTTACATAGAGATTGAATAGCATGGGAGAATAAGATTGAGCCTTGAGGGACCCTACAGGATGAGTCCCAAAGTGATGACAATTGGTCTCCAACAACAGCCCTTTGAGACTTGCCCATAAGGAACAATTTAAACCCATCCAAGGCGTAATCCTTAACCCCTACTTCTACCTCCAAGCAGTTCAACAAGATGGTATTATCCTCAGTGTCAAACATCACTGATTGACTGAATAAGAGAGAGGCATGGCCATTGTCTACATTAAAACACAGAATATTAACTGAAGGCTCCAGGGCTGTCTTTGTCCCATAATCCACCCTGAAGCCAGGCTGAAATGGGTCTAGAGCAATGTTCCCTCCAAGCTGTGGAGTCTTGTGAGCAAAAGTTCTCCTTTGTGAGCTACTGTCATTAAAGTTGTGAGCGAGCCATTTGGCTACTGCATAAATTGCTTTGCCATGGAGCCATCCTTCCTGAGCTAAGAAAAAAATGTGTGACCCAGAGGCTAAAAAACTATGAGCTAGCACACACTAACTCAGCTTAGGGGAACACTGGTCTAGAGTAGATGAGTCATATAGGAAGACATGGAGTTGTTCTGCTACCACTTTATCCTTGATGAGGGAGGGAAATTAGTGACCTGGTGATAACTGGATACTTCATTTTTCTTTGGCAAAGAGTTTTTAAGTAGTGGGCAGATGACTACTTGCTATATTGACTGGGCAAAAGTTCCCTGTGTCGACTGAATTATGATTGATTTATCAAGGCCTTATTGATGTGATCCCTACAAGATTTCAGTAATCAGGATGGGGAGGGATCTAAATTACTTTAATAGATCTCAAGATCTTGTTGACATTGATTATGGTAACTGGATTAAAATGATCCATAAATGGACCAGATGGAGTATGTGAGTTAGCTTTCAGATTAAATATTAAAATTAGCCAGTGTGGTATAGTGGTTAAGACCGGTGGACTCTAATCTGGAGAATTGGGTTTGATTCCCCACTCCGCCACATGCAGCTGCTGGGTGACCTTGGGTCAGTCAAAGTTCTCTCAGAGCTGTTCTCTCAAGAGCAATTCCCTCAGAGCTCTTTCAGTCCCACCTACCTCACGGGGGGTCTGTTGTGGGGACAGGAAGGGAAGGAGACTGTAAGACACTCTGATACTCCAAGTGAAGGGCGGGGTATAAATCCAATCTCTTCCTCTTATTAAGTAGCTGATTATGGAATTTAACTTTGATTATAATTTGCAATAGGGTTTGTGGGTTTCACAAAAATTTCTAGTAGACGTGTTAGTTGTTCAGCAATCAGAGCTAGAGAGGCTAAATTGTAGTGACAGGCTGTTAATAATATAAGATGAACATATAGCAAAAGAATAGAAATTGCTACACAGCAGAGTTTAGAGAAGGCATGGTTTCAAGAATGGGTAGAAATCATAAGATGGCATTTAACTATAGACAGGTAAAATTGTGGAATAGCCCATGTTTATGGGAGCAGACAAAACTAATGTCCTTTAAAAAAAACAACCTTATTTCTTTTAAAATGCTAATAAAGGCACAGGGAGCATGGTTTTGATTAGCTCAAATGCCCTTTTCTCATCTCATGTGACCATGATCTGAATTGTGGCTGCACACAAATCTCTTTCCCTTCTTCTCTCCTGCTGTTACACTGGTGTTATATTGTTGGTTTTACTGACTGCTGTTTTAAAATACCTGTGAAAGGTTTTAATTCTGATATTTTAGTTTACTGAAATATTGTTTATTTTTATTTTAAATTGTTTTTTATGTTAGTTGTCTTGGACAGATTCAGAAGAGTATGGGATATCAATCTTTTAAATAAATATATTTTACAGATTGATGGAAATGCTTGCTCACATTTGTGTCACATGTTTTGCCCCATAGTCCAGATGGCTCTCAAAGACACTCCAGAAGCAAAGCCCCTCTTCCAGCTTATTTTGCTTCCTGTGCACTCAGACATCAAACGCTGCCACCGGTCTGTGTGTGTGGTTAACATGTCTGTGAAATTGGTTATCCCTTCATATGTTTTAACTGGTTGCGATTAAGGTAGTTAAAGGTGGAATTTTTTTCACAGCATGTTTTGGTACATGTTCATTTGTAGAGTGGCACGTCTAATCCATGTTAGTGAGTTTCAAGTCAAAAAGTAGGGTAAAGCAGTTTATTCAGACTGATTCCAGAATTAAAGATATGGTTTTTGTTTACACATAATCTTCATATCTTCATAATTAAAAAGTTACGGGGAAGACAAGTATACTTGCCATCTACATTGTCACTCTGTCTCCACACACACACCACCACCACCATCGGCACATTTTGCACCTCCCGCAATAGTGAATTATTGCTGTCCCTCTCCTCCTTAGACTGACAGAGTCTGGGCTTTCCATGGTTGACTGGCACCTGGTACGGGAGATGAAGCCTCCACAGACACAGCAAGAGTGGGAGGCAGAATTCCAAAAGTACCAGCAATTTCCGGAATTTAAAATGTAAGTGTGAGCTGGACTACGATTCCCAGAGATTTCCCTTAGGGGAGGAAAAAAAAATTGTTGTCACCATCCAGTGGGGTTTCCTCCAGCCAAAGGCTTGGGGATAAGGGCATTTTGGAGGCTTTCTTGCTTTGTTGCAAGACTAGGTGGAAAGAGGAGAGTGGATGACACCACCTGGCTGCTGCTGGTTCTTAAAGCTCTTTTTTCCCCCCGAATCTAATAGCCTGAATCATGACATGACACTGACAGAGTTCAAATTCATCTGGTACATGGAATATTCACACCGTATGTGGGGACGGCTGGTGGGGCTGGCTTACATCATCCCAGCAGCCTACTTCTGGAGGAAGGGCTACCTGAACCGGTCCCTGAGAAGTCGAGTCCTTGCTCTCTGTGGGCTAGTCTGCTTCCAGGTGGGGAAAATCACTGCAGCCTTGGAATCCATTAACTGTGGGTGGGTGCAAAGTAACTGGGCTGGAGCATGAGTTCCTTATAGGCTCCAGGGACTCAGCTGATGCAGATGTGAAGATAAGACAATGACATGCAGGAGCTGCACAGACACTTCTTCAGATGGTGGTGCTTGGTGTAGTTGTGCAATGGGAACAAAGGGGCCAGGCTTGTGAAGTGGTATTCCTTCTCCTGCAGTCTCATCATTGGGTGGGGAGCAGATGTGATTTCATGACAAGGCAGGCATGATGGAAGGTGGGGGTGGTACAAAGGGAGCTGGATCTCTGCTTCTAAAGATTTGGCTGTTGGCCCGGTTTTGTGGCAGGGCGGGCACATGATATCCATGGGGAGAGCAGGCTTTGTTTCACTATAATTTTTTCTGGGTTTTTCCCCATAGGGTCTGTTGGGCTGGTACATGGTAAAAAGTGGACTAGAGGAAAAGACAGACAGTCATGATATCCCTCGGGTCAGTCAGTATCGTCTAGCTGCACACCTGGGCTCTGCACTTGTTCTTTACTGCTCCAGCCTTTGGACTGGGCTCTCATTGCTGCTACCACAGCACAAGGTTTGTTGAGAAGTGGGGCGCGCAGAAGGCTTGTTGTAGGCATCAGTACAATCTTCAGAAGGTTGTTACTTAAATTATGGCAAGAGAAGTGTAGGCTGCAGAGATTCAGCCTGGCCTGAACAGTTTTAGATAGCTTTAGTACCACAATTTGCCCAGTGCTAATGATGCCCTGTCTCTCTAATAAGCCCTTTAAAACAAAATGTAAGGTGATACAACAGAAGAAACTGTACAAAGTGCCCTTCCCTTATGCATCCTGGGAAGAACATGCCTCTGGAGTCTGCAGTTGTGGCTTCTAGTAACGTGTCAGATTGCCAGTAGAATTGAATTGAGTGCATGTGACACCCATGACAGTTGCTAAGAGTGCTTACTGATTTCTACAGAAATGCCTGGATTCACAGTTGTATACAATTAAATGTAAACCATGCTTTTGAAAGACTGTGCAGTACCATGCTTGCTTAAGAAGAGGGGAGGGAGATCTTGACTACAGATGCTACCTTAGAATTTTGACAGTAAATCAAAGAGGCTGGTCTTTGGCTAGGAATGCACTGGAGTTGTTTGTTTCTCTGCCTGTGGAATATTAATTGGTTGTTTTGTTCATGGAGTACACAAAGGAATTATTGCATATCCCTTTGATCCTCCCACTGCTTGTCTTTTGACAGTTACCTGAAACCCTCCAACTTTTACGCTTGAGAAGGTTCACTTATGGAACAGCAGGCCTTGTTTTCCTCACTGCCATCTCAGGTAACCTTCTCATTGTTACACTGATCCTGTTCTTTCAGGAGGCGGGAAATGGCATGATCTTTGGTGGCTTGCTTCAGGTTCCATGGAAGAGTTTGGCCTTTCCTAGCTCTAGGGTGCTAAAATGCAAGTCATTGTAATTAGCAATTGCTGTGTGACCTTAGGAGAAGAAACTAAAACGGACACCTTGATGCATTTACCTGTCCAATGGCTAGTATATTATCATGGCTAGTACCACAGCTAGTATATTACAATGGCTAGTTTGTTACCAGGTTGTCATCCTCATTCTCTGAAACCATAGGGGCCTTTGTGGCAGGATTGGATGCTGGCCTTGTATATAATTCCTTCCCCAAGATGGGGGAGCACTGGATCCCTGATGATCTCCTTGCGTTTTCCCCTCGGCTAAAGAATTTTTTTGAGAATCCCACAACTGTGCAGTTCGATCACAGAATCCTGGTGAGTGTCATCTTTACCTTCTTAACAGCTGCCTCTTCACTGAGTGTGCTCTTATTGGACTTGTATGAAGGGACAGAGTAGTTCAGAGTGGAATGTAAGCATCTGTAGCTTGGGTTGGAGCACATAACTGCGTGCTTAAGGTCTTCTGTTCAGTCTCTTCCATCTTCAATTAAAGGGTCCCATATAGCAGAACCAGGCAAGGCTATCTTCACTTAATGTTGTGGCACTGATGTTCCTGAAAACATGCATCTCATGTTGTGGCTGCATTCATAATCCTTGGGAGACTTTCTGAGGGTGCCATCATGCAGATGGGTAAGATAGCTGCACATATATATGCATTCTGTGTTGTGGACCCCGCTTTGTGGAATAGCCTGTCTGAGGAGGCCAAGAAGTCTCCCATACTCCTGCCATTCCACAGATTGTGTAGAACAGAAAGAGGATGTGTCTTTATAAAAGAAATGTTTTCACCTGTTCTTATTGCATTGTTTATTGGATGTCTTATGCTGTCTGATTACATGATTTTTTATCTTATTTATTTTATTATTAAATTTATACCCCACCCTCCCCTGTCATCTGTCTTGCGTCTCAGCAAGAAAGATGGATTATAAATAAAGAAAATAAATAAAGTCTGGAAATGATGGGGGGGGGGATTATAAAAGGAGGGTGAAATAGAGGCTACCAGTTTGAGCTGGGAGTTAGAGTCTGAAATATCTGTAAGAAAGTTCAGCATATGAGTAGCTATCAGGAATATTAGTCAACAGTGGAGGAAGCAGCTTATCTAAATATGAGACTATCATCTGTTTAGTGCTAGTGCCGTATTTATTTTAAAAAACACATTTTCAAGAAGGAAATATAGACTGAACCATCATTCCTACAACATTGAAAACATGGCTCAGTGAATCTGCTTGTCTTGTAAAATAGGGGCCGTGCCTTCGTTACTGTCTTCCCATCCTTTCAGTGAGTGCCTTTCTGTTCTTTCTTTAGGGGATCTTATCTGTCACAGCTATCACAGGTCTGTACCTGCTTTCCAGGAAGATCCCTCTCCCACGCAGGACTCGGATGGCAGTGACTTCCTTACTGGCTGTTGCATACCTCCAGGTACTGACTCCTTTCACACAGCCATGCAGTTTGGCATTTGCTTGAGGCAAAGAGCAACCTTGGTTAAGGGGTTGAATGCAACGTTCCTCCTTCTTCCTACAGCTTCTTCCTAATGGCAGTACACTCTTGGGTATCTCTGTTTGCCGTTTAAAACTGAAACCAACCACCATAGCCCTGCACATCCCCTTCTGCTTTCTGAGCTTAAAGCCAGAAAGAAAAATAAATGCAATGGTGCTGCAATATGGGAATACAGTGCAATGCTGTAGGGGCATCCTTCTGCTTTCTCTCTGCCTCTGGCAGGGGTTACTGTCAGAGCATCTCCATAATCATTTTACCATGGAAACACTACTGAGGCCCTTTCTAAGGGCAGGGTGGGGGGAGTGAAAAGGAGATCATAATGGAGTGGTAATCCATTCTGTCATTACTTACAAAGTTGTGGTGGTTAATGTACAGAGGCAATACCTAACATGCCAGCAGGTGTAGTATTCCTAAATTTGTTTCTTCCTGTGTAATAGGAATCCTGTGCATTCCCGCAGACATACTTCTATGCTTCAGGTATAACTAAGTGTACTTTCTTACCACTGATGCCAGCCCTTGCTCTTTTTGTTCCTCTGCAGGTTGGCCTGGGTATCAGCACACTACTCCTGTATGTCCCAACTCCTTTAGCAGCTACTCATCAGTCCGGGTCCTTGATTCTGCTCAGCGTTGCTCTGTGGCTTATTCATGAACTTAGGAGGATCCCTAAATAGCTCTGCTCTCCCAGCCACGCCATGTCTTTGGGCCTGAGGGCTCAGGGATGCTTTCCTCACAACGTGCGCTGTGTTTGAGCCTCTTCCTGGAACCCCAGTTTGGTCAGAGAAGGAGAGTTCAGAGCAGAAATTGGACTTCATGATCTAAGGCACTTTGGTGCAAAAAGTGCTTAACATGGATCTCCATCTGTCCAGTTGTACCTGCCATTTAGTCAGGATGCAGAGGTGACAAAACTGCTTCTGTGTGTTGAAGAATTAAGGAGGTCTTTACTGTGCCTCAGATCCTGGTGCGCCATTTGGTTGAGACTGCATCCAAGAGCTAATCTCTGTGGGTGTTTCTTTCCAGAATTCTATAGGGGAATGAGGGAGCACTGAGTACAGTAGAGATTAGTGTGTGGATGATGGCTGTATTTATGAATCTTGTCAGCTGGAGTCTCTAGTTGGTGACCTTGAGTGGAGGTTTTTGATATTTAAGATTGTAATGCCCTATGAACCCTTTTGAACAATAAAAATGTTTTCTTTACTTAATAAAAGAAATGAAATGGCTTTCTGTTAAACCCTTTTTAAATCCAGCATTAAATGTACATTTCCTTTACCTTTAGCTTGAATTACTAGTAATACTGCAATTGCTGTTAGCCAGGGGTCATTTCGTAGAAAAAGAGCTGCAGGAGCTCATTAGCATAACTTATTAGTATATGCCACACACCCTGACATCACCGGAAGTGTGCACCAGCACCTCTGACAGGCAGAAGCACCTGGAATCCATTCTTTCCCCCCTCTCCCTTCCCTTCGCCTCCAAGTCGGGCGAAGGAAAAGGGGAGGGGGAGGATCTCAGGCGCTTCTGCCTGACAGAGGTGCTGGCATGCCCACAGCCAGCCTGGGTGAATTACAGAATCATAGACTCATAGAGTGGGAAGGGGCCTCCAGGGTCATCTAGTCCAACCCGCGGCACAATGCAGGAAATTCACCAATACCCCACACACACCCCAGTGACCCCTGTTCCACGCCCAGAATATGATTAAAAAAAACCAACTCCAGGATCACTGGGGGCCAAACTGGCCTGGAGAAAAATTGCTTCCTGGCCCCAAAGTGGCGATCAGCATTTCCCTGGGCATGTAAGAAAGGGCCACAAGAACTAAGCACTGATGCAACCCTTCCTGCTCTACCTCTCGTGATTTGCCTAAGTTCACACAATCAGCATTATGATCCTTTTAAAGTTGAAAGCATGATATAAATGCAAAGAACTATTTGTAAGATTATCTGTAAGACACAAGACCAGGAAGCATCTCACTTCTGGCAATCACTTGGAGAGACCCTATCACTCAGCTTCCATTGCCCCCCACACACCCCACACTGGAATAAGAACATAATATCAGGCCATACCACATTGCAATAAAGCCCCTACAACTGTATACAGAAATACTGAGCTTCCCTACCATTTGCCACAACTAGCCCACCACACAACCAGAATCAAGACTCCTATATGGACCAACAGACAGGCATACACTCGTTTGAGAAACTGAGTATTACATTACAACACCTCTGGAACATTACAGATCAGTAGAGGCAGCACTGCACAGTGGTCAGAGTTGCAGATTGATGTGGGGAGACCCAGGTTTGTATTCTCACTCTGCTGGCTGAGTGACCCCGGGCCAAATCTCCCCTTCTCTACCTAACCTACCCCACAGGGTTGTTGTGAGGGTAACACACACACAATTTTTAAAAAGGTGTTCAAAAGTTGGAACTATTGGAAGGGGAAGGACTTGCCTGGGGCACCACTGGATCTAGGGCTGGTCCTGCATACATGCAGCTGGGATGAATCTGAATTAGCGTTACAGAGTGCTCAGGGGTAAAATCTGTAGGGGCTTGCTACATGTCCCCACCCCCTGGCCTCCTCTCAGGGCCGGCCCCAGTTTTTTAGCACACTAGGCTGCAACAAACTTTGCAACAAAATCTGAAACACTATGTACAACAAATACTTTTCAGCAAACTAAATCCTGGCTTGAGTCCAGTGGCACCTTTAAGATCAACAGATGAGCTTTTTTGTGCACAAACACTCTTCTTTAGATACAATGAAATATAGAGAGAGGGTGGGCAGTAACTTCACATACATGTATGTTAAAGAAGCTCATACTAGGGTTGCCAGGTACCTCCCGGCCACTGGCGGGGGATGCCAGATACAGACTGGGAGATGCCAGCGGGCTCTGTTTCAGGCCACCCGCCACAGCCTCCAACCCCTCAAAAAGTTCTCCTCTTCCCAGATCTATCATTGGAAGCATTAAATAAACAGAGAAGCCTTAAACCCATCACAACTAGGCTTGCTAATGCATGCATTCATTACAGATAACAACATAAGAGAAGCCATTGTTGGATCAGGCCAATGGCCCATCCAGTCCAACACTCACACAGTGGCCAAAAATACCAGGTGCCATCAGGAGGTCCAGCAGTGGGGCCAGGACACTAGAAGCCCTCCCACTGTGCCCCCCCCAAGCACCAAGAATACAGTGCATCACTTGCCCCAGACTGAGAGTTCCTATCTATAGCTTGTGGCTAATATCCACTGATAGATCTTTGCTCCATATGTTTATCTAATTCCCTCTTGAAGCCGTCCATGCTTGTAGCTGCCACCACCTCCTGTGGTAGTGAATTCCACGTGTTAATCACTCTTTGGGTGAAGTACTTCCTCGTCTGGTCTGCTACAAGTAGTATCATCCTTAATCACCAAGAGAAGTCCTATGTAGCTACAAGATCTAGAGAGCAGGCAAGGTCTCCTCTGCCCCCATCCCCTCCATTGTTCTCTATGGTGGGGGGGAAAGTTACTTTTTCCCCACCATAGAGAACAATGGAGGGGATAGGGGCAACCTGTTTGGGGGCCTGTAGAATTGGACCCCCTGGTCCAATGTTCTTCAAACTTGGTTGGTATCGTGGGGAGAGGCTCCAGCAGCTACCTTGCGTGTTTGGAGCCTCTCCCACAAACCCCCTCCCCTCCAGAATATAGCCTATGTTTTCGCCATTGACTTCAATGGCCCATAGGTTATAATGGGGCCGAAATTGACATTCGGCTGGCCCTTTTTCAGGCATGGCAAAGGAGGGGGGCGGCGGCTGTGCAGGCCGTTTTTCAGGCCCGGTGCTCCAGCGCGGAGCCTGAAAAAGGCGGCCATAACTTTTTAAAGAGCCCCTCCCGAGAGCTGGGGGAGCCAGAATGACCTCTGTGTGATGTCACACACTAGAGGTGGAATTTGCCCCTACGAGTCCAAGGCCACCACCCCGGGGCTCAGGGAGGCAAGGGAACTTTTCACCCCGCCCAGGCATCAGAACAGTGACAGCGGCCATAACTTTTTAAAGAGCCCCTCCCGAGAGCTGAGGGAGCCAGAATGACCTCTGGCGTGTGATGTCCGAGCGGCAACGCCGCTCAAACACCACAAGCAAGAGGTGAAATTTGCCCCTAAGAGTCCAAGACCACCACCCGGATGCTCAGGGAGGCAAGGGAACGTTTCGCCCCACCCCTCCCCTCGCGCGTGGGTGGCAGCCGCCACCGAGAACAGCGATGGCGGCCATAACTTTTTAAAGAGCCCTTCCCGAGAGCTGGAGGAGCCATAATGACCTCTTGCGTGTGATGTCCAAGTGGCACCGCACGCGAGAGGTGGAATTTGCCCCTACGAGTCCAAGGCCACCACCCCGGTGCTCAAGGAGGCAAGGGAACGTTTTGCCATGCCCCTGCAGGCGTCACAGCTGCTGCTATAACTTTTTAAGGAGCTGGGAAGGAGAGCTGGGGGATCCAGAATGACCTCTTGCGAGAGAGGTGGAATTGCCCCTACAAGTCCAAGGCCACCACCCCAGCGCTCAGGAGGTGGGGAAAGTTCCCCCCCCCCATGTCCCAACTGATGGCTGGTGGGAGCAGGGGGCGGGGCTTATGTGGCCACCCCCTGGGCTCCTGACTGGTGGAGCAGTGCTCCCCTGCGGCCTGCTGTTAACACGTATAAATGCAAAATTAGGATGAAAAGGAAGCTGCAGCGGTCCTAGTAATGCAGACTGACGTTCATATTTCCTTCATCCTGCCAGTACTTCCCTATAATAATAAAGGCACAGAACTTTTTTTAAAAAAAATCTCAGGCTGAGTAAGGCTGTTAGGGTGTGTGTGTGTGTAAATCTAACAAAATTTAACCGAGGAAGCGTCCTTATTCTTCCTCGCCGACTCCCTCTGTTGTCCAACCGCAACGGGATCGCGCGCCCCAGCCCTCTCCGCCTATTAGAGGAGGCGGTTAAAAGAGATGCGCCACTAACCAATCAGGGCGGTGCCTGCTGGATTCTGAGCGCTCTCAACGCTTCCGAAACGGATTTAGCTGGACTTCCCACGTGACCAAAAAGGGATTGCTGGGAGGGCGAAGGAAACCACTGAGGCTTTTTCTCCTGCCGCGACCAGACTGCACTTCCTCAGCCCGACCTAGCCCCGCCATGACCACCCACAGCTTCGCGGTACCTGTCATCCTCTTCTCGATATTCTGGGGGCTCGTGGGATTTGCGGCGCCTTGGTTTGTGCCCAAAGGGCCCAACCGTGGGTGAGTCTCCTTAAACGGTCTAATTGCAGGCTCGCTAATTATCATGGCAAAGAGATAATCACGCGCATGCCCGGCTCAGGGTCCTCTAGCGGTCCCATTCAAAGAAATAACCACCCCACCTGCAAAAAACCCTTCTGTGTGCTGCTCTGCTTCAGGACCGGGAAGGTTGTGTATGATAAACACATTTTACTGAAGGTCCAGAGTCGGTTGGAGATACAAGGCTCGTCACCATAATGTGGTATATTTATATCACTTCAGAAATTTTAAAATGCTCTCCTTTCCTGACTCATAAGATGGTAAAAATGTTTTGGCATTATCAGGCATTGGAGGAAGGTAAGTTTATTTAGATATTTGTACCCTGATTTTCTCCCCAGTGGACACCTGAAGCAGTTTTGCACTTATGTCTTCCACTGTGTCCTCACAGCAACCCTGTGAGGTAGGTTGGGCTGAGAGCAAGAACTGGCCTAAGGCCATCTAGTAAATTTGTATGATTTTTGTATTAATACCTTTTATTGTTTTAAATTTAAAATGTCAGTTATTCATAAGATGGGGTGGGGTGTTTCCACATGTAAAGCATTTTCACCTGGTTCAGAGAAATCATGCTTTGGACATTGTCCTGCTAACCCTTATTTTTCACTTTCCTCTGCAGCGTGATTATTACCATGTTGGTCACTACTGCCATTTGCTGTTATCTCTTGTGAGTATCAACGGGAAGAGGGTTGGTTATGCCTAGCAGGAATACCTATTACTTCACTTTTAGTATACCTATGGTCATGTATTTTGACTCAGTGGTTGCTGTTGGGTGTTGGTGGTGTAGCAAGAAATCCTGGATGAAAGGCTAAGGATCTGTTCTTGTTAGTGCTCTCATATCTGTGTGGCTGAGGTTGATCCTTGGTTCCCAATTCCTTATTCAACAAAGTCTGCATCTTTCCCTTCAAGTAATCTCAAATCGTATACCCCTGCCAGCTGAAAAACTGCTCCCCTATCAAGTTTCCCAAACATCTCTTTCCTGTGGCTTTGTTTTAGTATATTCATGCATGATGCCTTTAGGACAAAGCATGGTAAAGAATTGGGGGGGGGGGAGTGCATCCCAACATAAGGTTTTGACTGCCACAAAGCATGCATCATTGCTAAGGGGAAACTGTTCTATTCCACATGCTTCAACATAATGTCTACTTGAAAACTCTGTTACTGCACTAGGTAATGGTCATGGTCTCAAGTGGTTATATTCTTTCCTTAACAATATGCCTATAAATAATGAATTGGGGCTTTGCCCCTTGAAATAAGCCTTAGGTGGTCTCTAATCAGGTTTGGTAGCCAGAAACTGCCTGCTACGAAGGGGTATCCTCTGGGCAGTTCCTATTTTCCAGCACTGGTAATTCTTCTGATCCATCTCATGCATATCCTTCTTACTCTTCTGTCTCTCACATGCAGTTGGCTTATAGCAATCCTAGCCCAAGCCAACCCACTGTTCGGACCACAACTGAGGAATGAGACTATCTGGTATGTGCGTTACCTGTGGGAGTGACCCATGGTGCTGCAGAATGCTTCAACAGGTACCAACCCTGGAGCGAAAATAAGTTTATAAACGTTATTAACCTACCTGCATGTGTGTATCTGTCATAATCAATTACGGCCCAAAGAATCAGTTTTTCCAGTTTATGAAAGCTTCTGTGCCAGATTTCTTACTTTCTTCAGGCTTCTGGCCATTGGCAAATATGCCTAGAAATAGCATTGCCACTGGGTTGAAGAAACATGGCCATAACCTACCTTTTAGCAGTTCTATGGGATAAGCTTCTGCCCCACAAAGAGATCTTTTAACGCCAGAGAGGGAGCAGCAGGTTGGCTTTTAACAGGTTATTGAGAATCTTTCTTTCTGTCTCTCTCTTCTAGGTTCTCATCTGATATAGACAGCTTCATGCTTTCCCCCTTCCAGTACCAAGTAAACAGATTTTACAGCCCAAAAGGCCCACAACACTAGGACCAAGTACTTAATATGCCCGTTGTATGTATTGTAGTATCCCCTCCATCTTCTCAATCTGAATTGATCTTGATTATAATATTTTCATCCCACTTTTCAAAACCCCTTCCAAAGACCCTGAAAGTTAGTACTTACAGTCCTGCCTCAGTAGCTGGGGGTTAACTGTTGTATCTTGTCCTCTACAGAGGAAGCTCTGTAAAGTCTCGTTAGTCAAGAGATTATGGGTTGGAACCAGATTCCCCTTGTGCCATCCCTCAGGATCTCCTATCCCCCAGAAGCAGCATTTCCTAGAGGTCAGTAGGCTGCATTGGGAGGGGAAGGCAGGAAAGTTTCATTCTACCATTGGAAAGTTAGGCCTGGACCAAACCCATTATATCTAGTATATTTTATCCTGCTCTCCCTCCAAGGAACATAACATGATTCTCCTTTCTTTTAGCCTCACAACTTTGAAGTTGACTAGCATGAAGTTGCCTAGTGAGCTTCATCAAAGAGTGATTGATCCTAGTCTGACACACTAATCTCTCTAAAGCTCCTTCCCTTCTCTTTAAATAGGGGCTAGCCTACTAGGCCTCTGCCCTCCCCTCATTTGTGCCGAGATGTATTTGCCTAGGTTCTCCTCCTCCCCTGAACTGATGACGTGTGTATTTATCTGCTATAAACCTGTATTGTGAAAATAAAATTTCTAGTGTGTGATCTTGTGCACAGTTGAAAGTTACATTATTTTCCCCATATGTAGAATTGCCCTTGCTGCAAAACACAGGAGAGGAATGCCAACTCTCTGAGCTGATGGTATGAAGAAACTCTTGACTACAGAACTTAGAATAGTTTATTGCTACTGTAACTGGGACCATTGTAGTTCAAGTTTTAAAACAGATAAATTACGTAACTAGTCCACAGTTGATTCTAAGGGCTAGGTATTACTAAAACAAGTTGAACTGGGTGAAGTAATCAAGGTGGAATTAAGATGAGCTAGAAAACAGATGCAAACATTCTTAATTTAGATGGAATGTAGGATTCCAAAGAGATCTAAACTCTCCCTGTGCACAAGAGGTGGTTAGGCTCCCACTTGTGTAGGAGAAGAGGCAGAAAATAGCAGCAAATGATAAGTCCTTTTCTAAAAAGGGTCTTTGTGGTCCTCTTCTTCTCTTGGTCTTCCTATAAAAGGTATCAAAATAACACTCAGGAGAACAGAGGGTTAGCCTCAGAGTTCAAGCACCATTTTTTGCTTAAGAGAGGTGCTATACTGGAGAAGATATTTGGTCCTGAAAATCGGACTGAGACCCTGCCAACACAAGGTCCTTCCTTCTCTTTCTCCTGAGTAAATCAAGTTCTCTTTGGTCGCTTACAGATCTGCTGTGAGTACAGCAATCTGCTGTCTTCTTTCCCCCCTGCTTCATAGTATGTGCAATTTCTTTATTCTGTGCTGGCTGGGGCTTTTAGCACAGGATAAAACTGTGACTGTGGGGCTTTTTTTCCTCCTGCAAACAAAGAGGCAAGGGAGACACGGCCTGGTTTTAGCCTAGAGCCCCCCCACAGTTCTGGTTTAAAACACTAAATGATCACAGCTTCGGGGCTTGTTAAAGCCAGAGCCACTGAACAGTCTTTGAGAGGTAGTTCTGTTATCAAATGCCAGGTTCCTGGCCTGGCAGTGATCCCACTTCTGCCAACCACAGCAGGTCCAGTGATGCTGAGTGGAGCTGCTGGTGGTGGATGCGGCGCAGGCGGAGGAGGTAGAGTCCAATCGCTAGCATCACCACAAGAATGCATGCAAAGAAAAGGTAGTGATTGTAGACAAAGGAAAGGTGCAGCCACGAACTGTGTGCTGGACGGATGCCCTCGGGGCGGATGTCCCTGAAAAGAGAAGGGAAGATCAGTATGGATTTTTTTTTCCTCTGGAGAGGAGCTTTGCACCTCCAAACAACTGCTCAACAGCAGAAGTTGAGCAACCAATATTTTTATGGAACAGATCAAGTGAAAAGGGAAGCAATAATTTCTACCTATCTGGTAGCTTTAAATAACCCTGTTGGGGGGGGGGGGGGGGGGGAGAGAGAAGAAAAGCTGGCATCCCTAACAAACATCCTTGCACAGATGCAGTCTCTAACTATGAAAGCATACGGTTATCTAATTATCAATATGGCCAAAAATGTGGAGAGAATAAATAAGCAGAACAAGGCCATGTGTAGGATGTGGGATTTTTCTGCAAAAATGGATGAATCTTCAGGTTTGCAGAAATATCTGAAAAGTGAGTGGAAGAAGATGACTGGGATTTACAAATCCCCACAGACTGCATTGGTTGGGGCAAGGGCTGCCAGAAGATTAGGCAGCAGCAACTGGAGGAAGCAGGTATTGAATAGCTACAGTATTTGGGCTAAGAGGGAACCTGTGTCCACTCTGTGACTCAGTAGTCCTAAAAAGCAGTGGGCACTGCTGGGGGGGGTATGTCTGCTGGAGAAGATGGGTGCTGACCACTGACCATGTTTGGGTTGGAGGGAGCCCACAGCCAGTCTCTTCCCCTGGTGATGAGGAAGGTAGACCGGGGGGGGGGGGGGGGGGGGGTGCTGGGGGAGAGAAGGTGTGTAAGGAAAGAGATGGAGAAAGGTGACTGTGGGGACTGTCATTAGCCAGAGGGAAAAGCAGTTTGAGGGGATTTCTACATGACTTTTCTGTGGGTCCTTGCTTGTATTTCTTATACTACCATCTGATGGGAACAAGAAGACTGAGGAGTAGGGTATTCCCCCATCAAAGGCTGTACAGATCCCATATGTCTATGGGTTCACTGTACAAATGGGAACCTGGTCTCTTAAATCTTCTCAGGTGTAATGCAAAAGACACATGAAAACAAGTGGGTAATGTCTGAAAGTTCAAGTCAAAAGGAGGACAGTGTATTAATTTTAGAAGAAACTGATATTCAGCAGAGCTTGGGGGAAGTTCAGCATACCACACACATTCTCATCCATCAATCTGAGCTTCTTTGAATTAAGACCAAGCTTACATTCCCCTGCTGCACATTTTGGAATGTTTCTGTTTCCTTTTCCCTGCTGCCTACCACTCAGAAAAGGTCCTCAGCATGTCAGGCTGACCTCCTATGGAGATGCAAGCAATCATTCATGGTGAGAACTTGCCAAGGCTCAACCTAGTGTCTATATCTTATATTCTGCGAATGACTTAGAAAGGTATAGTAGACAGTGTTTTGCCTTACCTGAGTGGCAAGAAGCGGGTCTTATAAAGAATGGCTCCCAGCGTCCACTGCACCTCACGGTCATACACTAACTGAGCTGTGCGCAGGCCGGAGTAGTCCATAGGAAAATTGAACCCTTTATGGAGGACTTGGTGCATCCAGGCTGACTTGAAGCACTGGTACCTGCAAACAAAGGATAAGGACTCTGTTAAGCAGAAAGCCAGTAGAGTCCCTAGAGCTCCTGCCCCACACTAAGGCATAAGGGTTAAGGAGCAAGAATATTTTCCATCCCAAGTTCCTCTTAACAGAAAAGGAAAGGTGGGTTTCTTACTTGACACGATGCAGGTCTGCATGGGATGAGTACAGCTTGTCTTGGAACCTCTGTGTTAGTAATGACCAGCTCTGACTGCAGTAATCCTGGAAGGTGAAAACAGGGAGATCAGCAGAGAATCCACAAACACTAGCAGACATGCCCACGTAAGGGTGATGATGAGAGTCCCTTCCTATCCCCTCCACATTCACCTGAGCAGCACGTGTGAAGGTGGGTGCATGATACTGTCCTCCCAGACGCAGCACATCTTCTGTGCAGTAGTGGAATTCAGAAAACCCATAGAATTCACTGTTAGCAAAATCAATGGGTGCTTGGTAGGTGTTCCTTAGTGAGGTCCAGTTGCTGTTGTCTCCAGCCAGCAGTGGGATCAGCCGCTCTGCACAGGTCTGCCAGTCTCCCTGGCCCCTGACATGCAAGGTCTGGCCCCCTTGCTCCACAAAATCCTCCAGTCCTACAGGCAGGCAAGGATCCAAGACTGGCACCTTAGAATCTGCCCCACTCTGATCACCCTGTAACCTGTAATAAGAGAGAGACGCCCTATTTTTCTTTGCATACCACCTAAACCGGCAAAGGTATGAAGCCACACTACCATCCTCTCCAGCAGCCCTCATCATTCATCCTAACCTATCTCTTCCCAGTAACAATGTGCAAACGTGACACGCTTGTCCTCTTCTCCATTACTAGTGGTGGTGCTAGCACATGCCCTAAAAAATGCATTCTGACTGCACTGTGCATGTAACAGATGCAATCACTGAGTGCCCACTAGCCATTCAGAGGACACCAGCCCCTGCTTCCCGTCAGGTTGCTGTCTAGATTTGATTTGCTCTTGAGCACCTAGGAGGAAATGAAAGAAAGTGGTGTAGTCACAGCATATTTATACTGGCAGGAATCACAACATCAAAGATCCTCTGGGCTGAAGATCAGGTCTTAACACAAAACTCTGAAAGAAAGGGCACCACAAAAGCCTCCCAGTGGATCCATCACGTAGCCAGCTGGACCCAATGGGCAAGTGAAGGCACACTTAACAAGCTACCTTCAGGAGGAGTCAGATTTTCATAATATGAACAGAGTGGGATTTTTATTTTTAAGAAGGGAAGCACATTGCACCATGAGCCTCTTAAAATGCTGTTAAAATGAGCAGGAGAAATCAAGCTATCTCCATCCAGTTTATTGCCTATATTCAGAATTGGCCTAAGGATCTAGAGAGCACCTTCATTACCCACAGGCACCCCCGCCCTGGCCCATTGCCTGGTTTGTCATTATGATCTTACAACCTGAGTTTATGAAGGCAAGGAAGGATACCTGTTGTGCATGGTGGTCTGATTCAGCACCAATTCTTCATAGCGTTGCCGAGCAAAGTTGCCCCCAAAGCCCAGGAAGGTATTGACATAGACCCGGTACACATGCTTTGTGTGTTGTGCATCACAGCCGAGGTTGAACTCCGCAAGAAGGCTCTTGCCAGCTTCCTCCTAGAAGAATTAACAAATTGTGGCAATCTTTGCTGTGGAAGAAGTAGAGACTACTCATGGTGTTTTGGAGGCTGTCTGAAGAACTCAGTCAAGTGGAGATAACAAGATGACATTTTAGGGCAAATTGACAAAGGTGTACTTTTGTGAGTCATGTCCAGATACAGTACAACTGAGTGGTGTTACAGAATTCAAATGTAAATGCAACTTTTCACTAAAAAAACAGGATATTTATTTATCTATTTTCTTTTATGGCCTTGTATAGCTGGAAAAAGGGGCCATGGTGGCTCAGTGGTTAAGACACTTAGCTGCAGACTGGAAGGTCTGTAGCTCGGCAGTTCGAGAGACCCTAGTGCCACGCAACGGAGTGAGCTCCTGTCTCTGGTCCCAGCTCCTGCCAACCTAGCAGTTCGAAAGCATGAAATTGTAAGTAGATAAATAGGTACTGCTTTGGTGGGAAGGTAACAGCATTCCGTGCACCTCGGCATCTAGTCATGCCGGCCACATGACCATGGAAACATCTTTGGACAGTGCTGGCTCTTCAACTTGGAAACGGAGATGAGCACTGCCCCCTAGAGTCGGATTCAACTGGCTTTTAAGCAAGGGAAGCCTTTACCTTTATAATAGCTGGAAAAACTACATGGTCTACTAAAATACTAGGGCACTGAATGAATTTGATGGGCAGTAGATCTAGGACCGGCAGAAATAAGTACTTATTAAAAGTACCTTTGAGTACCAGATGCTGAGAGAACAATAGGGGGACGTTTGGGCCTCTTTGCCCTTGCTTGTGGCCCTTCTGAGGCATCTGATTGGCCATTGTGGGAAACAGGATGGTGGACTAGATGGGTCTTTGATCCAGTAGGGTAATTCTTAAGAAGACAGAGGCCACCTTGGAACAGAACACCTCTGTCTTGCCTTGCCCAATATTTACACACCTGCTGTGGAGAAGAGAAGGCTGCAGAGCTAGGCACCTCATATGCTATTTGTAGAGAAGCACCTCCCATATCTAGGATGCCAACCGTCCTCTTTCTCAATAGAGGCTCTTCTTGGCCAGCAAGAGTCACCGAAACCAGTGCATCTTCTTCTGCAATCCCAGAAAGAAGGGTGTTACCAAGTGTGATGGACAGTAAATGGTTAAGGCTGTAACTCTGAGAACCTTGAGAAACAGGGGATTCAGATGGAATTCTTCAGTGCAGAGTCTCAGGTAGGAGATGACAGTTAACAGTGAGAGAGCAAAGGAGACTGTGAGAGGATCAAGAAGGATTCTGAGTTAGGAAAACGGGGCATGAAGACCATCTCTATCAAGTCTGAGCTCCTAGAAGACGGGGGCGATCCCTAACCAGTGGATAAGGAAGGAAACTGGAACTTGTGTGAATGTTCCTGCCTCCACCAACTTTGGTGTCTGTGAGACCAAGAAGCTTATGCTTGTTTATGTAAGCAGATACTGCCAAGAATTCTTTCTCTTAAGTTTTAAATACCTGTCTAAATAACGTCATACCAAGATTTCAGAAAAAAAGAACATACAGGGAGTGGGGAAGGAATCACTCTTGCCTTCCTCATTTGGGATGTATTCTGAAAATACAGGAGGGGGAGAAGATTCAGATAATTCCCACCCACCTGCAGACCTGCTGAAAATAGGGGATAGGAATCAATCCCAGAAGAGAAGGTTCAGGTCCCTATCCCTGTTGGGAATTAAGCCCAATGTACACATTGTTCCCTCCCCTAATAGCAGGATCACCCCTAAAGAAAGCTGCTGTCCACCCACAAGGACCTCATGCCCACAGTCCTTTCTTCCAGGCTCACCTTCTTTATGGTCAAATCGCCCCAGGACAAAGTTGATGCCTATCCAAGCATAGACACCTAAGGGGAAGAGAGCCACGAACAACATTAGGTCTCAGGGAAGTTAAAGGAATGATAGCATCCTGTCCTTGAAGGGGTGAGACACTGCACAGTAACAGGTACCATCAGCAACTAGCTGCTGTAGGTAAGCCAAGACAAAGAGTACAGCTTTTATAGCATGTTGCATCCCTGCTGGTGGTTAGGGCTGTGTACAGCACAGTTTAGCACCCTCCCCCCAAGCATAGCCAAGGTCCCCAGAAGAGCATGATCAAACCTTCCTATCTTATCTCCTACCTTCTTGCTTCCCTGAGATCACTTCTGCATGCGACTCAGAGAAAAGGAAGTCAAATTCCAAGGGCACGTCCCTCACCAAGTCCTCCAGGATCGCTGCCTGCTGCCTGCAAATATGTATAAGTAAATGCTTAGTATTTCATAACGGAAAAAGGTGGAGATACGTAACCCCGCTTTCTTCATGGCTTGTAATGTCCCAGAATAAAAATCTAATCCCCCACAGCCTCTTCAGAGCCAGGAATATGCAGTTAAATACTTAAGCTTCATAAGCAGTGCTTCTTGCCAGCCAACCTGCTGGTTAATTTTTGGTGGTGGAAAGTGCCGTAAAGTGACCTTGTGGGGTTTTCAAGGCAAAAGATGTTCAGAGGTGGTTTGCCATTGCCTGCCTCTTCATAGCAACCCTGGTATTCCTTGGAGGTCTCCCATCCAAATACTTGCCAGGGCCAACCCTGCTTAGCTTCTGAGATCTAATGAGATCTGGCTACCCTGGGCTATCCAGGTCAGGGCTGGGTTCATTATAACCCCACATAAGAAAAAATGCCACTGCTGTGTGAGAAAAGGCTGCATGTGGGAAAAGGAATAAGTGCACCTGGTTTATTGGTTCCAGTGTTGGACTAGGATCCTGTGTGTCATGGATGACCCTGGGCCATCCCACTGTCTCTGCCTAACTTATCTCCCCACTGTCTCAGCCTCACAGGATTGTTGTGAGGGTAAAATGAAAAAACACAGGCAGACATATGCCGCTCCTAGCTCCTTTAAGAAAGGGTAGAATAAAAATACACTAAAGTAAATAAAATAACTAACACGGTCCTCAAAGCACAGTGCTTGGGAACCTGTTGTGCTTTGAGTGGGGCCTTATTCTGCAACAGATGCAAGAGGGGACCGCCCACAATGCTGTTAGGTCTGTGTCATATTGGGAGAGTGGTCTAAGCAATCCCCCTTCTTAGGGATTCTCATCCCTTTTTCTCTGCCCAACCCATGTCACAAGCTCTGCCTTGCCTCTTAATAGTCCTGTGTTCATTCCAAGCCTACCCCTTTCAGGTCC
>NW_015174288.1:263328-279112 GCF_001447785.1 Gekko japonicus | reverse complement strand
TCCTTGTGCTTGGTCCTGGGTATGTGGGCAGCAGCAAAGCTGAGCAGCGGCCTCATATAATCACTGGCTTTGTCTGGAGTTGTTGCTACTGTAGAGATCCCTACACAAGAAAAGGAATTTGGTTGTGCGGCTGTCACCGTACATAAGATCCTACAACAGAAGCTCTCCAGTCTACTTTCCAGAGACCCACATCCATTAACAAGAAGACAGCAGGGAAGATGCAAACCTGGCTTGATCTTCTTGACAACAGGCTGGCTGCTGTGATCGCGCATCTGCCGGATGTCCAGCAACTCATGAGGATTGCCATTGTGTGGTGGCCAAAAATACACAAAGACCCGGGACCCGCTGCTCCCACAGTCAACAACCACCCCATAATTCAGAGCCGCATTCTCTGTGTCGGTGGCCTCCAAGTCCTGGAACCGTGCCAAGTACCTGCAAAATGGAAAGAAGCAGCCTTCATGTGACTGAGAGAGACCAAAACCAAGCATAAAAGGCTGCATCAGTGTTCCAAAGAAGCTTCCTTATGGCTCTGGACATCATGCCAAAGAGAAGGGGAAAGACGTAGACAGCATGATAGTCTCTGCTATGGAAATGAAACAGAGGCACCCGTTTGAATGGAGGTGCAGCTGGAGAAACCCGTTCCTTGAATCTGTTCGCAAGCAAGTAGCACAGAGCCTTACTAAGAGAAGTCTTCCCACTATACGGTTTAACTGCCAGTATTCCTGCACTGTCAAACCCAATTTTTTTTAAAAAATTCCGTTGATATCCTTTGTCCCCTCAGTGGGGACTCAAAGTGACTTACATCAATTTATCCTCACAACAACCTTCTCAATTTTATCCTCACAACAACCTTGAGAGTGTGTGACTGGCCCCAGGTCACCTAGAAAGACTGCCATGGCAGAGTGGAGATTCAAACGTGGCTCTTCCAGATGTTAGCCTGATCCTTTGACCACTACACTGCACTGGCTCAACAGGACCTCAGCCTTAACAGGTCTCAGCTTTAGCACTCCTTCAGAATCTTAATGGGCCTGTTCTGCCTCCACTCTCTTCCAAAGCAGTGTTCTGGGTGGCTTCAGGCTTCTTGTGGCAGACCTCTGCCCCCTTGTGCCAGTCACAGTTTGAAGCCCAGAGCTCTCCAGAGGTCAGCTCTTCTCTTTACAGGGACTTTTCTGTCTAACTACTGAGCACAGTCAGGCTCTCCCGTGCCCCCCAAGGGATTCGCTGCACTCCTGTACAATGTCTGTTTGCCTTATGTTTTCAGAGGCAGCCCATTTTTACATTACTGCTTTAACCACAAGAACAGAAAATGCCTCTATTGCTCCTTCATGATTACTGCAGGAAATGCTGACCAGGCGTATGCAGCTAGTCCCTGTGGAGGCTCCCATTGCTACATGCAGAAGCAGAATGAAAGCTTTTTGGATTCTCTGAGGCCCTGGCCTCCGCTCCTCAGGGCTCAGAGAGCTGATGCCAAGATGGGCCATTCACCCTCTGTGCTGCCTAGTTAGCGTAATCGGAGAGGGGCTGGAGGCCACACCATCTCCTTCTGCACTGCAGGCAAGAATGCTAACTGAGTTAGTGGGCTCTCCAGAGACATCAGGCAGTTCTTATTGATCTTGATCCCCCTGCTTGCCCTGAAGAAAATTCACAAGTCACTCAGCACAGCTTCGTCACCTTCATATAGCCCATCTGAAACAAAGCAGAGGTTTGATACCTGCAATAGGGCCAAAAGTCCTGGCTTTGGAGAAGGCACAACATACCTGAGCATTCAGCTATCCAGCAGGTGCCATTTTAGCAAAGCCTGTGTTCCTAGAACAGATTCTGAACTCTATCCATAGCACATACAACCTAGAATGTCATGTGGTAACCATATCTAGGATAACCATCACTACAGATATTCCAGCTGGACTCCCCACAGACCTAAGAGCTCATGGATGTAAAAGACCATTGCATTTTGTCCATAAGAAAGAAAAAGCCAAGCCTGCTAGGAACAGAAGCTCCTATTACAGGAGGCAGGCCATAACCCTCCTTTGTTTTAATTTAGCTAATCAGCATTCATGAAAAAGGGGAAATGGAGGAGAAGACTACCACATGGTGGGACCAGACAAGCCACAGAGAGCAACTAAGGCCACACTCCCAGAACCAGGACCACAGAAAACAGAGAAAAAAATCATACAGATCTAAGGTTTCAATCCATCTGAGTTCTGAAGGAGCCAATGAACAAGGTCCCAGGAAAAAATCCCCTCTAATCAAGAATCCATATCAAATCAACATTAGCTGCATTTATATCTTTATATTTATATCATTTATCTTTCATGAGCACTTCTGATCTTGATGGAAATGGCACAACTACTGTTCTCAAGAAGTTATGCAAATGCAATATTTAACATGCTGCCAAGGAAAACTCCCTTTTGATATAATTCCAACCAGAATCCAACCTGCTTTCATAACAACAAGCTGAGAGAATCTTGTTTTGAAGATGCCAAATGCAAAAGACTTTTCCTGTCTTAAAATGATGTATCCTTATATTTGTGACACCTGCAAGTGTGTCACAGAGTATAAAGTACAAGTGAGTCACAGAGTATAAAGTACAAGTGTGTCACAGAGTATAAAGTACAGAGTAAGTACATCTGATGACTCTCATTCTTCAAAGGGAAGCTGTTGCGCTGCCCCTAGCAGAGTTTAGTAAACATTTCCCACCTAACCATCAGTGTTAGAGAGATCCTAAATCAGAATCTGCATCACTAACTAGCAGCTTACTAGGACTGCTTTGAAAAAGGTAGCTTGCCAATGAACAATGGCCCTCTGTCATCCAGTTCCTTCAGGTATCATGTTACAAATAGAAATGCAAATAATTGTCCCCTTCCGGCACCATCACACTAATGCTAAAGCTATTTAAAAATGTTAAAGCTATTCCTTTTCTGGTTTTTTTATGAGTAGCTTGTTGTCTCTCGCTGTCTGTGGTATAATACGGAGTTTGTATAGCAGAGAAGAGCTGGTGGCAACTTAAGGGACAACCAAAAAAGCAACACTTTTTGCCAGAATATATAAGAGCCTATATAAAGGTGTGGGTGAGGTGAATTGTCATAAAAGTGTTTTCCCTTCACCTATCCAAGGAATTGGGCTGTGACTCATGGAAGCGCATATTGAAATAAATGCTGTTAGTTTTTCAAGTGCCCATGGCCTTTGAGTTTATTTTGCTACAACAGACTAATATGGCTACCCTTCACCCAAGGACATGCTACTCATTGCAGGATACAAGTCATATATTGTAGCTACAGACTTGCCATGCTGTGTGCAAATGAGAAGTTGAAGAGCATCTTTTCTTGGGGGTGAGGTCCAGTTAGGAAGTGCCATGAAGATTTGCGGAAGATAAGTCTTCTGTACAAACTACCACTGCAGAGGAAAATCTCATTCACAAATTCAGCGTATAGCCAGTATTGCACCAGCTTAAGAACAGCCAGGTCAGCCCCCCCCCGCCCAACACACACTGGGAAGGTCTTTGCCCTTGTTGATCTTCTCTTGACCTTGGCATCCCCCTCCCCCATCCTTTTCCTCCTCTGCCAGTGAGAACATGCCACCTGGATCAAGTGCAGGAGGCTCCTTCCCAACAGGTGATCAAGACAAAAGAAGTGCTGCCCTAACAAGAGGACCAAACAGCTCCCAGTAGAATGGGTAATATGACATACTAGGAATAAGGCCCATTGTGGAAATTAATACAATGAGCTCTAAAAAGAGGCTCTGAGCAGGTGCCCTGGCCTTGGGCACTCAGCATCAATTTGCTGTGGTGACCTCAGCAGGGTATAATGACACAGAGTCCACTGTTTTCTCCAGGGGAACTGATCTCTGCCACCTGAAGAGCAGTTGTAATTCTGAGTTATCTCCAGCCCTCACCTGGAGATTGACAACAGTGATTCCCCAGGAGGAAATGGCTGGTTTGCAGGGGGGAGTCTATGGCATTGTACCTGTCTGAGGTCCCACCCCTCCTCAAACCCCACCCTTTCCAGGCTCCACCCCTCAAATCAGGAATTTCCCAACCTGGAGGTGGCAACACTATCTCCTTCCCAGCTAACCATCAAACTACCGTTATCTGCCCCACTGACTTCAGCTTTCCATCCCCCCCCCACTTGCAGCCTCTACCTAGGAAAAGTACAGTCTCCGCAGTGGGGACCCAAGCAGGGCTAGAGGCTGACCATCTCTCAGAGACAAAATCCATTTGACCCATAATTAAAGCTTCAGTCTTTGTGCATTTCAAGAGTCTAAAGATGACCCCCATGGGGGGGTTAGGGCGGTATATAAATCGAATGATAAATAAATAAATAAATGACTTCCTACTACATGTTCTAAAACTAACTTATATCGGAAGCAACCCATTGCTTAGGCTTTGCTAACACTAAATGCAGTCAGTAGAAGCCAGTTCT
The DNA here is from genome assembly GCF_001447785.1 of Gekko japonicus. Lineage (NCBI taxonomy): Eukaryota > Metazoa > Chordata > Lepidosauria > Squamata > Gekkonidae > Gekko > Gekko japonicus. Next base: position 274,694 of record NW_015174288.1, on the reverse strand, counting down.
CTTCCAGTGCTTCTGGACTTGTACTCTTGACAAAGAAGCTGTGGTGATTGGCCCACTCCAGCAAAAAACCCTAAAAAAACCAACCTTGCCCAGTTGGATGGTTTGCCACCATTTCCAGGAAAATTCAATCTCTGCAATCAGGGTTGATACCATTCCTTAGCAGGTTTCTAAAGGTTTGTTCCATGCCAGACTAGGATTGCCAACTTCCAGGTAAAGCCTGGAATTGCAAATGATCTCCAGATTACATATATCAGTTTCCCTGATGCTTTGGAGGACAGACTCCCCAAACCCTCCCCTCCCCAAGCACCACCCAGAAATCTTAAAGAATTTCCCAAGATGGAGTTAGTGATCCTACTCACCCACCTTTCAAACTGCCTGTCCTGAGTGCCAAAAGCCCTCCAATGCCAAAGATTTGCAGTGGCTGCAAGCAGCACAAAACTGGCTCCCAGAAAAAGGGCCAATAGTACTAGGCGCTGACGGGGACAAAGACTCACTAAAGGTACAGTGAAGTGCCAACATGCTGGACACAGGCAGGAAACACAGAACCTGGAATAGAAAGATAAGAGTTGTTAGTTTAGCAGTCAGCCTCTATCCTTGCCAATACAATAACCAGAGAAACCCACATTCAGATACTCCTTACATCCTGCAAAGAAATCTGCACTGTGCACAGTTTTGAACAGGAGAAATCCTTTTTTTCCGATAAGTCACAGTCACAGTATGCATTTGGGGATACAACAAGGAGCATTTGGGCACTCTGGATCCACAAGAATATTCCAAATGATAGGAATGCTTCCATTTCAAACAGAGCCATACATATCAGCAGGCCATCTGGGCCATACTATATGAGCTTGCCAGTCAGTCACTTTGGTAACAACCCTAAACACATTTGGAAACAAGTCAGACTGAACTCAGTTCAAGCACAGATAAGGGCATATACGTTGCTTCTGATGGATTGCTGATTTTTTTTTTTCAAATGAGAGAGACTTCACTTTTCCTTCTTCCTAGAAAATCACAACCCGATTTTCACCCAGAACAATGAAATCTAATCAAGTCCACAAAATTTCCAGATCTTCACTTTAAGAAAGATGCAGCCTTTCAGGTTCTTCCAATATGCCCTGAATTCTTCCTACCTGCCTTTCCATACTTAGCATTCAGCCTGATGAGAAGTCCTCAGGAAGCTGAAATCTTGTCCTCTCTATTTTGGTTAGTCAAAGGTATTACATTGCTACTGGTTTTGAATTGCTGTCTGTTGTGTTTATTGATTTACTTTATTTACAGTTGACCATTCTCACTGTGACTCAAGGCAGATTACAGAATCTAAAACAATGCAGTCAGATACATAAAACAATAAATAATGCAAAAAGGCTAGGGATACAGAAGTGGAAAACACAACAAACAAAAACTGCCTGCAGCAAAATATACTATAAACAATGCAGAAAATAGAATTACAGAGACACAAAACAGTGTAGTAAAAGCAAGACAATACCTATGATAATCGTTGCAGTAGACTACAACTCTATTTCTTTTTAAAGGTGCTGTCCTGACCACTGTGCATGGTCTATTTTCCCTGTTAGAAAGGAAGTGTTTCTTCCACCACTATCCAAACAATACATATGGATTCATATTCCATCCTGACTTTGAAACTACTATTCTACTCTGCTATATAATTTAAGGAGCAGCTAACTTGATTTTTAAGCTTTCCTGGCTACTAGCCAATTTTAAGATTTTTGACAGCTCAAACAAACAGCTTCCTGGAGCAACAGAGCAGCTGCAGGTAAGGGATATTTTCCATTAAAGTCTCCAAGACGTTGATTAGCAGCCTGCTTCCAATCCTCTTCTCCCCAGAAGATACACACGGCTAGCCTGTAAAGAGGCTGCAACACCAGGAAGGAAACGAGGCAGATAATTTGGAGGTTGGATCTGCATTCCCGGATCTCACCTGGCCATGTGCTTGCCCTAGTTCCTAAACACGGTTAATCTCCTCTGCGGTCTCCCGGAGGAAGTTGCATCTCTTTGCCCTCTAGAAATATGAAGTCCTGGAACCTGAAAAAGAAGCGAGCGATTGCCGACTAAGTGGGGCTCTCTCTCGATGCGGCAGCAAGAGACCCGGCTCGGCATGGAAGGAGACCGACCCGCCACCAGAGTGATGGGCACCACGATTCCCTCCCAGGACATCCTCTGTCACCACGAATTTAAACATGCCACTCCTCACCGGTCTCCTTCACCGCTCGAAGCCCAAACTTCAGCCACGTCCCCAACCGTCAACGGCAGTAGGGGAATCACTAGAGCTGACGTTGTGGATCGAACCCGGGAGTTTCAACTCCGCCTCCGACCGCCAGGTAGCCAATCCGCCGGCATTCCAGAAGCTATGCCACAATTCCCAGGACAGAAACCGAGACTTTCGGTAGGCATCGTTCTGTAATCTCTGACACGTCACAGCATCTGGACCAATCCACCGGAAAGACCCCCTTTCTTGAAGGACGTCATGCAGAATGTTGCCCAATCTGCCCCGAGCGGCGCAGGCGCCCTGTCGTCACTTCGAAGACCAGCGTGATTTCCCATCCAAGCCCTCCACCAGTTCCTCTTGCTCTCTATGCAAAGCCATATACTTCGACGTCATCACTAAAAACAAACCAACCAGGGTCTACAAACAAACCGCACGCGCCAGAGTAACACTTCGCGGACCTTTACTGCCGAGTCTGTCATTCTAAGTAGCAGTCGTCATGGCCAATAAGACCACGCCTTCTTTGGACTTTGAAGCACCTATTGAGGAAATAGAGGCCACTGAGGAGGGAAGAATGAAAGGTCAAACAAGAGTTGCCCAATGTGTTCTCTGGATAGGCGAGCGACAAGATTGGCATTATCCAATGCAAGCTAACCGGAGTCTCAGATGACCAATGAACGGCGGGTTTGGGCGATGCGAAACTAGACACTGACCAATAAGCGACTAGCATGGGCGGGGCGAAGAGAGCGGGAGCTGTAGGAGCGAGTAGGCGGCCCGCAGCGGACTCGACGGAGGCGCCATGGAGCTGGGGGCGGGCGGCGCGGCTGGGCCCCGGCAGAGTGACGGGGCGGAGCCGGTCCGCCTTGGGGGTGGCGGAGGGCCGGGCTGGGCGTGGTCCCCGGGGGGCGGCGGGGAGGGTGGGGCAGGGACGGGTACCGAGACCGGCCCGGAGCCGGACTATGAGGCCCTCCCACGCGGCTCCGCGGTTTCCACCCACATGTTGGCTGGTGCTGTGGCTGGGGTGATGGAGCACAGCCTCATGTATCCGGTGGACTGTGTCAAGGTGAGTACAGGCGCCGAGAAGCGGTAGCGCCGGGAGATGTGCGAGCGAGAGAGAGAGAGAGAGCGGTGGGGATCGGGGCCCGGACGGTCGGGTAGTGATGAGGCGCTTGGTGTGCAGAACTGGGGGCTCTCGGGACACCGCTAGAATCTGGGGCCAGGCAGCTCTCTCTGGGGGGAGCCCTCTTCCCTGTTGGGACCTGGTTCGGCTCGATTGGGTTTGAGCGAAGAAACGGTTAGTCTGGACCAGAGAGTTGTCCGGGGCGAATGTCAACGGGTGGAGGGAGAGAGTTATGCTGTTGGGAGGGATCTGTAGGTCGTTTGTTCCTTGCAGTTGGACACCAGAAGTCAGTAAGGAACTGCCGATATGGGAATGTGTAACGATACTTGAGGCTTGTAGCCAGCGGTAGGCAAGAATACTGCCTGTTTCCCTTATGTCTGTTATAAGGAGTACTCTTGCTTCCAGAAATTTGGCTGAAGCTTGAAATGGAAGGGATTAGGTGGGTGCTACTGTCCACCCAGTGGGAAAACCGTTGACCCAAATTCAGCTGCAAAGGTCGCTGCTGAGCATGCGGGCAGAGCATGTGGTTCAGCACTCAGACAACTTAAAGGTGTTTTAAGTGAAGTTAGAGCCACGGTGGGGAGGACGTCCTTGGATAAGTGTGTCTAACCAATTCCCCTTCCTCCTCTGGCAGACAAGGATGCAGAGCCTGCAACCCGAACCTGCAGCTCGCTACCGGAATGTGCTGGAGGGCCTGTGGCGGATCATGCGAACTGAAGGAATCTGGCGGCCCATGCGGGGGCTGAACATCACAGCCACAGGGGCTGGCCCTGCCCATGCCTTATACTTCGCCTGCTACGAAAAGTTGAAAAAGACACTTACCGACATTATCCATGCTGGGGGCAATAGTCACTTGGCCAACGGTATTGTCCCTTCCTATGTCCTTGCCCCTCCCAGGGGCCACCTGTGTTGCCAGCTGGGGCTGAAAGTGAGATGGGTAGAGCTGAATGCTAGGCTGCTTTGACACCACTGCTCTCTGAAGTTCATGCCCCACTGATGCTCTTGTGTCCTTTTGTTTTCAGCTTAGCTCAGAGGAATATCTAAGCACAATCAGTGAGACAGTTTAATGTTGTGTTTTGAGAGTCACATATGTATGAAAATGGGATGGGATGGGACAGGCAGCTGAGATTTCCATGTGAGGCAAACAGCACATCAGTTTGTGAGTGTATGTGTATGTGAGTGGGATGTAAGAGGGGGTGGATGTGTTTCTGTTTGACCTTAACACTATCCCTGTGAAGTACTGTTCCACGGGACAGTTCCAGAGCTGAGCAGGATTCTTCACATTTCCTTTTCTCTAACAACTTGGCCTGAAAGTGTAGGGACCCCCATGTTTGCTGTCATATGTGCTCCAGCAATCTTTAGTTGGTGTGCTTACACCCCTTTGTTGATAGCGTGCTTCTAATGCTCCACTGAAAGCCTGCTTAATAAGAAGATGCATTTAGTTTGGAGCCCTAGTTTTTTGTAGGGTTTTTTTTTTTACTCAGCTTAGGCTTTGAAAGTTGCTGGATGTGACAGCAGGAAGGTGGAGTCATAACTACCTACAGAACAAGCATGACTTCTCTGATCTGGGGTCTGGGGACCCTGAGAGGCTTGAAAGACTCACCACAAGAATCTTTCCGAGTAAAAGCTATGATTAAGAGGGGGATACTTTGCCTGTAGTAGAGCAGTGATGGTTTTTGCTATTTCCTCTTAACTGTAGGTGCTTACTTCTTAATGATCTCCTTTTTTTGGATGCATAGATCTCTAATCCTTGCATCCACTCCCTTGGCAGCACATTCGGGGGCTCATTGGGACCCTAGTGGGTCTCTTTATCTCTTCCCTTCACATGTAATAGTCCTTGTCTTGCAGGTGCAGCAGGCTGTGTGGCAACATTGCTTCATGATGCAGCCATGAACCCCGCAGAAGGTAACACTGCTTCTTTCCCACTCTGCTGCCACTTTCCTGCAGCTTGTTCTACTCTTTCTTGTCACCAGGGGGCATTTTCCTCATTTTACTTCTAGTAGGTTATTGGCTAGGAGTATTGCTTGGATCCATGTGGAACAGGCTTGACCAAGAAGAATGGTTTGGTTTCCCTACTCTCCTATAAATGGCTGATTCAAAATATGGGAACAGCATTAAAACCTGGTTCCCTAGGTGTGTTCTGTACTTGCATCTGGCAGCAAAAAAGCATATTGGACAACCTCTTTAAGTTTCCCACAATTCAATGATTGGGGCATCAGTGGCTTTTCCTGAGTTGTGGTAGAACCTGTGGTGAATTCCTGTGCTTGGTCATTGATGTTCTTGTAATGTGGAATTTCTTGGATTGGTAAATTACATCCCACTTCATGCGTTTGAGGGTTCCAGCCAGCAAGCAACATGAGAATTGTCTATAGCAGAGGTCCCCAATCCCTGGAGGCTGTGGCGCCCACGTGACACCTTTTCTGGCTCTCACCAAGTACTTTTATGGAGTGAGTGGGTCCAGGTGGGCTTTTGCCGCTGGAGATCTTATTACTGTCTGTAAGGGTTTTTCTTTAAATGTTCATTGGCGGCAGCTGCCACCACAGCATAAGGATCTTCACTGCATATCTGAAGATAAGCTGTGAGTATGCATGAAAAAAATTTTAAGCCCATACGTTCATTTTGACAGGCATTCTGTTAAACAGAGCTTCTGCCTAAAATGTTGAGTTACTATGAAGAGTTATGCATAACCTTACTGTTTTGACATTTTGTGGTGGGCTCTGCCTTCTGTGGCAGCCATTTTGTAGTTGTGCCCAGGACCCTGTCTCAGAAATCCAAAGGTGCTCACAGGTTCATAAAGGTTGGGGACCCCTGTTCTGTAGGAGTGTATAATATGCACCATTCTCAGATCCCTGTACTCATTATCTTCCCCCGTCCTTTTCTGTTTTCCCCATGGCTGGGCTGCTGCTGTCATCTGTCCCCAGTGGTAAAGCAGAGGATGCAGATGTACAACTCTCCATACCAGCGTGTAACGGACTGTGTGCGCGCTGTTTGGTGCAACGAAGGGGCAGGAGCTTTTTACCGAAGCTACACGACTCAGCTGACCATGAATATCCCCTTCCAGGCCATCCATTTCATGGCATACGAATCCCTGCAGGAGCACCTCAATCCCCACAGACAATACCATCCTGGCTCTCATATGGTGGCTGGTGCCTGCGCAGGTGCCATTGCTGCTGCCGCCACCACCCCTTTGGACGTTTGCAAAACGCTGCTGAACACCCAGGAGGCCCTGGCACTGAATACCAACATCAGTGGGCACATCACGGGCATGGCTCACGCCTTCAGGACGGTGTACCGCGTGGGTGGGCTGACGGCTTATTTCCGTGGGGTTCAGGCCCGCGTCATTTACCAGATGCCCTCCACAGCCATTGCCTGGTCTGTTTATGAGTTCTTCAAATACATCCTCACTGAGCGGAAGGAAGGACGGTGAGCCTGGAAGTGAATTGGGACTTCTCGCCTTAGGATGGCTGGTGCCAGACTTGGATGACAAACAGCAAGCCTTTGGAATAATGATGCCGCCTCTTGCCCGCTGCTGCATTTTGCACAGCCCATCATCCTCCCCAGTGGGATAGTACATGGTGAGCAGCCACCTGACCTGCCTTTGCCTAGCCCACCACTTAACAAGCATCTCCCTTCCCCCAAAGTTGTGTGCCCCTGAATAGAAGGGTGACTAACAGGAGCTGTTGTGAGCAGATTGGAATCCGGGGTGATGGCCTACATATCCAAGAAGGATTGCCGTGATGCCTTTGTGGTGATGGCACTGCAGGAACTGTTAGCTGAGCCGTTGTCTAGTAGCACGCACATAGACCCCATGCTCTCTGGGAAGGCTTTGATTGTTGTGGTCCCTGGCACTTCCAATAAAGTCTGCTTTATTGTCATGTACCTTGTTGTCTCATTGTCTGCTACCCTACCTGCTGCCTCTCAAGAGCTCCTTAAGGCTGTCTTGCAGGTAAGTGGACCGACCTATAGCAGAATATGAAGAAACTTCATCTTTCAATGGGAGGGGGTGTGTGGCTTCTGTAGAATGCATCATTTTTTTGTAGGATAGCTGTTGATCCATGGACAGCCTCCAATAGGCTAGCCATGTTACTCAATCACAGCCAAAACAATGAATAGTACTATGAAACTTCCCAGCACTGAATTGCCGAAGCTTTTGTGAGGTAGAACCCACTTTTTGAGAAACAGATTGTTTGGGACTAATCCAGTTGAAGATCCATGTTGACATAAACGTTTAACCTTTTGCTTTATGTAGTCTGACAAGGCCTTTCTACAGCAGAGCTATACCACCCTACTCTGGTGGTGGGCATCTAGAACAAATTTTATAGTGATCCTCTTATTTGTGATCCTATAGACTTGGTGATTGGCACTTTTAAGGAGCAGAATAAGTGAATGAAACAAATACAGGGCTGTGGTTAAGCCAGTACTTTGCCTGTCATTCTTCTGTGTATAGCTATGGCTCCCAACACAGCCTGCACAAATGCCAGGAGATTAGGGGGGCAGTGCCTGTGGTGGGTGGAGTTTGAGAAGATGTGATGTCACTGCCAGATGATGCTCTTGACTGCCTCCCCTAGAGTATCACTGCGTGGAGACATTTTTCTCCCATTCGTCTGGGATAGGAAATTTAGGCTGGGGAGTTGTAAATGGTAAGCCTATGTGTAGCCCTTGGCTCCATGGCAAAGGGAATGAATTATAGGCAATAAGCTTAGGATGGCACTGTTAGTGAAAAAGAGTGTATCTGAAGTGGGGACTCCTACAATAACATTAAGGGGAAATGGCATTTTAATTTTTTTTTCCTCCGCTGGAGTTACATTTTCCAATCCTAGAAGGAGATGCTGTGGTCTGTGTATCCACACATCACATGAGCAGTTTTGGATATTGCTATGTCTGCATCAGCTCTGATATTTTAAAGTGATTTCAGCTCATAGTTGTTTCTTGTTCAAATCCCATCTGGCTCATAAATATGCCAGACTGTGCTCCTCCCCCAAATTAGGATATTTTGTTCTATCCCTCACCAGTCTCCTACCTGAAATGCTGGGATGAGCTAAGGGCGGGGAATATGGGCCCCACTTGGAATTACCCTTTTGACTTCAATATCTGGGTTTCCTCAGACATCTTGACAGTTCCCAATAAAATCAGATGCATCCCCAACCTGCTGTCCAGATCTGGATACAAAACAGATATTTCAGGAAATGGGGTTGCTTTATCATGCTACAGCCCATATGAAGACTTAGTAATCTATGGAGTTTGTGAAAGAGTTGCTTTGCAGACATAGGTTTATTTCATAACGCTGGACTGCAGTTCCTGGGACACGGATCATGCCATTCCTTTCAGGAAGTCATGGGGAGGTAGCATTTTGTCCATAATTTAGCACTGTTAACTCTTTTTAATGGCCCTATGAATTAACAGTTAAGCAGGGGAAAGCATGTGCCATAGAGATGTGGTACATTTACCTGTTAAATTAGTGTCAAGCAGCCCTTAAAGATGCGGGAGCATGTTCAGTTGCAAAACCTATCCCCCACATGCATCTTAAAGTCTCCCTAACAGACATGGTGAGCTTGAAAGGCTAGGATAGAAGGAAAGGCAATAAGTTGCTGCTGGTGAATAAATCAAGTACACCACACCTAACAACCTAGGGAGTGTGATCATTAATGTCACCCTTCCTGGGGTGGAAGAATTTGTAGCTAAAGTACAAATGTGTAGAGTGCGAGGCACTCTACGGGAGATTGTTAACAAGTCCCTCACCGAGGGACGGTTCCCTGGAACACTCAAGGAAGCGATGGCCCATCCTTTCTTGAAAAAACCATCTCTGGACCCGGCCGAATTAGCCAACTACTGGCTGGTTTTCAATTTGCCATATTTAGGCAAACTCATTGAGAGGGCGGTGGCATCACAGTTACAGGGCTACCTGGATGAGGCTTTCATCCTCGATCCCTTCCAGTCCGATTTCCGCCCCGGTCACGGGACGGAGACAGTACTGGTCGCGATGACTGACGATCTCTGTAGGCATCTGGATCGAGGCGGCGTGGCGGCACTGGTGCTGTTAGATCTGTCGGCTGCATTTGACATGACCGACCACCAGTTGCTGACCCGCCGTCTCGCCGACATGGGGATACAGGGGCTTGCCCTTCAATGGCTCACCTCTTTTCTCCAGGGTTGGGGACAGAGGGTGGTGATGGGAGACCAGCGGTCCCGAAGGCACCCCCTTGAATGTGGAGTGCCCCAGGGAGCCGTGCTGTCCCCGATTTTGTTTAACATCTACATGCGCCCCCTTGCCCAGATTGCCCGGAGGTGTGGGCTTGGGTGTCATCAATATGCTGATGATACCCAGCTCTATCTGATGTTGGGCGGCCAGTCAGACTTTGGTCCTGATGACCTAGCGCAGGCGTTGCAGGCCGTGGCTGGTTGGCTCAGACTGAGTCGGTTGAAATTAAACCCGGCAAAGACGGAGGTCCTGGGCCTGTGTCGGACCAGCCGAGAGTTGGGGCACCCTCTCCCGACCTTCGGTGGGGTACCACTGGTACCCATGCAGGAGGTTAGGAGTTTGGGTGTGCTCCTGGACTCCTCGCTAATGATGGAGGCCCAGGTGGCAGCCACTGCCAAGTCAGCCTTTTACCATCTGCGGCTGGCCCGGCAGTTGGTCCACTATCTCGGCTGTGAAGACCTGGCCACTGTGATCCATGCGATGGTCACCTCGAGGCTGGACTACTATAACGCTCTCTACTTGGGGCTGCCTCTGTCGCAAATCCGGAAGCTGCAGCTAGTGCAGAATGCTGCAGCTAGGCTGCTGATAGGCCTCTCCAGGCGAGACCACATCCGGCCAGTGCTGCAAGCGCTGCACTGGCTGCCAATAGCATACCGGATTCGCTTCAAAGTGCTGGTGCTCACCTTTAAAGCCCTGAATGGCCAGGGTCCGGCTTACCTAAGGGACTGCCTCTTCCCGTATGTTCCCTCAAGAGCACTGCGATCGGGGAATTTCCACCGCCTTGAAGTTCCAGGCCCCCGAGTTGTGAAGCTGGCCCACACCAGATCTAGGGCGTTTTCGGTGGCGGCTCCTACCTGGTGGAATGAGCTCCCGGAGGAGATCCGGGCCCTGCGGGACCTTGTACAGTTCTGCAGGGCCTGTAAGACGGAGCTCTTCCGCCAGGCCTTTGAGTAGGAGCCGCTGCTATTCCACCACCATGACTCTATCATCCATCTACCGTATTCTGGAGGGAGGGGTAGATGTCGCCTGACGGATCTGGGAAATATCACTCCTGGCGCTCATGCTATTAAGAAAACTGGCCGCCAATGGGGGCTGTTGCACATCTTGGTTATTTTATGTAGAATTGAAGCACCAAATTTTATTATGTATATAACATTGTATTTATTATTTTAAATTTTTAAACCCTGTCTGTTAGCCGCCCTGAGCCACTGGGTAGGGCGGGATATAAATCCCAAAATAAATAAATAAATAAAATGTGGCATAGTATTCAAAAAGAGCTTTATTGGAAGAGAGGGTTTTCATGTTGAAGGCTCCTGTGAAGCAGTGACTTAAGGGGAGGTATGCCTTAGTTTTAAGGAGGAGATGTTGTTGGAAGTCTTGTCCTTGTAGCCTTAATTCTAGCACTTACAAAAATAGCAATATAAAAATAGCAAGGCACCAGATGCCCCCTCCATAGGTCCTCTACATGACTCTTGTGTGGACTTCCAGGCTAACCCTTGGCTTTAAGGTGAAATACTCTGTACCAGTGAGAGGATACTGGCTGAGCAGGGTCTGTAATTTGGGCCATGTTTTTGTGGGTCTTCAGCCTAGCCACTGGCAGCCCTTAGAGGTGACTATGATAAACTTCCTAGGTCTGTGCAACTCAGCAAAGCAAGAGCTAAAAGTAAAGAGTGTACTTCAGCTACAGGGAAATAACGAGGGGCTGGGACTCTTGAGAGTTGAAGAAGCAGCCTATCTGCCTATATCCACCCATTTCCCACAGCCTTCCACCTCATTCACTTGATAGCCCTGGTCTCCATCTTGTTTTGTACTGTCTCCCAGGA
>NW_015174288.1:257512-263292 GCF_001447785.1 Gekko japonicus | reverse complement strand
TCTCAATTTCCAGTCACTTCCCACTAATGTCCAGGCACCAAGGCTACTGAGATCTCTCCCTTGCTTCTCTCCCCCTGTCCCTCTACTTCCTTCCAAGTGCAGCCCTTGGTGTCTTCCAGGAATAGGTATATGGGTGAGTGTCCTTACGATAGAAGTGCCTGTGCCACAATAGTCTTCTCCATTCTTGCATCTGGGGAAAAAAACAAGTAAGCTAAGGGTAGCATAAAAACTTGTTAGTCTTCAAAAGCCTTCTGTTTATTTTTGTTTTTAACAGACTGGCAGCACTGGCCCAAGTCTGAAATCTTTCCCCCCTTGATTTTCCAGATCTGAACAAAAGCTGGCCAGGTATGGAATCCGCAGTTTCATAGTCAGCCTGTAGGTGGTGGTGGTGGTGGTGATGATGCTGCGAAAGCTTTTCCTTTTGTAAGCGCCTAATGATTTCTAGCTGCTTCTTGACCATTGTTCTAAGTTAGAAAGGCTCCAGGTTTAACACACGCTATGCAGAAGACGTGTTTTCTCATCATTGCATTATAATGCCGAGAGAAGTTTTACTTACTAAATGTTGTGTCTGTCAGATATGCGGGAACCTGGCGATCCTAAAGGTTCAGGGCTGCAAATTCCATTCAGTTCTAGTTCAGTTTTATATACACGAGATCGCAGATCTTCCTGTTGCAATTAAATGGGGTTTTTTTTTTGAGTTTGATAAATCCCTGCTTCAAAACTACATTGAAATGCGAATGTAGACTTCCATAACGATACTATGAGTTGGGGGGAAGGGTTGAGTGAGAAGAGAACCAAGTCCGAGCAGGTCAGCAGCACCTCCCCGCCAGAGAGAGCGGGGAAATCCCGCCGTTTTCGCGCTGGGCCCGGAGGCCGCGCTACACTTGCCCGGCTGGGGTGGGCAGGCCGCTCTCCAGCCTTGCCCCGGTCGAAGCTTTCCTGCCCATGGAAAGCCAGCCGCTCAGGAAGACCCTGCCTAGCCCTGCCCCTGGTGGGCTGCTGGAGGGGAGCTTCGATTTACCTGGAACTTTTAACGGACCGGGTTTAAAAAGCCCGAAATCGAGCCGGCTGTCTGAAACTGACATCCCCCCAATTCCATTTCCCTGCTTTGCAGAACGAGAGGGGAGAGGGAATCCGGACCTGGCCCACTTCAGCCTGCCGACTGGGGAGGAGTTCTTGCTGAATGTCCTCTCACTTAAAAAGTTCCCTGCCTACAGAAAACCAGCAAACCAGGAAGACAGTTCTTCCAGCGCTCACCACGTGCAGGGGAGGGGGTTTGTTTTTTAGCACCTCTCAAGATTCTACATTTCCCCAAAATGCCACACCCGCCCTCTGAAGTCGCCCTGTCACTTCTTCGGACCTCGTTCTGTGGATGGTCTCTAAACGGAAGGGGCCACTCCTTTGCATTCAGCGACCTTGGGGGCCCAGCCAGCCATCGCGCCCGGGGTATTGTTCCCTGGCTGGCCATGGATTCCCAGCAAGCCACCTTTCCCAGCTCCGCGGCTTCTCCCCCGGGCCTGGCCTGGCCTGGCTCTCTAACTGCGCCCTTGACACAACCGCCACTTCTTCTGCGCTCCCGGCCGCTGAAAAGGAACGCGAGGAATGGTCGGCTCAGGCGCGCTCGGCCAGGTGTTGTTGTTGGGGAGGGGTGCGCAGGATTCCTGGCAGGCTTCCTCCTCCCGAGCCTGTCTGCAAAGCTCTGCGTGGCCATTGACCTGCGAGGGCTCTTTCAGGCAGGCACGTGCGGAGCGCCTTGCTCCAAGCCCCACACCGTCCCAGGGGCTCCCGGAGAGAAAGCCTTCCGGCTACAGCCCCCTTTCGAGAGGGAGGAGGAGCACATCTGGCTCTGCCTCCGCCGTCTCCAACTGCCCTCCGATCCCGCCAGGTCCGGGCGAGGCAGACCCGGCATTGAGCGGCGACCCCTCATCCCCCCGCCCGCTGCCCGCTGGGGAACAAACCCGGGGAACAAAACCGCAGCTCCTTTGCCCGCCCGAGCGCAGCGTGGGGGCAGCGCGGGCCGTCAATCTCGCCCTTTGTCCCGGCCCCCCCTCGCCCCCCGCTTTGTCCCCCAATCCAATAAGCGCCGCTTCTCAGCCCCTTCCCGGCGGTGCCTTTCAGAGCCGGCCCAGCCGCCCATTCAGGGCCTTGGCATCCTCGCCTGGGCCGGACAAGGGGATTACCGCGGCTGCCTGCCTGCCTGCTAGAAGGCGGGAGGCGGGACCCGCCGGGGCAGTGCAGAGCAGGCCGAGCTCCCCGAAACCAGTCTCCCCCCCCTTTGCCGAGGATTAGTTAATCCGAAGGAATCACACACACACACACACACAAACGCACGGCGCGCGTGGAAACCAGGAGGCGCCCTTTGAGCGCGGTGGCTGCGGGCCCCCAAGAGGATGCAGCCGGATCCCGGAGAGCGCGGGTCCAGTGCTACTCCAGGCTCTTGAAGTTGGCTACTACCGGGAAACCTCACCAAGGACCCTCGACGGGAAGACTGCCGCGGGTGTGTTTGGGTGATTTATTGGAAAGCGCTGTAGCCCGCCATTTCCCCTACCGCCTCCATGCTGGGGAAGGGAGCGTCGAGGGCGGGCTGGCGGCGGTCTCCTCTCCAGGCTGATTCACGGGAGCGATTTTCGGAGGGTGCTGCTTTTGGGCAGGCGCAGGGGACGCGAAGTCTCCCGCCAGCTGGCCGGCCTGATCCTCCCCGGAGCGCTCCTTCCTTCCTTCCTTCTTTCCCTCCCTCGCCCCCCCTCCCTCCCCAGAGCCAAGCCTGGAGGGACACATATTGCACCTGGTTTTATTGGATCCTTTAACTCCTGGGCGAGGGTGGCTATACCGATACACTTTAGATACAGCGGGGGAGGGAGGGCTGCCTCCAGCCCGGCTTTGGCTTTGTACAAGCGAAGCTGCTTGACGGCGGCCGGCCTCCTCATCCGCTCACCGCGCCGTCCCCCATCCGGGGTGAGGAGTCTGTCCTGCGCCCGTCCAGGGCCCTTCGCAGAGCCGTTTTGCGGAACGCAGCAGAGCTGTCCCAGCTCGAAGTTCCACGCTGCCGCCGAGGCTGGCTGCCCCTTGGCCGGCATCCGACTGGACGGGGAGAGCGGCCCGGCCCGGCGTCACCGAAGCGCTACTGCTGGTTCCTCTCCGCAGGCGGCCTCGGCGTCCCCGCCCCGCCCCGCCGCTGCGCCTGGCCCGAGGTCGACAGGGAGGACTGGCCGGCCCGCAGCATGTACTCTGCCCCCTCGGCGGGAAGCCCCCCATGTTCTCGTAAGGCCCCGCGGGCGGCTGCACTGACGGGGCCCCGCCACTGCCCGCCGGGTAGCTACAGCCGTAACCGGCGCCGTAGGCGGCCGCGGGGGAGCCGGCGTAGGCGTAGTTGGGGAAGCCGTTGTAGGGGTAGGCGGCGGCGTTATAGGGCGCGCTGTAGGCCTGGGAGCCGCTCAAGCAGGGCTTGCCGTCCCTCACCAGCACCGGCACGGCCACCCGGGGCGGCGGGGGCGGCTGCTGCTGGTGCTGCGACGCCCCGGCCGTCGAGCCGCCAAGCTCCAGCGCCTTGTCCTGCCGCTGCCGCTTGCACTTATAGCGCCGGTTTTGGAACCAGATCTTGACTTGCGTGGACGTGAGCTTGAGGCTGCTGGCCAGGAGCTCCCGCTCGGGCGCCGACAGGTAGCGCTGCTGCTGGAAACGCCGCTCCAGCTCGAAGACCTGCGCCTGCGAGAAGAGCACCCGCGGCTTCCTCCGACCCCGCGCCTTGGGCCGCTCCGACGGCTCCTCCTCGTCTGCCTCCTTCCCTGAAAGGGGGAGAAAGAGAAAAACTGAGACAGGGATCCCGGTGTGTGTGTGTGTGTGTGGGGGGGTGCTGGAGAATACAGGAGCAGCACAGAGGACGGGATCTTTAAGACGGGCAATGCAGTGATGACCTCCCCCCCCCCCTTGCTGAAGGCTGTCTTTGCAGCTCCGAGGGTCGCGCTCAACCGAGTCCTGAGTCTAGGCTGAAGTAGGAAGGCGCCGGTTCCTTGCAGCAGGAGCTCTCCGGAGCTCGGGCCTGGCCTCTGACCCCGGGGGCCCACCGGCAATGGCTCCCCAGACCGTGGGCTGCAAGAGGGGAGCATGGCCGCCACCCCCGGAGAAGCCCGCCGGTTGTGCTCCAGAAAAAGGCGCCTCGGCGTTGGTGGGAGGAGCGACAGGAGGGATGACGAGAGGATGGGGAGCTCCGCTGGCAAACTCGGGAAGGAAGTGCGCGCGCGCACGCGGGTGGCGGTGGCGGCTCTCCAAGCCGGGCCCGGGGAGAAGCCTCCTATCCAGGTGGCCTTTGCAGGCCACGCGGCTGCTTCTGGCCCGGGCTGGGTGGGAGAGGCTGGCTTTTCTCTGCCTCCGTCCCTCCCATCGGCGAGACCCTTGTTTGGGCCTGGCTCGCCCCACACCTGACAGCTGCCCTGCCGAGCCTCGCAACACGGCCCTGGCGGGCGCAAGGCGGCAGCCGCCAGCCGGCCCGCGGCCTTGCCCCGGAAAAGAGTCCCCGGCCAGGAGCCGCCGAGAGAAAAGGCTCCGCAGCCCGCGAGCCGAAGCTCCTCGCAGCCACGACTAGACAGACTGCTGGGGGGCGGCCGGGGGGCGGGGCTCAGGAGCGGAGCAGGGTTGCGGGGGGGGCAAGATCCCCCCCCCTCAAGCCACGGCCGGACTGGCCCAGGCTCCGGGAGAGCAAACGCGGGGCCGGGATTTGTCTTGGACCCCTCGCAGCGCCGCGCCGCGCCGGACCTCTTCTCCTGCTCTCGGCCTATTCCCCCCACCCCGCCGACCGAAGAGCCCCTCTGGCCAGCTGCAGCCGGGCCCCTCCCGAGTTTCGCCCGCCTCCCCGGCGCGGCTGGGCGTGAGCAGGGGCTCCCGCTCTCTCGGGCTTGCGGGCAGAGCGGCCGGATCCAAGCCAGAAACTGCGACGCCCGCAGAGCAAGGACGCGTCCCCAGAGGGCCTCTCAGAACCGACTCCCCCGGCCTGGTCAGGTCAGCAGGGGGCGCCCCGAGGGAGCGAACGCTGCGCGAGTCTTCTCAGGAGCAAGCCCCAGGCTGTCCCAGGAAAGGGCCAGTCCGGCAGAGGCCTCGAGGTGGGGAGGCCGGCGAGCCCCGATGTGCGTTAGAAGCCTGGCTTGCGGTTGCGAGTTCTCCTCGGGCCCTTTCGCGGGAAGAGAGGACACTACGCCGTCGCTGACCGACGGGGGATTCTGCCGGAGAAGGGGCTCCCTCGGCCGTCCCCTCTCCTCGGGGTCGCGAGCCTGGCCTCCTTTCGCGGACGAGCCCTAGCTGCCGCCGCCGCCGCTTCCCGCCGCCACCCCCGCGGCTCCC
Source organism: Gekko japonicus (assembly GCF_001447785.1). Classification (NCBI taxonomy): domain Eukaryota; kingdom Metazoa; phylum Chordata; class Lepidosauria; order Squamata; family Gekkonidae; genus Gekko; species Gekko japonicus. The sequence goes on along the minus strand of NW_015174288.1, from coordinate 257,958 downwards.
CCCGGCTGCCGTGCGCCCGTCGCGGCTACTCACCGCCCTCGGAGGCCCGCGCCGGCTCCGGCTCCTCCTTGGCCTGGCAGGTGCCCCGCAGCACCGCCTGCACGTAGCTCCCGGGAGAGAGCGTCGCGTCCCCTTGGCGCTTGGCCGCCGCCATGGAGCCCAGCAGGAAGGGCCCCCTCTCCTCCTCGTCGTCGTCCTCCTCCCCGTCCGAGAAGCGGCAGCCCAGCAGGCAGGAGGCGCCCGGGAAGGGAGGCTCGAGGGGGCTCCCGAAGCGCTGCTCTAGCTTGAGGATGTCCTTGACCGAGAAGGGCGTGGAGGTGGCCGGGCTCGGGAGCATCATCGGGGTCGGAGGGGCCCGGCCCGGCCGGCTTGCTGGCTGCGGAGGGGCCGAGGCGGGCGGAGGGGCGTCCGGGCGAGCGAGCGAGCGCGCCGCCCGGGCTGGCGGC
>NW_015174288.1:245113-257266 GCF_001447785.1 Gekko japonicus | reverse complement strand
CCCGGCGCCCCCTGCCTCTCCCGAGCTGCCCGCCTCGCCACTCCTCTCCCGCCCGGCGGCTCCGGAGAGCTCCATCCGCTCCCCCGGGACGCCGCCGGGGTCTGCCAGCCGAGTCTGGGCTGGGGGGGGGGGCGCTTTGTTCTTATCTCCGGAAGAGCCGGGGACAGGGACCAGAGGGGAGAGGGGAGGGTCCGGCACTCGCGGGGAAAGGGGGGGAGGAACCCCGCCCCACTGGGCTTCGCGGCGGATCCTCCTGGAGGCGAAGGGAGCCGCGGGCAGGCGGGGGTCCCGGGTGGGTGAGTGAGGGTGCCGCCTGCGGGGGGAGGAGTTTCGATCCCCCAGTGGGCAAGGTGGCGGCGTCGGCGGCGGGAGATCGGCGGTGATGGTGGTATGAAGTTCCTGCGGACGGGCGGGCTGTTAGGAAGAAACCGCAGAACTTCGGTGAAGCTCCTCGGGGAGACCTGCCGGGAGAGCCAGCCAGCTATTTCCTGCCCCCCCCCCACCTTCAGGTGTTATTTTGTTTTTGGGTTGTTGTTTTTTTGCGAAGCCCTGAGGAGTGAAGTGCCCATTGTTTTTAATTTGTAGGATCGTAGCAGGAGCAAATAACATTATTAAATACGCTGCAATCATTGGTGGTAGTTTTAGTAGCAGTGTTCCGTTATTAAATATAATCCAGGTGTTTGTGCAAACAATAACTACTACAATAGTAATAATAATAATAATAATAACAATAATAACAACAACAATAGCAATAACAACAACAATAATAAGAGTTCTAGCAAGAGATGGCGGGGAACAACTTCTCCGATGCTTAAATCTGATCGGACTCATTCATGGCTGGGAATGGGAATAGCCACTCAGTGGGACCGACCTGCAGGCCCCCTGGGCCAGGAGCCCGCGGAACAAGTAGGAATTGCCGTTTACTGATCCGGTCACCTTTTCGTTTGATTCAGAGAGAAGTCGAGCACTGCGCTTTGAAATACTCTTACAGTCCTACATACGCGCATAAGTTGTTGCTGCTGCTGCTGTTATCGAATAGGGCTCGTCATCAGGAAGCCCTTTAGGCCTTTCTGTCCCGACGTTGCTCTCTCGGGGCCGCCGCGAGTAACAGGTGAGGCGAGGCTGCAGTCCGCTGCGGAGTTTCTGGGGAGTGAAGTGAAGGTTCAAAATGCGAGGAAAGCAGGTCTTGGTGGCGATACGCCTTCCTTGTTCCTTGCGGGCTTTCTCACAGTGAGGCACATTGAAACCACTTGGATTTAAGTCCGAGTAAAACTTCGGTCTACCGCTTTCGTTTCTTCCCCCTTGCCGCCTGGTTCCCACCATCTTTGCCTTTTCTTTTTAGAGAGGGGGGAGGAACCAAAAGAGAACAGGAATAAGTTTACGATACGAAATAAGGCGATTCTAAAATTAATGGATTCAAATGGTTGTGCTCTAGTGCTAGGCCGTCAATTCGGTTTAATTACAGCCGGCTGATTTGAATTAGTGGCTCTGAAATTCGTGCCAGGCTTCTAAGCCTTCCTGGGTGCTTCTCCGTGGGCCTCTCCAGGGAACAGCCCGGGCTTCAGGATTCAGGGTTTGTTTTTTGGGGGGTTTTTTGGGGGGGTAATTGATATCGACCGGCCGGGTGAGCACTTGGGAGAGAAAATTGTGGCCACCAGCCACCCCCCCTCCACCGCCGCCAAAAAAGCTCTCTCTTTCCGTTCCTTTCTTGAGACAGGGTGAAGGAGAGGAACTCAACAAAAGGGTGGGAAGAGGGAACTGGGCCCGCCAAAACGGTTTGGTGCCCGTTGATTTTAAACCGGGAAACTGAATCTGAGCGGGACCCGTTTCGCTTAAAGGGAAGCACGAGCTTGGTCTTCCTTCCCCCTGAGATCCAGGGGACTGGAACGCCTCTGGCCGTGGCTGGATGGTGCCTGGCCGTCCCGGGCTGCCGAAGGAGGCGCCTGTGCCTGGAAGGACATTCCTCTGACATTCCCCGTCTGCTCTGGCTGGATTCGCTTCCTGGTCCACGAACCAGGACTGGGCCTTGTTGCTTAGAGGAGAAGACAATGATTCCACACACACACACCCAACCATGTTTATATCCAAGGACGGTACAAGATCCATGACCACGTTATCCATCCCAGAAACTTTCCGCGGGTGTCCTTGAGCCCTGAAATGCCGAAGACCCTCGTCTGTTTAAATTTGGAAACAGGAGGCGATGTGGGACAAATGCAAAGCCCACTGATCCCCTCGGTATATTTCGCGCCCTTTCGCTCACACACGCCCGTGCAGAGGTTGAATCCCGGCCGTATTCCTGGCCAGCGCCATGCGCAGCTTCCGCCGCTGAAAACTGACCGGCGCGGCGGGTCTCTTTCGATGGGCACAGCAATCGCCACCTAAAGAACACCAGTGGAAGGAAATCCAACTGAAGCGAGCGGGACAACTCTCAAGTAAATTGTTTCCTGAGAAACTTGCAGGTTTTGCCGGGAGTCTTGAACCCGCGGGATTCCGCTGAACAGCAGCGAGGATATCCTTTCCAGTAAACATGTCTAAGATCCGGCTGAAAATCAGTAGCCGCTTGTTGCCGCTGACAGTCTCCAGACGGGTAGCCCTGGCGGTAGTCCGCTGCATCCGAAGCAACAGAGCTGCAGCGCCGGAAAGCCTCGCCATTTTACCGCGGGCTTGCCTTTCTCCGAGCCAGACACCGCTTCCTCTGATACACGAACGGCGCAGCCGAAGACATTAAAATCAGCCTTTGGTTTTCCTGTAAGCGGACCAGCAGCGCAAGCGACGGCAAGCCTTAAGGGGCCTGCCACAGAACACAAAAGGGATACCGGATCCGATCCAAGGAATGCAAGCTCTCCCTCAAGGCCGCTGGGGAGCCGCAAGAGCAGTTCATCGTCGTGGCTTCTGTGCAGTCCCACATAGGACTGCGCAGTCGCAGGCCAATCTGTGCCTGCACAGAAGACCACTCGATGAGCAACAGTTACAGGTAAGTGCAACCTTGTTTTCGCGCTTCAACAGACCGAGCTCCTCAGCGGCAGATTTGCTGGAGTCCGGTGGCTGGCGTTCCGTGACGGAGTATCCCTTCGAAAGGTATTTTGCTAGCGGCTTTAGGCTGAGGGGTTGTCCTGCGAAGCGCTGGGTTCTGCTGCCTACTCCCGGTTGGAATGTCTGATCCTGGCCCCGTCGGTCTCTTGCAGGGCGACCGGCCCCCTGGCAGAGCAGGGAGAGTGGCGGCGCCTCTCTCCTGAGCAGACGGGCAAGTGAAGGCTCGCCGAATGGTGTCCTTTGGCACGAGAGAGTCGCCCAAGTGAAGGCTGCATTAAGTTGGCATTGCGGTCCGTCGTATCCTGCGTACTGCTTTACATTTAGCATTGCCTCCTGCGTCACTTGCCTCTTTGCCGTCCCCTCTTTTCTCCGTCCTTACGCTGCCCTCGTAAGAATCCTGCGTCCCGTGGAACAAACCGGGAGGTGCTTCCCTGCAGAGCTGCTTAGGGTTGCCCTCTTGGAGAGCAAGCCTAAACGGGTCTACTACGTAGAGTCGTACTCGTGTGTATTCAGTGAGGCTTTCACCCAGGAAGCTATTCTGAGGGTTGCAACTGTTGGTACCCACCCGCCTCGTTTGCCTGAAGAAGGGGGTGGCTTTGTGCCCTCATAAAAGAGCTCGGCTTTTGTGCCACAGGACTCCTCGTCTTTATTTAATCGGAGTCTACCCGTCTGTAGGAAGGCTGGAAGGGTGTTGTCGAAGGCTTTCAGGGCCAGAGTTCATTAGTTGTTGTAGGCTGGAAGTGCTTTCCCACCAGGCCCGTAGCCAGGATTTTGTAATTCAGGGGGCCTTTAAATAAGTCAGGGGGCACTGATGTCACAAAATAAAAAATAAAATTAAATTTAAAAAACTCACTTTTCCCCGGCTTTCGCACTCTGCTTGCCTACATGGGGAAGCAAGCCACGCTTGGGGAAGGGGCGGTGGTGAGGAGTCCTCTAGGTGGCCCAGAGAGTTGGGAGTCCTCCGGGTGGCCCAGAGAGCCAGGGGGCTGGATGGAAGTCAGAGGGCCAGGCCCCGAAATGTCCCACTGTAGCTACAGGCCTGTTTCCCACCCACCCACTTTGACCCTTCCTGTGACCATTCAAAGGCACCGCCGCTGGAGTGGAGGAGGCGCCACCGTGGCGCGTGTGTACGCGGAGAAGGGCCCCACAGCCAGCGCGGTTTGGGCCCAGCAGGCCAGGGAGGGCAGCGAGGGAGACTGGCGAATGCCAGCCAGTGCTGCACCTCTGGGCGGCCGCGGAGGAGCCGCTGGGCGGCCCTGAGCAGAGCAAGACGACGAGTGCGAGCCTCCAGAAAGCTCGCGACCGGGGTGCGCCGCCTGTGCCAGCCAGGCGCGGCTGCTGGGCTCCAAGGGGCTCGCCTTGCGCCGGACCAAGTTCTGCCGCTGCGCCTCTCCAGCCCCCTTGGAGCCTTGCCGGAAGCCAGAACCCTTCTTGCTCTCAGGAGGGGAGAATCCGGCGCGGCGAGGGAGAAGGGGACCTGGGGCGCGGAGCGGGTTCCGCTGGCAAGATGGCTCGAGTCGACTTCGGGAGCCTTCAGCCCCTTCTCCTGAGCCCCTTTCGGCGCCAGCTTGCTGCGTCTTGTCCCGTGCGCGCGTCCCTCTGTTTGCTCGAAGTGCAGCACCAAGCCAAGGCTAAGCCAGTAGCAGGGCAACCGGGCAGAGTACTCAGGCCCCGGGGCCCTCGCCCGGCTCTCCGCACCGTGTGCTCCAGGGCCCTGCCCAGCTCCTATGAATTCCTCCAGGATTGCAGAGCTTTTTTGAAAGAATCAATAAGGGCCGAAGGAAGACCTGCTAAGGCCCTAAATAATGTCAAGTCTAAGAGGCCCATAGTATTCTCCCACCCCAAGATAATTTCGTAATTTTAGCAGTTTTTCTGTATTTGGAGACCCGCACAATCGAAGCCCTTAACTTAAACTGTTATTTACTTAGCTTGTGCATAAATGTAGCCCCGGAATTAATAAAGTAGGAAAGGGGCGAGTACTCCATGCAGGTTTTGGAGGCCATCTCCAAATATTCGCGCATTCCTTCCTTCAGTATTTATTTGTTAGCTGCGGGTCCGATTATGAAGGGAAGCCCGGCTGTTAGTGCGCCTTTGACCGGCGTCTACCTGCTCCGAATGTGTCTAACGTGGCTGGCCTAATATTGTATCTCTCGTGTCCCGATCCCAACCACATTTTTTAAGCGAGCGCGCCGGAGCTTACTCTTTAGGATGACAGCCATAGGAACGGAATTTTACAGGCTATTCTACATTGTGAAATTCTGAAACTATCTAGCAAGTCCCACGGCACTGAAACGTATCTAGTATAGCTAATCTTTGAAAACGACTCCCGGCCAGTACAGGCCGGCGGCTTGAGCACGCCCCATTTGAATTCAGCTGCGAAGCTCCCATCGATGGAAATGGCACAGGAGCGTAATTCTTTCTTTCTTTCTTTCTTTCTTTCTTTCTTTCTTTCTTTCTTTCTTTCTTTCTTTCTTTCTTTCTTTCTTTCTTTCTTTCTTTCTTTCCTCAGCCCTCCTCTGAGCGGCCGGTTGCGCCCTTCCCCACCGCTCTTGTGGGGTCGAGATGTGCTGTTAATGGTTATTGTCTCTGGCCCATTAGGTCGCTTCTTTCCAGCCGCTCCCTCGGGTTGGAGCGATGCCTTGTTGTCCCAGCCTCGCTGCGCACTGTTTAGACAAGGGATTAAGGTAATGGATGGAGCCGAGCCGGAGCCCGCCCTGGCAAGGGGGATGGTAGCCTGGGCAGCAGCGGCCGAAGCAGGAAGCCCCGTCTCCGGAGATGGTGTCACCCGCGGGGCCCCTAATCGCCCCATTAGCCTCGCGGGAAAGTGTGAGACCCGAGGCTGCCGCCGGCCGCAAGCGCCGCACGCCTCAGTCCCGACAAACAAGCCGTCGAGGCCCCCTTCTTCTCAGCGCCATGGCTGCCCCTCGCGGGTCTGTCTGTCGGACCCCTCCCACCTAATCCTGCCTTCCCTGGCCCTAGGCGAGCCATGCCTCTCGCACTCCCGTCCCATCCACTTCTGCGGAGGGAGGGGGGAGCACGATGCTGATCCTGGTCCGCCTCGTGGGGCTGTGTGGTCCAGAGTGCCTCAGTGCCCCTCTAAGAGCTCTCTGACGCGCGCGGTTTCTGGGGAGACGGTTCCCCTGACTGGCTTTGGATTGTCCGGTAGGAGAAAATGCCCCGTTTGTCTTGGGAACGCAGGTCGACTTTGGTTCTCTGCAAGGCTACCGCCAACGCTGAGATCCTTGAGAAGTCCTTGAAAATCACTACGACCGAGGCAGGCGTTCGCTGAGAACCGGAACTCAGCCCCTAACGGGAAAGGACAGGAAAATCCACTCTTGACGCGCAGTCATTGCCAGGCGAGCAAGGCGCTGAAAAGATGCTCAAGTCGGTGAGGTAGCCCATGCTCCCGGTCGGGGCCGGGATGTCATCGCCCGTCACTCTTCTCTTGTTGCTTCCTCCTCAGGCTTCGGCACCCGAAGCAGCATCCTCATGAGCAGCAGCAGCAGACCTTTGGTTCAAAGTTCAGACGTTCTCCCCTCCCGAACCATTTACCACCCTTGCAGGTTTGTCCTGCGAGTGAGTCTCGTTGTACTGGGTGGGACTTACTTCCAAGTAAATGCGCATAGGACGAGGCTACTACGGTCACCTGCAGAACACGAAGCAGACCAAATGAAGAGCTGTTAAGTGGGAAAATGCAAACATTTTCTCGAATCTCTCCCGTTGAGACCAAAGCCGTTAACGCGGGCTGAGTCTTCTGATAGAAAACGCTCTTTCTTCTTGCAGCAAAATCTGAGCTCGAGGAGCGGGGAATGGATGGGAAGCAAATGGCAGGATTCCGCACGATTTGAAAAAGGACCCCAGTGGTGTGAAAGAGCCAGCTCTCTCCCGCTACTTGTGCGCACCCGATGTTCACGCGAGGACGGATGCTTTGTCTTTTGTTATGGACTGGTCTGAATCTATGAAAAATGCTTTCCCAAGAATACTATGCTCTGTTATGCTTTGGAAAAATTAATAATAAAAAGGGGGGATCGCGGACTCTGGCCAATGCAGGCGCGATTTTCATGTGCAGCTTTCCCATCCCGTCCTGCTGATGTTGAAACCCAGAGCCGAGGTGGTCGTTTTTGCTCGTTTGGGTTTGCGTTCCTGCGGCCATAACGGAGGTAATGATCGGTAAAACGAACTTGGGTTGTCCAAAGTCGATGGTCCCGTTTTATCTGCCTGCGCCTTGGAGAGCCCAAAACGGCACGCGTGGGTTTCACTCGAAATAAACCTCTTGAGGATGCTTTAACTGCTCCTTCCCAGATGGCTCACAGGGGACGGTGCGCATTCAGAAGTATAATGATAGTGATAATGATGCTGATGCTGATGATATTACCTCCACACTTTTATTTGCTCGCCTAATTCTAAAGACAGCGGGCACGAGTCGGCCAAAGGTATGCACTTTGAAATCTCAATTCCTGTGGGGAATCAAGCATAATGTTTCAGTGTCTCCTTTTGAAATCAGGTAGAAGCGCGCATTTACTTAGAAGTAAGATCGATTGGCACGTATTTCCGTAAAAAGGAGAGCCAATGTGGTGTAGCTGTTAAGAGTGTCGGACTATTGTCTGGGAGACCCAGGTTCGAATCCCCACCGGTGGGCTGGGTGACCTGGGGACAGCCACGCACTCTCAGCCTAACCTCCCTCACAGGGTTGTTGTGAGGACAAAAGGGAGGAGAAGAGAATGATGTAAACCGCTTTGGATGCTCATTGGGAAGAAAGACGGAGTATAAATGAATTAAATAAATGAATCGTGAATAGGATTGTCCTCTTCAAAGTGATTGACACTGTCCGGACCGTGCCCTTTGCTTCTAGGCTAACTCTCTTTGGTTTCCTTTCTCCACCCCCCCCCCCCAACTCTTATTGCGAAGCTGCTACAGGACACAAACGCACGGTGTGCACAAAGTACATCCAAGCCACCTATCACACGTAATTAAAGACGAAGCAGGTCACGCGTAGGAGAGACAGCAGAACAATTTAAAAATCACAAGTCCATGTTTGATATCATAATGAATCGAGTATAATCCATTTCAGCGATAAGTAGGACTTTCGTGGCACCTTCAAGACTAACGAAAAATTAAGCGGGAATAAAAGGTTGTTTGTCTGGAAGGTATCACTGGACCAGTACGGTTGGTTTTTGCCGCCACGGAATAACACGGCTGCCCTTTGGGGGCTGCTTCGGAGGTATTTCTTTCGACGCCCATGAAACTGACTTCCACGAGGGATCGCGGAGTTGCCAGTGGAAAGGCGCTTGCCAGCCCCCTCCCCCCCCCAGACGCAGCGAAGCACGCACGCCCTCCCCCTCCCCCCTCCCGCTGCGGCCCTTGAAGCGCAGATCGGCGCCTGGAGGGGGCGGCGGGGTGGGAGAGTCCACCTCGCCTCCCCCTGTTCCGTATTTACACAGCGCCTGCCCTTGTGTAAACTCGTCCCGGGCCGTGGTTATTCTCAGACCAGTCTGTTTGTCGTTGGCTGTCAGCAGCGCCCGATGAGAAACTGCCCTTCCCGGCGCTCCGCCCGCGCTAATTTATGTGGGAACCGCACGGAGGGAATGCGGGCGGATGCGCCCACGGGGCCGGGAGCAATGGCAACGGCGGCGGGGGAGACGCGAAGGGGCCGGTGGCTGCCAGCCTGGCCCCGGCTGAACTCGCTCGCAGAGAGCTCCCACCCTGGCCTGACCAGGCGCTGGGCTCCAGAGCCTCCCCACACTGAAGGGCCCCGCCCTTCAGAGCGCGCTAGAACTGGACAGCCGCCGGGGCAGAGAACTGGCCTCTTCCCTTTCGGTTGCTCCGCGTAAACACGTTCGATGAAACCACAGAAAGCTTTGTGCGTCTGAGCGAATGCTGCTCACAAAAGCGGAAAGAGAGAGCCTAGTTAAAATGGACCGTACATTTTGGTCAGTACAGATATGCTTTTGGCATTTCATATCACTTCCAGCCATTTTTAAAAATTTATTTAAGCAGCGTCTGTGAAGAAGCCCCTACCGCTGGGTTAGGATTTCCTTTGTGTTGGGTATTACAAGTTGAAAACACCCAGTCTATCTGGGGTTAAATGTTTGTTTATGTTACTCACAGGAAGTCACATGTTTTTCATGTAACCAATGTTCTTTAGCTGTAGAATACCCGGGAATTTTCTCCCTGATCTAGGAATTTGATTGGGACTAAAGTGCCAGGGTGTATTAGCATTTTATGGCTCTCTTCCCGTCTTTGTTTGGTGTTCTAAAGAACAAGAAGAGTAGCCATAATCTCTCTTCTTCTAGTTTTGTCTTTGTAGAGTAAGGATGTAGCCGATTATGCTCTTTAGTTATTTTCATCCCAGTTACCCTTCCCATGCTAGAATTTAATAAAAACTTTATATTTTAATCACACATGGACTCTGAGTCTGAATTATTTTACTCAGGCACTGCTGGACTATTTTATCTCTGCTAAATACCATTTTTTCAATATCTCACTACTATCACCCAACAAAGGTTATGGGGTGCCCAGATCGCTTCCGCTGTGCCAGATAGCTAAGCAGAGTGCACAACCAGACTCGGAGTCAAGAAAAATCATGTGTGCTGGTCCTGCTGGAGTTTTCTAAAACAGAATTTTTTATCTTAACTCGCATTGGATTTATGAGATTCAGACAACATCCTGTTTTCTTCATGAACTTGTGGGACCAGACTAGCCGCCTGTGTTTCCAAGTCGGAGAAAGCCTGTAGTGTCTGAGTTTGTCTTCTTCCCGTGCCAAGTGAAAGAAAGAACAAAAGGGGTGAGACCGATCCTGCTAAACGGAAGCATCGTCTACAGGCTCTATTCCACGCTCACAAAAGATCGCCCGTTGTCCTCACCACTCTCAGGTTTCAGTAACGTATGAAAAGGAGAAATCATTATGTCTGCAACTAAGAATCTTGCTTTTTTCAATATGCCCATCTTAGACTCAAGTAATTTCTCTTGGTGGAAGAGATCAGTAAAGAATGCCCTTCTATTGGGGTTTTGTATTTATTTTAATTTCTTATAAAGTTAATTCAGCAGAGTTAGCAGAGTATAAAAGAGTCTGAGTCCATGGTAGTTTAAAATATAAAAAGTTTACTATCAACCTAACAAGGGTAGGGTAAACAGGATGAAAAATAACAAAGAGCTTTATTTCTACATCCTCATATCTAGACAGCTTAACGAAGAGACATCTTAAGTCATGCTAAGACTAATGGAGACATCTTAAGTCATCCTCAGGCTAATGGAGACTAATGGAGACTTCTTCTTGCTCTGGACAAAGGGCCATAAAATGCTAATTCTAGCTACTTCATTCCCCAATCAGGACAACAAACTACATCTCAATCTGGCGGGCTTTCTAGCTCTCTAAGCAGATAGGATACAAACAAACATGTGATTCACTACACAGTATTAACTCAGTAAATACCAAATAGAAGTGTTCTAACTTGTAACATCCAACACCTTCAGGCTCATGGGGCTGTTTCCGTGCTAACTGAAGACCCTCCTGCACCAGGGGCCGCTCTTGAAAAGTACAAAGAATGTGATGGTTTTCAGATGTCTTTAATTATGGGAACCATAAATGCTAAAGATAATCAGGAACTTTTAGAGTGCACGTCCATGAAACAAATGATGTTGAAGCTTGAGCAAACTTATGCTTCGAAAAATAATGCTAATTACTTGTTCCTTTATCAAAGATTAATAAATGCAAAAATGAGAAATGGTGAATCACTACTTAAACATTTGAATTATGTCATGGAGGCTTATAATGCAATGAAATGTATGGAAGGTGCACCAGGGGAAAAAGCTGCTGTTGCTATGATTCTTGGTTCTTTGATCAGAGAATATTCGCATGAAGTGGCTGTTTTAAAGGGAACAAAAGACTTAAAACTGGAATATGTGTTAGCATATCTAAAAGATGAGAAGGACATAGACGTGAAGTGTCTCAGACTGCAAATGACTTGTCTGTACTCAGTATAAAGCCTGATTATAAAAGGAAGAATGCCAAAATAGTTTTAACGCCACAACTGTGGGAAATTTGGGCATATGGCAAGACATTGTAGGTCAAAGACTTTACCAGAACAAAGAGATCGCGCCAAATCTTACTGCTCTGAAACCAGACCCCCTAAGGGGCATGGCCAAGGAAAGCCAAATAAGGCTAGCGATCACTATGAGAAACGAGGTGTGTTTGTTATCACAGAGAAACAGTAGAGAGCTGATGTTGTGAACAGTAAAATGAAAGCTTTGTCTGTCACTAAGAGAAATGATGAGCAAAATGACTCTTTTTTACTAGATAGCGGAAGTGCATATCACATAGTCAATTCAGACAAATGGTTCTCTGATTTGGACAGAGAAAAGAGGCCTGCTCTGCAAGGGGCAGGAGGCAGAAATCTCTCTGTAGAGGGATGTGGTTCAGTTAAACTGTATGCCTTGAACGATTGCAATGAGATAGTGGAAATCACACTCATAGAATGTGTTCTGATTTTCCAAGCAATAAATAATCTCATATCCACAAAGAGAATCATGCAAAATGGTCTTAATATTGATCTCAGACCAAGCCATGGAAAAATTTGGCGTGAAAATGGATTTAATGTGATGCTTGAAGAAAAGGATGGTTTTCATTATCTGAGAAATATTGCTGATACTGATTTAGATGAAATGAAAAATGATGGGCTGGTATGCCAAACCAGATCAGCTGAATGCAACCATAAAGACTGTTTATTTGCCTGCCATGTAAAATTTGCACATAGAAATGTGAAAAGTGTGGAAAAGTTATTGAAGGAATGCAATCTTGAAGCAAACGAATTTGATGTCATGAGAAATGGCTGTGATATTTGCCTAAAGTCTAAAGCCACAGCTCCCTCTTATAAAAATAGAGCTCATGACCCCAATACTAAGTTTCTAGAGTGCTGTACTCTGATTTGGTTGGTCCAATAAAGGAATCTGCTGATGGCAACAAGTATTTTGTCAGTTTTCTGGAAGGAAAATCCAGATATGTCTATACCTACCCGCTTAGGAGCAAAGATGAGGTGTTTGACAAGTTTAAATGCTATGTTGCTGCTGTTAAAAACAAATTTGGCAAAGCACCAGACAGATAATGACACAGATAATGGCACA
>NW_015174288.1:185516-244620 GCF_001447785.1 Gekko japonicus | reverse complement strand
AAAGAAGTTGAAGTGAAACAATTAGGAACTATAAAGTACTACCTTGGAATACAAATTGAAAGAACTGAGGATGGAAGGGTTTTTTTGAGCCAAAAGTAAAAGATAATGGACTTTATTGAATCTGTAGGAATGAACGATTCCAATCCAGTAAGCACTCCACTTGATAAGGACTATCCCAAACTTACTAATGGAAAACCACTTAAAGACAATCATGAATACAGATCCGCAATTGGAAAATTACTATATCTGAGCACAATCTGTCGTCCAGATATAACTTCAGCTGTTGGACTTTTGTGCAGAAAGACCAGTTCACCCAATGAGCATGACTGGAAAGCTATTAAGAGACTGGCAAGATACCTAAAAGGAACTTTGGACTACAAACTTAAAATTTCAGCCTGTGATGAACCAAGACTGACTGGATACATGGATGCCAACTGGGACAAAAACTCACCTGATGGAAAATCTACAAGTGGATACTTGTTCTACTATGGAAACAGTTTGATTGAATGGACTAGTCAAAAGCAAACTATTGTAGCCATGTCTACTGGAGAAGCTGAATGTGTATCAGCACAAAGTGCCAGCTATGAGCTCTCCTGGATTATTCATCTACTGAAAGACATCGGCATAGATGAACCAAAGCCAATAATACTTTTTGAGGACAATCAAGCTTGTACCGCCATCTGCAAAGGTGAAGGCACAAAATCTAAAAACAAGACCATTGCACTCAAATGTCACTACGTGAAAGAGCTGCAAGACCAAGGACTGATCGAACTCCAATACTGTCCTACTGATCAGATGATTGCCGACATCCTGATCAAGCCGCTTGACAAGCAACGTTTTGAGACTCTTCGTGAATGTTTGAATCTGCATGATTTTCGTGTTATAACTTGAGAAGGGGTGTTGGGTATTACAAGTTGAAAACACTCAGTCTATCTGGGGTTAAATGTTTGTTTATGTTACTCACAGGAAGTCACATGTTTTTCATGTAACCAATGTTCTTTAGCTGTAGAATACCCGGGAATTTTCTCTCTGATCTAGGAATTTGATTGGGACTAAAGTGTCAATGTGTATTAGCATTTTATGGCTCTCTTCCCGTCTTTGTTTGGTGTTCTAAAGAACAAGAAGAGTAGCCATAATCTCTCTTCTTCTAGTTTTGTCTTTGTAGAGTAAGGATGTAGTCGATTATGCTCTGTTGTTATTTTCATCCCAGTTACCCTTCCCATGCTAGAATTTAGTAAAAACTTTATATTTTAATCACACATGGATTCTGAGTCTGAATTATTTTACTCAGGCACTGCTGGACTATCTTATCTCTGCTAAATACCATTTTTTCAATATCTCACTATCACCCAACACTTTGTCACAGTGCTCTGGTGGCATCCGCATAGGCTAGAATAAGCAGTGGGCTTTAAGAGATGCTTCCTTAAGGATATTCACACCTGTGATCAAATAGAGCAAGAGCAACTCTGAGATGGTTTCAGCTTTAGAGGTGAACACAACCACAAGAGATGCGTTCCACACTTAAAAGGAAGAGCTGAGGCAGGTATTTGCACTAGTGCAGATGGGCTACAGGAAAAGCCAACTTGAATCCAGAGCCTCTGTTCAGTCTCTACAAGGAATACCACAGCCCAGCTCAACCAGCGCATCTGAAGATTTCCCCAACAATACTTTCCCCAACAAGAATTTTCACACAATACTTTGATTGCACAATTACCGCTCCATTGTCACTCAGTTGTCTTGGGAGATCCAGATTTCTTTCTCCTATCTAGTATCTACTACTACACCCAAAATTGCAATTTTGATGCTTGAGAGATTATCTTAAACTAGTTTATTCAGTTTACGTTATGACATTGTGTTATGGTTGCCTTTTGGTTAGTATACATGTTATTACAGAATCTGGGGGGTGGGGTGGAATGGTATAGTATAGCCCCATCTTGTCAAATCTCAGAAGCTAAGCTGCCTTGGTATTTGGATGGGAGACTACCAAGGAAGACTTTGCAGACAAAGGCAGTGGCAAGTCACCTCTGCTTCTCACTTGCTTTGCCATAACTTGGCTGTGACCTGACAGCATGTAACATACACATACACACACACACACACACACACATCTGGCAAGGCTTAATATGCTGCTGCACTTCATTTTTCTTGCCATTGTGGGGTCTTCCACATGTTCAGTACATATGTCGTTATGTGTGTAACAGTTTTTTGAGCTCCATACATTAATGTTCTAAATTCCTCACTGAAGTGACACCTAATAGACTTTGAGACTTGGTCATTCCATGTCTTATTGTTCCTCCCTCCCAGTTAACCTCTTCTTTGTACCAACTGCAGGGACATCAGTTCTGGCAAATCACCTTCAAGGCTTAGCATTTGGACATTAAGAACATAAGAGTGTAAGAGAAGCCATGCTGGATCATGCCAATGGCCCATCTAGTCCAACACTCTGTCACACAGTAGCCAAAACTCAGGTGACATCAGGAGGTCCATCAGCAGCACCAGAACTCCAGAAGTCCTCACAACTGTTGCCCCCCCAAGCACCAAGAATACAGAGCATCACTGCCCCAGATATGGTGTTCCTTCTATACCTTGTGGCTAATAGCCACAGATGGACCTCCACTCCATATGGTTATCCAATTGCCTAATGCACCATTGTGAAAGGTGACCAGAATGTGTACTCTTATTTGGATGGTGCTGGATAGAGACCATGAACTACTGAATCCCATCACAAGCCACAAAGCTGCTAGAGAATGTTTGAAGTGCGCAATAAGCACAGTGGAATGAGTTCCTCTGAAAGGCTTTGGGATGAGCAGTGGTTGCCACATGCCCAAGCCTGCCAAGGTGCCTGAGATTATCTTTGCTTGCATTTTGAAGATGGTCTTTTTTTGCTGGAGTTACAGACTAGGAAGCTCCTACCAAGTCCAGCTGTGCTGCCCAGACTCTGAGCTACAACAATCTTCAGCTTGTTGGGCATATTTGTGCGTAAATAAAGGCAGTTTTAATGTACATACAAAGAAATGTGTGTATGTGGGGGAAAGAGATGATTAACTTTATCCCCTGTCTTTCCGGGAGCCCAGTCACCACAAAGTCACTATACTACATTTTCTTTTTTTGAAATCAAGAGATTGGCTGCTAGCATATTTGTCTGCTTTGTGATTAAATAATTAATACTTACAGAACAATAAACATTTACTTGCTGTTATATTTATCTGTTCATGGGGATGAAGTCCAGTTTGGCTCTGTTCACTCAAAGCAGCAGGATCTTCTACTTTAGAGGGTCAGATTTCTGTGGCCCATATAAGTAGAAATTATATTTTTCCCTGCAACATTTGGTTTACTCTTCACTTTGACATTCCAGCAGTGAAATCCTAAACAGTGTTACATCCTTTTAAACCTTTGGCTTCAGTGGACTTGAAGTTTGGTGAGAAAGCCAGTTTGATGTAGTGGTTACGAGTAGCAGACTCTAATCTGGAGAACCAGGTTTGATTCCCCACTTCTCCACGTGCAGCCAGCTGGGTGACCTTTGGTCAGTCACAGTTCTCTCAGAACTCAGCCCCACCTACCTCACAGGGTGTCTGTTGTGGGGAGAGGAAGGCGATTGT
This sequence comes from Gekko japonicus, assembly GCF_001447785.1. Taxonomy (NCBI): domain Eukaryota; kingdom Metazoa; phylum Chordata; class Lepidosauria; order Squamata; family Gekkonidae; genus Gekko; species Gekko japonicus. Next base: position 241,021 of record NW_015174288.1, on the reverse strand, counting down.
AAGCCACTCTGAGACTCCTTTGGATAGTGAAGAGCAGGGTATAAAAATGTCTTTTCCTCCTCCTCCTTCACTTAGGATTGCACTGCTATGATCTCTGGCAGCTTTTGTCAACTTGCTCAATTTCTTTGCTGCAAAGGTAGGTTTACCAATCTCCAGACTCGGCCTGGAGATCTCCAGAATTACCACTGATCTCCAGACTACAGAGATCAGTTCCCCTGGAGGAAACAGCAGCTTTGGAGGGTGGACCTTGTGGCATCATATGCCTGTTGAGTGCTCCCCCATCCCCAGACTCTGTTTTCCCTCAACACCTCCAAATCTCCAGGAACTTCCCAAGAAGAGCTGGCAGCACTACACAAATGCTAAGTAGCAACCGAAAGACTTGAGTATATTAATATTTATACATTAGTTGGTGGATGGAGAAAAGTCACTCATTCTATACAACACCCATCTGGGTACCAAGTGATCCCAGAATCCACATGCCTTTGTGCTTTGACCTTTTGGCTGTTCAAGGCACAGGCTCATTTACTACTCAGTCATCGTCTCCTTGGACTCATGTATCTCAGAGATGCTGAGTTGTGCAGATTCAAGTGTCTATCCTGTACTAGTGGCTGATGAGGATATGGGTCTTTATTCAAGAAATGCTGAAGGGCCAGACTTCGATCAGCAGAAAACAAGATCCAAGAGTTACAAACCAAAGTCTGTAGGGATACAAATATAGATTTTCCATCACATTGGGTTTTTTTTAAAATGTTGAGATAAAGTCAATTGGTTTCCTTCTTTATCACATGGTGGCAGCTTGGTTTCCTTCCTTCAACTTCCTGAGTACACCTTCATATGAATATCTGCTTAACATCCTTAAAAAAGGGAGAAGGGAGGTTGAACACCCCAACAAGGCAAGAGTCAGGGATCTCCCTCCCACAAAAGCCACACTGCCAAATTTAAGCTGAGTTTTAGGTCATAATTCAGTGCAGCTATGCATTCCAGTATGAAGAGGGCCCATAGATTATCCACTCTGTTCCACAAACACAAATAACTATATTCGCTCTCTCCTTTCCTTCTTCCTATCCGTTCCCACTGAACTTTGTGCAAGGCAGCCCTGTGTGCTAGACCTGGTTTCTTGTGATGCTTCCACCCTCTTTGGAAGCCCCTCTGCTTTAAGGACGACACAGCGCTCCTCCCAGCAGAAGGACCGGCCTTCTCAGATGGGGCTGTGGTCAGACTAGAAATATTTTCACACCCGAAGCAAAGCAAAAAAATCAAAACGATACCTTTCCCCTTCCTAGTCTAAGCCAAGTTAGTTATTTTAAAACTTCACATGACGATGGAGGTGACCTTTCTTTTGGAATTGCTGTCCAAAGTTCATACTGCTGCGTGGTAAGGCCAACCCTGGATGTCTGTCAAGTGGATAGAAGCCCCAGGGGAATGGCAAAGGGTTCAATGAAAAAGGGAAGGGTGTCTGAAGTTCCTTACCTAAGAAATGAAGGTGTTCTGCCAAGCTGAGGAGAACACATGGGCTTCTGTAATGCCATAAAAGAGCAAGTAAAAAGGGTGCTAGGGAACAGAGCAGTGAGAGACATGGCTGCATATAGACACTGTATCCTGTGGCTTGGTGGCAGAGCATAAGCATTGCATGTAGAAGATCCCAGGTTCAGTTCCTGGCTATCTCCACTGAAGAGGATCAGGAGGCATGTGAAACTCCTGCATCTGAGACCTTTGAGAACTGCTAAAACCAGCTTGAGGGATCTTTTTTTTTTTTGTAGAGGAAATGGTGCAGAGGCAAAAAGATAACCCCCTCTTCCACACCTTCAATCCATATTGCCCCCTTACCTATGGTTGCCCAACAGGCTTGGAGAAAAATGTCTTGTGCCTTTAATAGAGGCTTAATATGTGGATATGGCACGTGAGGCTTTTCGAGGCATGGAGGTAAATAGCATCATATGGTGCATAATGTCCCACTAAACCTCTACTAAAGGGAAAGGATTTTCCTCCCGACAGTTGGTACTGCTATCTAGGCACCAGGCCTGGTTAGTGCTTGCAGGGGAATGAAGTGGTAGAATGGACTGGACCAGCTCAGACTGCAGGTGGGGAAATCGCTCTTTGAAATGCTGCCCTATGTTAAAACTCTATGCAAATACAAAACCAGCACAACGAACCAAAAAAAAGGGAAGGAGCTGGTTGCCAACTGACATGGAGAAAAATGTCCCATCCCATTAAAAGAAGCTCAGTGAGATGGAATTTACCGGTGACGTTACTTCCCCCCATGACATAAAACGCTTTAGCTGCCCATTCCTACACATTTTTTTAAAAAATATTTATTTTTAATTATTTTTCACACATTTTACATATTATCTTTTAACCATACTTTTCATAATAGTTTTTAACCCTCCCCCCACCCCCCACCCCCCTATGCTATTCCGGTGTTTTAGTCCAATATTCCCAGCCACGGGCACAAAGTCTAAATCTTGCTCTGAATGTCTTTTCTTCCTTCTGTTGGTATCCATTCCAGGTAGGTCTTCCACTTCATCCTGATTCCCATAGTCTTCTCTTCCCATGTGACCTTTCGTTCCAACTTTTCGATTATGTCGGACTGTATGAGATCAAAAAATAATTATGCCAGATTTCTACTGTCCATTTGTCTTTGTTCTTCCAGCCTAAAGCTATTACTGCTTTACTTGCTAGTATCATAGCTTTAAACATAACTTGGTTCTCTTTGCTTATTGCTGGGTTACCTACTATTCCCATTAGCATTAAATTAAAGTTGATGGGCAATGATACTTTACATGTCTTTTTTATAATTTGTAGTATCTTTGTCCAGAAAACCCTAACCTCTGGGCATTCCCACCACATATGGGAATACCATCCCTTCGATTGTTTACAATGCCAGCATCTAGGACTCATTCCTGGTAACATGTTTGCAATTTGTGCTGGTGTTTTATACCATTTAGTAAGAAATTTATGCTCCATTTCATTAAATTTAATCACTTTAATTTCTTCAATTCCTTTCATTATTTTACTTGCCATGCTTTCTGTTATCTGACCTTCCTTGGCCCAAGTGTTTTGTAGGTAGGATATTGACTTGTCTTCATTTGATATCATTTCCTTGTAAATTTTCCCTGCTAGACCTTGTTTTGACTTTTGCATCCCTTTGTATAATGTTTCTATTGTTTCCTCTGACCAACTTTTCTCTTTCTCCTTAATCTTTTTAACCTTACTATACAGGCCAGTTATTCTTAACCAGTGTTGGTTGCCCACCTCTTCTATTATCTCCTGTACCGGTTTTAGATTGCCTCCTCTGAACATGTCTCCCAGTCTATGATAACCTTTAGCCTTTAGCCATTCCCACCATTCGTTTCCTGTTATTTCACTATTTATAGCTTTTAGTGGTGCCCATCTTGAAGTTTTTCTTAGCCATAGCTCTTGCCACTTACTCCACGCTTCTAAGGCTGCATATCTGGGACCTTTGGTTAGTTTGAGGTCTTTTTTTGTGACTTTACAAAAAGGCCCCCAGCAGCCAATGTTATTGTTGATCTCATTCTCAAACCTAACCCATTTTTGCACATCACCTTCACCTATCTCTAATAGGGACTTTATTTGGAAGGCTTCATAATAGCTATTTAGCTCCGGGACTCCCCAACCTAGCTCCTACACATTAAGAAACCATAAGGCCATGACCTGGATAGCCCAGGCAAGCCCAGTCTCATGGGATCTCAGAAGCTAAGCAGGATCAACTCTGGCAAGTACTTGGATGGGAGACCTCCTTGGAATACCAGAGGCAGGAAGTAGGCTTTATTCAGCCACCCCTCTGAACATCCTCCAGGCCTCCAGTAGGTCACCATGACTTCCAAGTACACACACACATACACACACACACACACACACACACACACAGAGCAACCCCCCCCCCAAAAAAAAAACCCCAAAAGGAGAACCTTTCTCACTGTTGTGCTAATTTTGTTTATTTGCATAGAGATGTTTTTGTTTGGAACTTTGAAGGCTGGGTTCCTCCACCTGCAGTATAGAGCAGTCCATTTTCTAGGCTCTGCCACCTCATTCTCCTGCATATATGAACTGGGCCAGAACTGGGGATATAAGTACATTTTAGTGGCAAATAACTCTCTTAGACTGCAATCTCTAATCCTTCCTCTATTTCCCCCCCCTTAGCACTGCATATAAAATGGTCGTACATTGTGAAATTTGCTGTAAAACCTCGTTCCAGATTGATCCCAATTTAGAAACTTGGCTAGAAACTTCTGTAAGTAGTGGAGTTGGGCCCCAGCCCCCAGTAGAGCTGATGTGTAAAAACTGTGCTCAAAATCAAATTACAGGAGTGTGAAAAGGTCATATTATCATTAAATTGTAGCAAGGAGGAAATGCCTTCACCCAAGGAGCTGCTGCTGCAATTTTATATGGAATATTTCATGCCAGTTGTATATTCAAGTGACACAGAGCTCCCGATTTACAGGCAATTAAAAGACAGTTAAGCCATTTCTCTTCTGAAAAGAGAATTGCTAATAAATCACATTTTAACAGCTTGCTAGAGCACAGCTTTCCAATGTCTGGGGGGGGGGGCAACTCCACCAAGCACACTACAGCTGCTGCTGCTCACACGGACTGCCTCTCAATCTTGGGTGAAAGAGGAGTGGGCTGTGTGCTCACAAAGTCTGTTCCCCAGTTTACACCTCATTCATGCCCAAAAGAGCTCTCACCCCAAATGGCTGAAATAGTACTGAATACATGATAAATCTTTTGAACCTCTTATAGTGCTGAGAGGAAGAGAACAACTATTTATCATAACATTTGAAGAAAGCGAAGTCTAGCTGTTGGGCATATTTTCTTCAGAGCTACCTCCTTTTAAGTGGGGGGGGGGAGGTATGTCTCCTTCTTTACCAGCAGCAATACAGGCAGAAATTAAGCAGGTGCAGCATTTTCCCCATAACAGAGAAGTAGTATAAGGAAAGCTGAACTTGTTGAATTTTGCTTATCATGTAGCTTTTAAAAGCTCAGGTTCACAAGTTACAGTGAACACATGTACAATCTGTGTGTTGTTTACACTTGATTTTTCTTTTTACTGCATTAACTTCCCCATTCCATTTAATGCACGAACAGCAGAAAGTGTGAATTAAACCTCATCTTTATCCAGGTACTGGTCCCTGGCTTCAATTCCAAAGTGAACGCCCATTGGCTCTTTCTTACAAATAGATGTCTATGTAGTCACACTGTAACATGTGAACAGGGCTATAGTATCTCTCCATAAAGTAAGTGCCAATTGCAACCTGCACAGAAACCTCCTGTTCCTTCATGTGTGATGCTCCTGCACCAAACAGAAACACTTCATGCAGGGGAGGGACCATGGCTAAGTAGTGGAGCATCTGCTTGGCAAGCAGAAGGTCCCTGGTTCGATCCCTGGCATTTCCAGTTAAAGGGTCCTTGATAGAAGGTGATGTGAAAGCCCTGTACCTGAGACCGTTGAAAACTGCTGCCTCGTCAGAATAGACAGTGCTGACCTTGATGGACTGACGGTCTGACTCAGTATGAGGAAACTTCATGTGCACACATGTGAGAAGAAAAGTGGGTCATACAATTCAGTGGGGGTTTCCTCCTTTGATTACTAATAGATTGCACTGCTCTGCTTGTGATAATGCTATGACCCCCCTTCCCCTCATCTGTTGCACAGATATAACAGGCACTATGTGGATTGAGCTAGAAAGGCCAAAACAAAGTCTTTGTGCTTTTAACAGCTGCATGACCTGAAGTAACTTTCGTCATCTCTGCATGTCTATAGGAGGCAAAGCACCCCTCACTGAATTTCTGCCTCTCATGCAGCTGGTAAAGGTTTGGGAGCCCTACCAGGACACAAACACTCCAAACTGGCAAGGGGCCCCCTGTGGCTCATGTGCCTTGTATACACTGAAAGAGGTTAGTTTGTGTCAATGGGATCAAAAGGAGTGACTCTGACCCGTTGGTGCAAAAATAGTCTCATGGCACCTAAAAATTAAATAGATTAGTTGTGGGCTTCTGAAGCCACTGAGTGGACAACAACAGACCCTGCTGCTCATGCTCTAGGTCTGCATGTGCTAAAGTGACAAAGGAGCACCACTGGGACATCAGCCAGCACCATTTAAGAGACCTGCTGTGTGTTTTAGAATTCAATAAACTGTGTGTGAAGAGTCAGATACTGGATTCCCACCTGTAGCTCCAGAAACTGCCTGTTCTGGGTTGCAAACAGGCCTGGAGAAGCATGTCTTGCCCCTTTAACCAGAGCTTAATATGTGGAACTGCCAACCTAGCAGTTCGAAAGCAAGAAATTGTAAGTAGATAAATAGGTACCACTTCGGTGGGAAGGTAACAGCGTTCCGTGCGCCTTGGTGTTTAGTCATGCCGGCCACATGACCACGGAAACGTCTTCGGACAGCGCTGGCTCTTTGGCTTTGAAACGGAGATGAGCACTGCAACCCTAGAGTCGGATTCGACTGGCTTTCGAGCAAGGGAACCTTTACCTTTACCTAATATGTGGAAATGGGCAACTGAAGCTTTTCATGGCATAGAGATAAATAACATCCAATCAATTAAAGGACAGGTAATTTTTCTCTAGGTCATTTGGTAACCCTTTGTCTGTCGCTTTGAGTGCAAGGACTCTGAGACACCGCAATGTTGCCTCCATGGTCCTCCTGGACATACCCCTATCTCCCACAATGAGATACTTGCTTTTTGTAGCAGGCATGAGGGAGAAGATGGAGTGACAAGACCATTGCAGTAGGAGAATAAGAGAGGTATTGCATTCAGTTTTGCTGGTTTTGTGCTCTTACAAGGTCTGAGCAAGTAGCAGCTCACAAATTAGTTGTGGAGGCTGCTGCTAGAGTTGCTATGTTCTTTGATTTTAACAGCAAACTGACACATACAAATAACCAGTGGATATGTAATGGTAAGCAGTGTTTCAAAGAATTGCCTATAATTTGTTTAGAGAATCTTGCAGAGTATACCTCATATCAAGAAACATACATGCCATTAGTAATGAGCAATACTGGGGTAGAATTTTGAATATGTGATGAATGGAGTGTGTGCAAGCATGTGCACATGCATTCTTTTTACAGAATTCAAAACTCAGTCCCAAGCAATTCTTAAACATCTTGGAAGATAAGTAAACTGACACATACAAATAACCAGTGGATATGTAATGGTAAGCAGTGTTTCAAAGAATTGCCTATAATTTGTTTAGAGAATCTTGCAGAGTATACCTCATATCAAGAAACATACATGCCATTAGTAATGAGCAATACTGGGGTAGAATTTTGAATATGTGATGAATGGAGTGTGTGCAAGCATGTGCACATGCATTCTTTTTACAGAATTCAAAACTCAGTCCCAAGCAATTCTTAAACATCTTGGAAGATAAGTAACCACCTTGGGGATAAAAGAGATAAAAAGTAGAGCTAAAGTGCAGGGGGCTTTTTGTGAGGTGCCATGTGCAGGAGGGGCCCTAGTTTACTGTAACTGTTGCCTGCAGATATTACAGCTCAGTAGAGATGTCTGGGAAAGAGAATGTAATTGGGTTGTTCAAGAAGTTTGTGTGGGTGGTGAACGTTTCCCTTCATCATTCACTGCTTGGAACGGAGACAAGTGTTTTTCCGAACAGAGGTTGCATGTAACTGCATTGGTCCAAAGCAAAATACAAAACTAAAAGCCAAGTTATACTAATTATTAGCAGTCAGACCAATTGCAATGACACAAAATAGTGTGCAACCTTTTGTGTTCTCCAGAACTCTTCATTAGATTTTTTTGGTGATGTGTGTGTCTCTCATGTGATGATTTTAAGGCCTTAATTTATACAGCCTTAAGATCATGGCCTGAGACACCCCCTTCCCCTTTTTAAAAACATCTAGCCTGATGAAGAGTTCTGGAGAACTCAAAAGCTTACACACTGTTGCTATCATTGTGGTTAGTCCTAACAATAGGCATCATGTGGCTTTTGGTTGTATATTTTCCTGACACACAATCTTGATACTATCCCTACACTCCTTGTATGTTGTTAACAGAATTATCAGCCCTCTGATTTATACAACTGATGTGATTGTAGAAGAGATGGGTAAATGTGTATGGGGACCTCTTTTCTTGGGCCAATTCCACTTAATAGCAGTCACCTGCTCCACAAGTGTGCCTGGAATAGACTGTACTACTTTATATACAGGTGTGTGTGGGGTTAATATTTTTGAACACTTCTCTGCATTAAGCTTTGTAGAAATAATTTGGGTGGGGTGAGGGGCAATGTTCCCTCTAAACTGTGGAGTCTTGTGAGCAAAAATTCAACTTTGTGAGCTACTGGTATTAAAGTTGTGAGCAAGTGATTTGGCTCCTGCATAAATTAGTTTGCTCTGGAGCCGTCCTTCCTGAGCGAAGAGAAAAATGTGTGAGCCGGAGGCTAAAAAAATTGTGAGCTAGCTCACACTAACTCAGCTTAGAGGGAACACTGGTGAGGGGTCTATTAGTTTCTGATCAGTACATGTAAAATCTGAGTGGAATAAACACTCTTCTTGCCTTTTAATGGTGGTTCAAAGCACATTTGTGCTTCTCCATTTCATTCCAGAAGCACTGCCCAAAGTGTGCTTGGACCAGTGGACTAGTAGAGGGCCAGCAACAATTTTCTGGTTCAGAAACAACCTTCTGGAGTACGTCAGTGTACAGATTTGTGGTGCTGCTACCCCCAAAGTGACATTTATCTCTGCAGCTTCCTTACCCCACCCCAGCTTGTTTGATTTTCCTGAATTTATCTCCTCTGCCTTCTCTATTTACTCCCATCAATTTATAATCCAAAGCTAGTCCATTATTATTGGGCAGTATTTTTTATTAATTAAATTTGTTTTCTTTCTCACAAGTAGGTAATTCTAGGGTGTGAGCACAAATACTTGTCTGAAAGCCACTGATCACACATTCTTTGACTACTCCCAAGAACCAGGTCAGGCTGTGGTAGTCGAAAGCAGGATGTTTCAAGCATCTCACACATTCAAGAGTAATCTCAAAGGATCAGATGGAAACTTTTAAACATGGGGCCTTGGTGTAACTCTCAGGGTGCTGATGAAGTTGCCTGATATTTTCTCATAGCTGTAAAGTAGGGGATATGTAAATTCCACCAGTTAACAAAGAAGATATCTAACCTCCATGCAGGCTAGTTTTTCACTGTGACCGTCTTGGCTCTTGCTCTCTCCTCAGTTACCTTACAGGTTGTGATCAGATTTCTTCATTGGTGGCGCCTTACGTATAAGGTGGCACCTGCACACACAGCCACACAGTTCACCCATGTATGCCCTTTGCAGAAATTCTGCTGACAGGATGGGAAGAAGGAACCATGTCCTTGCAATCAACCTTTGGGTGACCTTCCAGAAACATTCTAGAAGTCACTGGAAAAAAAAATCTTATTGTGTTGTTCTAGCAGTTTCCAAGGAATTAGTCAGCAGGCTGGAACTGGGCTGCCTCCCCCCTCCATCTCTGGAGCTGGACCGCTCTGAGAGAAATGTTGCCAGGGTGACAGCAAGATGTGATGGATGGACAGAAAGTGGCTGCAGAGTGGCAGGGCTGCTGGTCAGTAACCCAGGCCTGTGTTTATACGAAGGAAGAGGCTGTTTCCTGGAGCGAACATAATGCAGCTCTAAAAACGGCAAGGGAAATACATCATGCAAGGGGAGGGTTGCTGGGAGCTGAGGACCAGAGCAAGCCTCCAGGTCAAGGTGCCTCCGACAGGCTTTTTAAATAGGCTGTTTGCGTGAGAGTTTGCTGCTGTTTCTCCATAGCTCCATTGGCAGCCCAAGGCCTAGCCAGGATTTGAGGAGCGCCGGACTCTAAACTGCCTCTTTCCAGGACTTGCTGATTTATTTAGAGAATAAATAACCAGCAACTGACTATTGTTTAAGGGCTGTCAGTGACAATCGCTCCCTTGTGCATTGGTCTTCTCTCTCAGTCCCACTGCAAATGGAGAACCAGTCTCAGAGACCCTGTTCCGTGGACAGAGTTCATCTGTCAAGGGAGCAGCAAGATGAATTTTGCTCTGAATGGAACACTGTATTGCCCCACCCATAACCTCCTCTGCCTTGACTGCCTCTGGCTGTGTCACCTCAGGAGGCAATGAGTCCAATCCATCAACCACTCCAGAGGAAACAGGGTCTCCTGTCACCTTGTGTACCCCACACAGCAGCAGTGTATTTCTTTTTCTTTTTTTATGCCCCCCGGAGGGGATTTTTTATTGCATTTTTAATAGACTACAAACTACAACGAAAAATTAGGAAAGCGTAACTACTTCTAGGGAAAAAGGAAAGAAAACCACTACTAACTAAAACCCCAAGTATAGGAGATCATAACAATAGCTTATATAAATGTTAATCTTAAATTGCTAGTATTACTTTGAACACAGTTGGTTATGCTAAGTTTTTAATCTTTTTATCGAATGATTTAACTGTTTAAGAGAACCCCCAGAGCATCCCATTATAAAACTAAAGTTTTCAGGCACAATTCAGAGTCCTTCAGCCTTCATTTTGTCTTATATTTTCTAATCCTCAATTTATATGTACGCTTGAGGGCAGCCGCCCCCTTGTTGGAAAGAGAGTTCTCGTTGGAAGACACTGAGTCCAATTCGCCACTGGATTTGCTGCCATCTTCTTCCTTCTTGACCTTGTCTGTCTCTCCCAGCTGCACTCTCAGGAACTCACGTGTTTTAGAAACCGAGTCAATCTTTTCTTTTTTATTGTGTAGTTTGAAAATGACGGATTCTGGAATTAACCATCTGTAAACAATGCTGTTTGTTTGTAGAAAAAGGATTAAATCTTGATATTTCTTTCTCTTTTGCCTTATTTCAAATGGGATGTCTTTTAGAATCCTGATGGTGTTGTCCCTGATTTTCAAGGGTGTTCCTGTAGTTGCTTTCAGGATAGAATCCCTCACAAGTCACTTTGAGAATCTAACCACTATTTTCCCAGGCAGATTATTCTTTTTGATGTACACGGAATAGGACCTATAGACCACATCCATTTGGTTACAAGATATTCCGCTTTCAAATCTGTAACTGAGGCTAATGCTTCACTCAGAAGTTGCTTTAGATTCTCACCTTTTAATTCTGGGACCCCTTGAAACTGTGGGACCAGATTTGCTTTCTCCATTTGCAGCTGTAAAAGTTGTGATTCTTCCAAGGCTTGCTTCTTTTCCAGCTTTTGCACCTTTTTCTTTACTTTTTTAGTGCTGGCGTCCATTTCCTTCACCTTCTCAGCCATTTGCTCCATTATTTTTAAAGTCTCAGTCAGTTGGAGCTGCTGAGTTGCAAGATTCTGGTTTAGAGTCATCAGCTGTTGTTCGATGTTAGTCATCTGGTCCAACAGAGGGTGCAAGAAATCTGCCAACATTTTGGAGAACTCAGTGGTCTCTTCCGGTCGAGGGCTCAAGATCCTGGCTGGTTTCACTTTTGCTGGTTTGTCTTTCTTTGCCCTCTTCCCCACCATCTTTATGGATTGTTTACTTTTATGAAAACTTGCTAAAATCTCTGAAATCCGCGCTCTGGTAAGTCTCTCAAAACAGATTTCAATGCTTTTTCTTCTGCTCCCCCCTTAGTATTTCGTTGTTTAGTTCATGCGCATGGGAGGGGTCCCTCCCCCGCTCACTTTTTTGCCATTCCCAGGGAGTAGCTTTCTTTTTAAATTCTCGTTTCACTTTAACCCGACTCAAAGTTCATTGTTGGTCATACGACCTTGCTTGGCACACATTCAAAATGCTCGCTCTCTGATGCTTGTCCCGGTCAGCAGCTCTAGATCCATACAGACACTCAGCGGCAGGACCATCGGGGCGGAGGAGCGCCTCAATTCCCCAGCATCGCGCTGGCAAAGAGGCCACCCCTCAAAAGCCCCATGGCTAAGAGCCTTTTGCCAAGGCTCTGGGGGGGGGGGTAGCGACCCATCGCCCCCCCTCCTTTTTGCTGGTGTGCAGATCACATCCCTGGGAAGTCCGGGAGATGCGTCCGCCAGTGTGTCTCCATAAACTGGAAGTCCCAGGATCACAGCTGCAGTGTATTTCATTTCCAAGTGATCTAATTATGAAATATCTAAACACATTTCTTGCTCATATGAACTTTATCTGAGACGATGTCAGAAGAGTAATTCACACGTTTCTATTAAATCTGTAACTTTCTTGCACAGGCATTCCCAAGAGTGATGCAAGCAAAACTTTTGAGTGCTAGCCTTGCACTTGGACTAAAAATAGTTTTCCAGTCCAAGAACACACCATTTGCAATCTTATCCTCTCCTACCTTTACACAGAATGATAGCCCCCGAGCAAGTTTGACATTGGATTGGAGATGTACCACCAGGACAAGGTTGCAAGAGAGGCAGGCAGATGAGATCTGCTATTATCTATATGGGGCTCTGAACACAGTTTGGCAGCTGCCTGGCCATAGTGACAAGGACTGAAACTGTCTCTGGAGTCTACCTTCTCTTGGCATAAATAGTATCTCCCATTCTCCTTTCAATGTAAATGTCTTTTCCATTCTTTTTTATGCACCTTTCTGCCCAGAGGTCCTTTAGCCCAAAGTATCTAGCTGGTTAGGGCCCACATCTTAATTAATTAATTTCTTTTTAAAAACCTAACTATTCTACCCTGCTTTTCCAGAGACAATGGGGTCTTCAGGAACTGACTTGTAATAATTCAAAAAATGCACACAAATGTAGCTGGTGCACTTGCAGGTTGAGTGCCTTCAGAGAGACAGACATTTTCCAGTTAAGGTGGGAGTAATTCTGGAAGCCAGCACCTCAGGGAAGACTAAATATAGAGATTGTAACGAGGCTGATCCCTTCTCTCTCCTCTAGTCACCAGACTCTATAGTTCCACTGGATGGTTGGGAGAGTGGGTAGTCAGAAGAGCTACTCAGGCTTCTAGACTTGTGGTGCAAACCACAGTTATCTCCTCCCTTTATCCAGTCAGTGGGTCCTGGAAGCTTAAGTTATAAGAAATTTTAGTTTCAACTTTATCATAAGCCTGGCTCTCTGAGCCCCTACTTATGGGGGTAAGATGGGTGGCAACCGAAAACAGGGCTTCTTTCAGTGGTTGCACTTTGCCTTTGGAAAGCCTGCCCTCTGGCACCTACTTTAGGTGCCAGGCCAAAGTATTTCTCTTTATCCAGAGTCAAGGGGGTTCCATTTTTTCCAGCTGTTTTATGTATAGTCTAAGCCAGAGGACCATTTTATAGATATAATTTTAGACTGTTCCATTTTATGTGCTTTTAGGCCAGGGCTTGCTTTTATTGGCTTGTTTTTTATTGACTTGGGTTGTTTTATTGATTTGTTTTTAATGGTATGATTTGCTTTTATTGCTCTTAGCTGCCATGAGCAGATCTGCAGAGGCAAGCATACACATCTTCTAAATAAAACAGACTGATAGAATTGTCTCACCACAGACCCAAGGATTGACTCAACCGTCTCATCTATGGACTTTCCCCTTTTGCTATTAACCTCATCCTTTGGGAAAAAATTCAGAGGGGTAGCTATCTTAGTCTGCTGCACCAAAATAACAAAGAGTCCTGTGACATCTTAAAGGCAAACAAATTTGTTGTAGCATAGGTTTTCATAAAGCCAGAGAGCAGTTCATCACATTCAAGAAGTAATACATTCAATTGACGGAGAACCGTATAGCCAAAACTACAGACAGCAGAAGTGGGGAGGACTTATTATAAAGAGAGGTCAGAAGATCCAGTTTCCTGGGACACTATTACATTGTCAGGCACACATGGAAGACCCTCCCTCCACTAAACATTTATTACTGCGTGGCCAAATTCTCATGATGTTCAATGAGATTTACTCCCAAGAACATGAATGCAGGAATACTCTCCTAGCCTTTCTATTCAGAAAAAAAATCTATCTAGCACCATAGCTTGTCTTATGGTTCATTTTGAGGTTCCCTGCATTCTGTTACTATTTGCCTGTGTAATAGGTGGTGAATACACTAACCTAGAGCAAAGGGGAAGTTGTGGAGAATGGGCTGGCAATGAGGGATCCTATCCTTATTCCCATTGCACTTTGTTATAAAGTTCCAATTAAGCTACTTCAGAGGCAGGGCCATCATACGAAATTATCTGTTGCATCACTGGTGCATCCATATATCAGTGGACACGATGACTGCCATCAGCATAAGGTCTATTGGCAGGGTATCTGAGCATGATGTAACCTATATCTTTGAGCCTTTGCTTAGCAGGCATATTTCACACAAATGGTAATTCTCTGCATCTGGCTACCAGCCAGCTTCCACCTTTGTACAAAATGTCTGAGCAAGAGTGAGCTGAGTTAATTCAGAGGTGGTTTTGCTTCCAGACTGTATTTTTAATACTATAGTGCTTAGTATCTTTTTGTTCCCACTTCTGCCTCCCATAGGCATTAATTCATCTTCTGTTCTGAAATAAATGCATATATATTTCTTCTGGTACTTACAAGATATTGCCTAATAAGCACCCTGGTGCCAGATTACTTAGCTAAGTAATAAGGTGCTTGGAGTGGAGTTGCAACTACTTGGTGCCACTCTCTTTATACCCAGTAGTTTGCTTGTGACTCGTGAGCATCTTCCAGTACCAAATATGGGTTTTCTGTCCACATGATGCATCTAGAAAGAACATTAACTGAATTAATCCTTCAGAAAAGATGAAGGCTAATTAATAATATTTATTTTCTAGATCAATTTTCAGCACACAGAGGACTTTTACTGTTCTGCTTTCTATCCTAACAATAACACAAATATCTTTGATTTTCCTGAGAAATGGAATTTGCAGAGTTTGTATGTGGTTGATTTTCTAAATACTGAAGCAAATTTAAATTCAATAAATTGGATGGGAGGAGAAAAGAGAAGAGGTATATTATGGAAAAGCAATGCCCAACAGTATCACAAAGCATCTTCACCCTGTTCTGTCATAGGCATATTACAGTGTATACCTATTATAACATTCACAACTATGACTATATCTGACCTTATAATTGCTATTTCTTATTTTTGAAACCCTTATACAAATAGGATGCTACTTTCCTTGTTCCTTCAGCCGAAAAACATTTGTTAAATTATTTTGTTAGTAATATGGCTTAGTGCTGTTGAGGCTCATTCCCAATGCCTTGCATTTCTGAAGATTTGAGCTCCATCATAACTCTGCAGCCAGCTCTGATGGTGGTAGGGAGAACTCTGCAAGACCACTGCCAGCTGGGCTCCTGGCGTTGTTATTATTCTCCCAGACCAAATTATCTTCAAACCTAGCTCCCATAGGTCCCCCAAATTAATACTGGGGAGGGGAGAAGTACAGATATATCCTGATGTCCCACGCATTCTGTCTGTGTACTGACCAGGAATATTTTTATTTGTGCAGCTCAAATCTATTCTTTTGAGAAGCCCGGTTTCTCTGAGTTCAGATTCTTTGGTGTTTTGGAGATTTCCTCTGCTTCATGCTCTATCTCTTCAGGCAGGGAGAAGCTGAATAGTGGTGTTTGCTCTGACAGTTGCTACTCCAGTTGAGCATACAGCACTGAGTAAGGCTCCCCCCTCCCCAGTTTTCCTGGTTGCCAATGAAAGGAGCGTTGTTCTGAATAGTAAATATGATTAAGCAGCAGGGGTATTCCTTTTGAAACCTGGATGATGCCAGTGAGCAGAGCGTTCGCAGTCTGTGGTAGGAGCAAGGCATGACTCTGCTTGTCTGGGAGGATAGCCTGGAGGTCTCTCTTCCATGGCTGAATGAGATGTTGGGCTCACTTGCATTCTCCTGTCAATCTCTGCCAACGATTGGCCAAACACAGCATCTTGTCTGGTTAGACAAAGGGAAGACAAGGGTGTTTCCTTCAAGGAGGCTGAGGCGTGCTGAGTGAAGTTCTAGGAATGAGACTGAGTCATTTGGTCCACAGAGATCAGGCTCTGTATTAAGAGCCTGGGCTTGCTCTGGCTGAAGTCAAAGGAAGCTTTAGCAACAGTGAATCCAATGGGAGTGGGGCTGAACGGTAAAGCTACATAGCCAGAGCACTGCCTCCTTGTGGTGGAGCTAGCAGTCATTTGAATGAACATCCTCAGCCACACAGCAATCCTGGAAGAAAATCTCAGATGCTTAGAATTCTCTCCCATACTTCCAGCATTTTTCTTGGAAGCAGATTAAACACTATCCTGGTTGCTGGAAGCAGAATCATTTGGTCTATTTTGGACCTTTTAGGACTTGGTTAAGAATTTTATTTATTTAAAATATTTATATCCTGTGTCTCCATCAAATGACCTACAAGGCAGCTTACATCAAAGCAAAGACAAAGTACATTAAAATCAACGTAATAAAACAACTGTGACACAGAATTACTACAACAAATTGTTAGAACTAGTAAGAAAAAGCAGGAACATCAACTGTCTAGCCACATTCCCCAAATCCTACGATAAACTAATATTTTTACTTGCTACCTATAACTATCAATGGGGCTGGTGGATGAAGCAGAGAGTTCCATGGTCCACTGGGAAGATCCTGTCCCAGAAAATTACCAACTACACCTTAAGATGGTGGGGGGAATATGAAGAGAAGCCTTCAGAGAGGAGCTCTGAAGTGTAAGCAGGCAGAGTAAGCTTTTATATGAAAGAAGGTGGTAATTCAGATATCCTCGCCCCAGAGATATTTAGGACTTAAAGAGTCAATTGAGGCCTTGTATCAACTGAGAGGGGCTGCAGTGGCTCAGAGGTTAAGATGCAGACAGGAAGGTCTATAGTTTGGCAGTTCAAGACCCGAGTGCCGCGTGACGGAGTGAGCTCCCGTCTCTGGTTCCAGCTCCTGTCTCTGGTTCCAGCTCCTGCCAACCTAGCAGGTCAAAAACAAGAAACTGCAAGTAGATATAACAGGTACCGCTTTGGTGGCAAGGTAACAGCGTTCCATGCGCTTCGGTGTTTAGTCATGCCGGCCACATGACCACAGAAACATCTTCAGACAGCGTTGGCTCTTCACTTTGGAAATGGAGATGAGCACCACCCCCTAGAGTCGGATTTGAGTGGCTTTCGAGCAAAGGAAACCTTTACATTTACCTTTTTATCAACTGAGAGCTAGTGACATCCAAACCATATTAGAGCAATATGCTCCTTGCAGTAAATCCTGTTGACAGCCTTTGCTATTGAATTCTGGTCCGGCTGTAGTTTCTAAAAAATTTCAGAATGTATAGAACTAATTTCTTTGACTTCAAGGAATGACCTCTTATTTACATTGTCATGAGTAGTGACAGATTTTAACAGCCTGAGAAGTCAGACACCACTCACATTCCCACTTGACCAGTTTAAACAAGTCCAGCCATTATTTTACCTGAGTTTGGATAAATGAACAACTCATAAGGGCTTTTCAGTCATGAATTTAAGAAGCTTTCATTAGCTGAGTTACTATATGGTAGGATAAGATCTGGGACTTTAAAAAATCCCAAACCATGAGAGCTGATCCAGGGCAAATTCCCATTCTGTGTTCCCGCCCCCCACAACACATTTGTTGGTATCTTTCTGTTATCCTGGCCACTGAATTTAAGTTATATACCCAGTGATGACTGGCGCTATGGGATTTTCTTATTGTGTACTGCTAATGTGCCCCTCACTAGCATGAGTGGAAAGTTTCGCATAAGTACTTTAACATCAGAATTTTTTCAGTAGTTTTTTGTTTCCTCTAGAATGGTAAGCTGAAACTAGCCATGGTCACTTTCACATAAGGTCTCTGAATTGTCAGTGGTGATGATGGCTTCCTCTTCCCCCAGATGCCTTGTAAATTCATCTTTGTAACAAAGAAATTTTTGTAATGAACACCATCATGTTGAAGACTGCGGGAGGTTGTTTAATCCAATCCCTGGCATGAGTTCATCGAATTTTAGAGTTGGATGGGACCAAAGGTCGTTTTAGCCAGTCCCTGTCCCAAGGCAGGACTCTCCACTCCTAGCCCTTGGTCCAGTGGAACAAGTAGCTCCAGATAACTTATACAAGATAACTCATCCATGTGCTGCAGAGGAAAGCAACTCCCTCACTACAGTTCTCTATTTTTTCTATTGGAAATGGAAAGAAGAACAGTAATTCAGAAGAGTAGTAATTCCATCTTTGTGATGTGTCTCATCTTTTGCACTTAAAACTGAAGGATTTTCTTTAGCCATTACAAATACATTATATAGTCCAAAAAAGAGCATAGACAAGAATTATGAAGGTATGCTAGATAAGATGTATACCGTGATCATAACCAAGAATCAATACTATCCACCAAATCATTTAAAAAACTTCTTAAACCGCTCTAAATATTCTTTACTTTGTCATCACAAAAACACCTAAACAATTTGGAACTATTTGCCTGCCCTAGAAACTGTTGCCTAAGCCAAAGGGACTACCAACCCAAGTGGTTCTCATATATTTGCTAGCTATGATATCTGAGAAAGTGACTAGAGTGGGAGGAATAAATCCTACCCAAGGATGAGGTTCTTTAACAGTTTTGTAATTTGGCTTGTATGCTGCATCATAAGTAATAAGGAAGATCATCTACTTAAATTATATAAGAGAAGCTGAGCTGGAACAGACTAATTGTCCATCTAGCCTGGCATCCCATTTTCCTCAGTGGCCCACTGATTGCCCACAGAAGGTCTTCAAGCAGGGCACGAAAGCCAAAGTATCCCTCTGTTGTTGTTCCTGATATTTTTACTCCATTTCATAATTGTGGCTAATAGCCTTTGAAGAGAACTGTGAACCAATTAGAGCCCTAGAAACTCTGGACTGTTTGTCTAGAAGTTGTTCTTTCAAACCTAATTGTGACAAAAACAGGCATTCCAAAATGTGGATTTTTATTATTTATTTATGTCCTATTTTTCTTCCCAATGGAGACCTAACGTGGTTTACAACATTTTCCACTCCTCCATTTTATCTCCAGAACAGCAGCTTTCTAAGGTTGGTTAGGCTGAGAGTATGTGACTGGCCCCAGGTCACCCAGTGACCCTCAAGGGTCATCTAGTCTTGCACAATGCAGGAAATTCACAAATACCTCCCCCTCCACACCCACAGTGACTGCTGTTCCACACCCAGTAGACAAAAAACCTCCAGGATCCCTGGCCAAACTGTGAAAGAGTGGGGATTCAAATCTGGGTCTCCCACATTCTAGCCCTACAGTTTAACCACTGCACTGTACTAACAGAAGTGCGCTGTGCTTTAGATACAATGGAACAGTCCCTTCTTTTTTTAAAATAACTTTTTTATTGCTTTTATATACTACATCCTAAGGGGGAAAGAAGGGGGAGATCATTAAAACTAAAACAGAAAAAACATCTAAAAGTTAAGACAAGGATCATATTGCATGATTTATATATCCATCCTATCATAATAACATAGAAACATTATGTCAGCAATTAATTTTTAAATTAAGCTACCTTAAGACTTTTATATTATTTTATTCATTCATTCATTCATTCAGTTTGCTATCCTGCTCTAATCCCCGGAGGGGTCTCTGAGCGGCTACAGTTACTCGTTTAATCCTAACCTATGGCCACAATTTTTGGGGTGGGGACAATCCCTACCGGCACCCAGTGGAGGGGTTTTTCTTCTCCCGGTCGGCTGTGTCAGCTTCAGTCGGCTGCGTCAGCTTCAGGTGTTTTATCATCCCTTATATTCTATTGAACTTTAGTTTTACTTTCCACTCTTATTCTTCTTATGTTTCAGGTTAATTTTAAATGTTTTGGGAGCAGCTTCTCCTTTTTCCGAGTCTGAGGTTTCTGGGGTGCTACTAGAACTGCTCGAAGTGTCTTTTGTTTCTCCATCGCGTTTGTCCTCTTCTTCATTATTGTCTTTGGTTTTTCTTTCATCTTTGTTTGGGCTGTGTAGCTGTTTCAAAAAGTCTTTAACTTTCTGGACAGAATCAATTTTATTCTTTTTATCCATACAGTTGAACACAAGGCCCTCTGGAAAAATCCATCTGTAGGGAATTGAGTTGTCCTGAAGGAAAAGGGTTAAATCCTTATAGTGCCGTCTTCGCTTCAGTGCCTCAAATGGAATGTCCTTTAAAATTTTAACTTCTTCATCTTTAACTTTCAAGGTTTTCCCCAATGTAGCTTTCAAAACAGTATCTCTAGTAGATCTCTTAGAAAATTTCACAAATATTTCTCCTGGCAGTTTATTTTTCTTGATGTAATCTGGATAAATTCGATATGTCAAATCCATGTCGCTTTGCAATACATCTTGTTTGAGATCTGTCATTGGTGCTAACACTTCACTTAAAAGTTCTTTTAAATTTTCCCCTTTCTGTTCAGGGATACCTTGAAAGCGTGGAACATACATTGATCTTTCCATTTGAAGCTGCAATAATTGACCTTTATCTGAAATTCTCTTTTCCCACTTCCTCCAGCTTTTGTTTAATGTCTTTTGTTTTTGTTTCAACTTTCTTAATAGCTCTATCAGTTTCATTTGCTCTTTTATCCATCCGTGTCAGCTGCTTTTGGACTCCATCCAACTTGCTGTTGATGTTAGACATCTGGTCCAGCAGGGGGCGCAGTGCCTGCGCCAATATATTAGTAAAGTCTGCAGCTGCTTCCTGTGTCTGGGTGGGAGTCATTGGTAGAGTACTTCCTGTGAGAGGTTTCTTTTCCGGCGCCATTCTTTTCCCTCTACCAGACATTGTTTACATAAGAAGAAAGTTTTTGGATTTAAACTGAAAAGCTCTACTATCTGAAAATGCTTTGGATTATTTTGTACCTTTTGGTCTTAGGTACAGTCTCTCACGGTCAGTTTTGCTTATTTTCTTTTCGTTTGTTGTTCAGGGACTGTTCTGTTTCGGGGGGGGTGACCCCAACTCTTCCCCCACCCGCCGCTTATTTCATAAGTTGATGCCATTTGCCTTAAAGTCTTTAGCCACTTTTGAAGGGGGTTGATTAACTCACAGTTTGGTCACGTTTAAGTCATTATAGGAGGGTATACACGCTAGATCACTTGTCTGCTCATCCGGCAGCCAGCTCTAATTGCCATGATGGCTTCGCAGTGGCAGGACCTCTCAGGGTAGGGGCAGCCTCGATTCCTCAGCCATCGCCTCAGAAGAGGCTCTGCCCCACACCCCAGGCTGGGAGTCCCCTACAAGACTCTTGGGGGGGGGGACAGACCCAGCTGGGGCCCCTCCTGTCCGCCGTGACTTGGCATGTCTCCATCAAGAGCTCGATGGGACGTATCCGAGCTTCAAGTCACCAAAACTGGAAGCGGAAGAGTCCCTTACTTCTGTATCTCATTAGGAATATAAAGAATAGATTTTTAACATTTATTTGGAATCATCTTCATGCATTTAAGGTCCCTATAACCTTCTCTATACAAAATTAGTGTATAAACCTTGTTTTCTTTAGGTTCATGAAGTGATCATGTTTTGTTCTTTAAAATCTCATAAAAGCCTAAACAGGCTGCCCAGAATGCAATAGTCAGGGAAGAGGTCACTTGACTATCAATACTTGCATGCCCTGCAAGAGATGGATGGAAGTAGGGTCTCTATGACATTTGAAGTGGAACTGATCAGTGAAACTTCTTCCTAAATGTGCTCTTCAGACCCCGCCATGTGGAGTAAGACAAGCCTTGGAACCAGAGTATAGGTATGTGCTGGGCCTCCTCCCGGACATCTGGTAGGTCCTCTTCCCTCACTAAGCTTGACATTATCTCCCAAACAATCACCGCCAACTTGTTTTCTTTGGCTTGGCTTGTTATTTACAATCCTCATCCTGCTTATGGTTCATGGTTTCATTTTTCTCTTGGTGTTTACAGAGATCCTTCCCGAATATTTGTGACATGATTTTATTAGGGGACATGAGGAAAGATTTCAGACAGCCACCATCTGGTTCATCAGCTTCCATCAGCATCCCAGCCTAGGCCTGTAGATGGATTTCTGGTCAGACTGTTGGCTGCTGTTCCCTCTGGGGCCCAGTTCATATATTACTGGAACACCATGGGAGTCAGTCGACTGTGGATCCCACACCACTCAAGTTGAATCCGTAAAGCAGAATCATATGCGTTGGGTTAGGTTTCTTCTCATCGTATGCATTTACTAGGCTCTGACTAGGGTTGGCAACTTCCAGGAGGGTGCTGGGGATCTCTTGGAATGACAACTGAACTCCAAACAACAGAGGGCAGTTTCCCCTGGAGAAAATGGCTGTTTGGAGGGTGGACTCTACAGCATCATACCTTGCATTGTACCCCAGTGCGGCTCCTCCCCTTCCTAAACCATGCCCTCCCCGGGCTCTATCCCCCAAATATCCAGAAATCTCCCAACTGGGATTTGGCACCCCTAGCTTGGACCAAAGAGACATGCCACTCAAAACATAATATTGAGCTGATATTATATAGTGTAGTTTAATTTGGCATCTTGAACTTAGATTGTTTCATGAAACAATGTTGGTAACATACATCAGCTAAAAATTCTATAGCTCTTTCCTACCTCCTCAGACAGTGAGACCGAAAAGCAGCAACACTATTCCACTTTCAATGACTTTTGGTTTTGAAACCCCCAGCCTCACTGTGATAAGTTAATAGTGTCAAAATTTGTTTTGCTGTTTCAAAATGAGTACTAGAAACTTGTTTGCCTTAGTTAAGAAATATATTTTTTGTCTCATCAGCTGGCTGCAGGAACTGTTAAACCTCTTTGAAATAACCTTGCTTTAGTCTCATAATGTCTTTGATGCCAGCACAGCGACATATGTACTTGGTATATCCTTTCCTTGCAGCTGTAAAAGGTTAATTATATTCTGTATCTGGAAAAATCATATGATCTGGCCAAATACTTATCTTCGCAATAATATCTGCCATTTTGCTGCAAATAAGGGACATGGTCCAATCACAACTAGGTACTTTTAAGTTCTCTGCATTTTGATAAGAAAAAATGAAGTGCTTGTTTATTCTCTCACTGAAATAAAACAAACCAAAATAGCTTAATATAGTTTAATTGTACCACACCCACAGATATATTGCATTTATGGCATTTGCATTAAATTTATCTATGATAGAAAATCTTATATAAGAAACATGTGGAAAGAGCATAGTTACCTGTAAAATAGAAACCATGTTGAATTATTATACACAGACATTGCAGGATATTTCAGATATTTATTCTTCTAAAACTCCATTGGCAGATTGTTTACTCCCTCCCACACCCTCATGGAGTTTTGCCATGCATGCAGTCATCCCAAATGTTGTATAACAAATCCTTTTTTTGCAGTAATTCCTTTTCTTCCAGTTTAACTACCATAATTACAGCTTTGTTAATTATGTAGGTCTAATCTTTAGGTGCAATTGAGCCCAAAGAAGTACTTTTAACTTACAAGTATTTCAATGAGAGAGATTTCAGCAGATGTTTAATTTAAGTACTGAAACCAATGTAAGCTAAAAATACTTAAATTTTGGTTGGATCATGCCCTTTAATTCTTACGATATTGGATGATCTTATAAAGCTGGTCAATGAAATGTGAGACAGGATGCAACTGGCAGTTTAAAACATACACTATATAATATCTCACAGATTTTTTATGAAGAGGTATTTTCACCATGCATTTCTAAGATCAACCATTTTTATTCCATACCGCCTTTATACCACACACATCTTCTCACACCTTTCCATCTAAATCTCTCTTCTTTTGTCAGTGCTTTTATACATCTGTGTTAGGCCTCTAAATGAGACTGTTCATAGCTTTGGTTTTGGGTGTCATCAATATGCTGATAAAACCCCACTCTCGGTCTCATTGATAAACTCACAGCCCTTGGATTCTGTACAGGACAGTCTTAGTGATCCTGGGGCCCTGAGGAAAAGTCCAGCATAGGATCCCAGAATCAGTACTACCTGCCCCTGCCACCCCCACCAGGGCTAAGCAAGAGGTGGTCCAAGCCCCATATGAGGTTAGTAGGAGCCACCTCCAGAAGCTAGAGGCCAAGATGAATGGCAGCAGAGACTGCTTTTCTTCTTTCCTCCTCCTTTGGGGTGGTGGGGCCCCTCCTAGCATGGGGCCTGGGGAAGTTGCCCTGTTGTCCATTACCAAAGACTGTCCAGATTCTGCATCAGGCAGCTGAGGAAGATTAAGTGAAGCCAAAATTCAGAGAAGACAAGATAAAGCTGCTTGGTAAAGCCCATGATCCAGAGGGGATTGAGTTTTTTACCATGGATGGAGTTAATTTCTCTTGAAGAGGCTGGAGGTCTTCTTGGACCTAACTTTGCTATTAGAGAAGCAGGTTGGTGCTGTTGCCAAGAGTGCCTTCCTTCAATTACATCTTGCTTATAGTTTATCTTCCATAATGGACCACAAAACAACATGCTAATCCATGCTACTGTAGTCTAACAAGGCTAGATTACTCTAGCACTCTTTATATGGGGCTGCCCTTGAAGACAGACTAGAAACTTCAATTAATGCAAATTAATGCCTGACATTTAATTAGAGTACACTGATATGATCATATAATATCTACTCTAAGATCTTAATTAGCTGCATGCTTGTTTATAGGCTCACTTCAAAGTGCAGAAGAAGGAGAGGAAGGAGGAGGAGGAGGAGATTGGATTTATACCCCGCCCTTCACTCGGAGACTCAGAGTGGCTTACAATCTCCTTTTCCTTTCCCTCCCCACAACCGACACCCTGTGAGGTAGGTAGGGATGAGAGAGCTCTGAGAGAACTGTTCTGAGAGAACTTGTGAGTGACCCAAGGTCACACCAGCAGCTGTATGTGAAAGAGTGGGGAATCAAACCCAGTTCTCCCAGATTAGAGTCCGCGCTCTTAACCACTACACCAAACTGGCCCTTCACAGATTAGGAACTGCATATTTGAAGAACCAGTCTCTCCTGATATGAACCCTTATGTCAGATGCACTCTGCTCATTGGCTCTTACTTGCTGTACCTGCTCATCCTCTGCCCAGCTGTAAGTTTTTGGGTCATGGCACCAATTTAGTGGAATGGTTTGACAGAGAAGGGGAAGTTGGTACTTACATTACTGGCATTTAGTAGGGGCTGTAAAGCACACTTTCAAAGGGCTTTCTGTTAATTTGGATGTTGATTTGATCAGGGGTCATTTCGTAGAAAAAGAGGTGCAGGAGCTCATTAGCATCGCTCATTAGCATAACTTATTTGTATATGCCACACCCCCTGACATCACCAGAAGTGTGTCAGAAGGCAACACCCAACGCTCAGGCTCCACTGGACTGTTTTGGATTGCTAGCTGGGGGGGGGGGCGTGCAGATCTGTCCTCACAGAGGAGGGAGAGCTTGTACCTGAATAAAACCTGGTCTTAAAGTGCCACTGGACTGTTTTGGACCAGGGGGTGGGGGTGGGCTCTGCAGCTTACCTGGCTGCTTCTTGCTCTGACTGAGGACTGCTGGGAGCAGGGCGTGGGGCTTGTTGCATGTGCTCGCCCCCTGGGCTCTTTACTGCCGGAGCTCCGCTCCTGTGCACTTCTACAGGAAATGACCCCTGGATTTGATGATTTTTTTAATTGAAGGGTGGATGGGATGTTGGATAAAACAGTCCAACACCTGTTGTTTGCATGGTAAATGGTTAATGGGTGGGGGTGTTGTTTTATAGTTATCAGTTTACAGTGGTTGTAGATGTTTATAAGCTGTTATAGATGTTTTATAACCTGCTTTGGGCCCCTTTTATTGTGTGTGTGAGGCAAAATATAAATGGTTTAAATAAAGAAATGCATTCTAAGGAAATGGAGCTCCAAAGTTGTTTGGGCTCTTCTTTATGAATGCCTCACCCGTGCTGTCCCTTGAACTGAGAAATACTGCAGTAAAGTTTTTTAAAAAGTATAATATCTGGATAATAAACCCTTCATCATTGTTGACTACTGTTAGAGTCTTTCAAAGGTAGATACTTTTCCTTACCTGATTTTAAAAGTGTATTGTCTTTCTAACTTGTAGAAATTTAGAGGTTGGTTTTGCTCCTCCAATTTTACTAGCCATCCCTTTGTAAAACATTCAGCATTTCTGATCTGATGGGAGGTATCAAGCAGGTCTGCTTTGTTTTCCTCTGGATGATCCAGCAGCCACTCATCTTATGAGAATCTTTTTCAGGGACTATAAATACCACATAATCCTCTAAGAATTTATGCTCTTTGAGATTGGGTATACAAGCCAATTGTGTGCACAGGGAACACTCTTGCTCCAGGTTCACTTTGTAGATACAAAAGACAATTATCTTTCAAAATGAGAAGTATTCTGCATATGCTCAGAGACACTCTGCTCATAGTGACAAATATTTTTGCTCAAATGTTGGCCATCCTTCTGACTAGAAATGGATGTCTGAGATCAGATCAGCTTCTGCACTGGAATTAAAGCAGGTCGTGGTGGAGATTAATCAGTCCTTGGCTTCCAGGGATGTGGATAGCCCTTTCCTGCCAGCAAAAGTGCTGCTGTGCTTGTGGGAATGGGGCAGCCTCAGAGGGAGGGCAGTGTTCGTTCTTTGTCTTCCAGCAGGAGTTTATCTCCAGGGATCTCACCAGGTTTCCTGGGTCAGCCTACACCTCTTTGTTATCAGCAAACACAGGAACAGCCCTCAACAGAGCCAAAGTGTGCACAAACCGCTCAGCTTTCATGCAGGGGCAGGACACAATGCAGTCGCGCACACACACACCCGCGCACACACACACCCAAGGGAGAGAGAAAGCTGAGTGGAGGAAGGCAATTGTCAGCACACAGATTAGGCTGTTCTTTCCAGGCCTTGCCAATTCCCACTCAGTCAGCACTCCCTTCCTTACTGGGTAATGACACTTTCCAACAGGTAATATTTCCTCCTTACAGAGTGCTCCAAAAGAACTATAGCATGAAGGGTCTTCATTTTTCTCCTCCTGAGCAAGAGACGATGGGATCTTGCCAAACGGGACTGTTCTGATAAAACTTGTGAAGCACTTAGAACACCAAAAATGCTATACAAATTTATGATGCGTCTTAGAACAACCCCAGAACAAACACCTCCTCATGTAACGAGGAATCCCTTGACCAAGAACAATACACTCCCCTGCTCTACGGTCCAAAGCTGTGGGATCCTCCTAACAGGGAACCAGCTTATTCCTAGGCCCAGAACAAACCTAATTCCTTTCTAAAAAGTCTTTTCCCCACCTGACTGGCCTTTTAATGATGGAATGGAAGCAAATGTCAGAATAGAGCCAGAGACCTCTGTGTATACTCTCGCTCCCCTCCTGAACACACACCTCAAGTCTGGTCCAAAGGAACAGGGGCATCACTAGACAGCTTGCTCCATCTCCAGCGCCCCACCCGAATGCCCAGGGGAACTGTCTCTATCCCCAGTGCATCTCTTCTGCAAGTGCAAACTATTCGTGTTTTCTATTCCAGCGTTTCTAATAAATAATTGTAAATTCTGTGTCACAAACCCTGTGATTAGCCCAGTGCAGCTTCTGATCTCAGGACAGACATGGCCACCCACTGCCTGACCTCCCCACTTCATCCCCTGCTGGGGCAAGACTGCCTTTGTTTGAATTCCTGGATGAGTAAATGCCTGAGCTGATGCTGCCCAAACAAGGGGAAGTGGTTTTCAATACTATAAACCATGTTCCGCCTCGCTTTCAGCAGGGCCTAGAAGAGAAGTGACAAAGCTGGAAACGTGATTCCAAAAACCACTGTTTGAACTTCTGAAAGAACCATCACTTTTCCCTACTAAGCCTAACAGAGATAATTTTTTTCCCATGGTGCTTTGCTTGGTAAAAATTTCAGCCTCTAGCACTGAGATGAGGCAGCTGGAACTTCTCCCATGAGTTATTCCTTGATCATTTTCCTCCACCCCCTCTCCATGCCTACTCTTGTTACAAAAGGGTAGCCATGTTAACCTGCAGCAGCAATTGTTCCAAAAGCTATGTTAGGCTTCAAGGTTGGGTAGGTGATAGCTACGGAGGAAATGACCATTGGGGGAAAAATGAGACGTGTGTGATAGACATGTGCGTGTTCTAAAAGATCTGCCCCCTGAAATTTAAATGCCCCCTGAAGAAAAAAAAAATCCAGGCTACGGCCCTGCCCAGAATTAACCTTTGTTGGTCTTCAAGGTGCCGTGCTGGACTCAAACTTTGTTCTACATGTCTGTTGTGTAAGTGTACCTATTCTCTCCTTGGGGGCATCATCCTCTTCTGGAGGAAAGAGCCATGGAGACTTTAAGTATAATGCTTTAGCTACATATTTACAGGCCGAGAAGAAGTGAAATGGATATGGTAGCAGGCAGAGGCAAAGGTTAGTCCCAGTCTCAAACCTGCCAAGCTCAGATAATATGGCCGCCTCTATGCTGAAGTTTTCTTCCAGTTGTGTCTCTAAACTGGAGCAGTGTTTTTTAGCATCCATGACACACACACACACACTCCGCCGCTTTACTGCAATCTTTCCCAACCCTGGTTCAGGCACAATGGTTTGGGAAAGCGCCTTTGTATGCTATATGGATGGGAAGGTATATATTTTTGCAGGTCCTACCCACCCCACTGCCATTTCCCTTGCACTGAACTCTGCAGCTGCCACCTCCCCCCCCAATAATGGAGGGTTTGGGGGGGGTCTTTAAGAAAATCAATAACTGACACATTGCCATAGCATTAAGCTATAGCAGGAGTGGCCAAATTGTGGCTCGGGAGCCACATGCGGCTCTTCCACACATATTTTGCAGCTCCCAACAGGGCAGCTGGAGAAGTGAAGGGGAGGCATGCCCGCCCCCCAAGCGGTCTTCCCTTCCCCAGCCAGTGTTCCCCCTCCCTGGGTAGGCTTCAGGTGGGAGGGAGCAGAGAAAGAAAGAACTTCAAATGTGTTTTCAAAGCACCCCCCACCTACAAATATCACTGGATAAACAAATATCATTATCAATATCTGTTTTTAATCCCATTTGTTTTTATTTTTGGCAGTCTCATTTAATGTTAATAAGCAAATGTGCATATTTTTCAATAAAAGCGTGTATGTAATATTTGTTCATGTCTTGCGGCTCTCTCAAACATCTGACATTTATTCTATGTGGCTTCTTAACGTTAAGCAAGTCTGGCCACCCCTGAGCTATAGCGATACATCAATTACTAAAGCAATGTCCAAGTTTCTTTTTCCAGCATTTAAGACATCCAAACAAAAACTCAATTGTCACCCAAACCTTAGCTTTCATAGGTGAATGGGCAGTTTGTAAAATATATTTTTTCGCCACAGTGGAAAAGGGCTTTTATCAATATCGTTTTTTTCTATTCATCAAAGAAATGGCGAAGAATACAGTTTCCTCACACTAGACATGGCAGATACAGCTTTGCTCTCATGATACTGTTTCCTCAGAAGGAACAGGCCCTTCTACAAAAACTGAAGTAGGTAACATACAGCAAAATAGGTACCTGTAAGCAGAGGTCATTTCGGGGGGGATCGCAGGGGATCGCAGTTCCCCCGGGTGAGGTACGGGGGGCGGGGCACATGACAAAGCCCCGCCCCCTGCTTCCGGCCGCCCCGCTTCCGGCCCTCATTCAGCCAGGAGGAGGCAGGAGAAGAGGGAGGGTAAGTTGCTTCCTCCCTGCCTCTCCCCACCCCTGCCTGCCTGGGGCCAGGGAGGGCCTTTGCGGGGCTTCCTTGCACTCCCGCCGGCCTTGCAGGTCCACCGCCGGGCCCCTCATGGGGCTTGGGAGTGGAGCTGCAAGGCCGGCGGTGGCGGCCGGGACCATTGGGGGCGGGCTGTGTGGCTTTATGACACACTTCAGGTGATGTCAGGGGGTGTGGCCTTATGACACACTTCCGATGATGTCAGGGGGTGTGGCATATGCTAATGAGTTATGCTAATGAGTTCCCCTAGGTCTTTTTCTACGAAACGACCCCTGCCTGTAAGACAGAGACAGGGCTGGAGTAACCTTTGCTGAGTCACCATGAATACAGAACTCTCTCTCTCTCTCTCTCTCTCTCTCTCTCTCTCTCTCTCTCTCTCTGTGTGTGTGTGTGTGTGTGTGAGGGAGAGAGAGATGAAGATATTATTCTGGAATTGGGAGGAGGAACATCCCAGCTATTCTAGCCATGAACCCAGCATTGTGAAAGGGCAGCTAGAAACTGAAGAAATTCAAGAAGTCATCAAGGGAAAGAAGGATACTTTGTGGTTCGTTATGGTGATTCACAGACAGAAAGAGTAAGGAGTCTCTTCTTGGGTATTGGCTGTTATGGCAGATTTGACAGAAACCCATGTAAAGATGAAGGGGCATAGTTTGTGTGATACATTGATGTGTATGTATGGAAGCACGAATGCTTATAGATTTATACAAGCATGTGCATACACACAAACATATATGTAGGAAGAGGATCAGTGTGTCATGTGGGTCAAACCTGCTGAGTAATTTTGAGTGGGCAATGTATCAGATCAAAGTGATAGAGGTTTATACAATTATGCACTGAGTAGAGAGAATAGAAAGAATTTTCTTCCCTCCCCAAACACTAGAATGTGAAGACACCCAATGTAGTTGATGGGCAATAGATTTAGGACAGATAAGGGAGTACTTCTTTACTCCACAAGTGATTAACATGTGGAATTCAATGCCAGAGGATGTAGTGAGGAAGACCACAGGTACAGAACACTTTTTAAAGGGATTAGATAGATTTGTGGAGGATAGGTCTATCAATGGCTCCTAGCCATGGTGACTAAAGGGAACCTCCACATTCAGACGCAGTAAACCTCTGAATACCAGTGCTAGGAGGAAACATCAGGGGAAGACCTTGGCCTGTACGCCCTGTTGTTGCACCTCCAGAGGAACTGGTTGGCTGCTCTTTGAGACAGCGTGCTGGACTAGATAGACCACAGGTCGGATCTAGCAGGGCTCTTCTTATTTGAAACCTAGAGTACTAGAAAAAGATCAGTGATTGCTGGAGGAGAATCTCAGATGGATTCAGCAGTCAGATCAGAGAACTGACCTGTTGTATTCCTGCAATGGTATAAAAAAGGAGAAAGACAATCCAAGATCCCTGTGGCATTTTTATGTTTTATCTCCAGGGGCTAGTTTTCAGAGGGGCCCTGTGACTTGTGTGAGCCTTGAGGAGTCTGAGCTATCATCACTCTCAAGTGATGACAGACGACTCCTGGGATCCAGCACAGCCTTGCTTGGAAACTTCTGCTTCTTCTTTATCAGCCCATTGTTTTCACTGGCTTGTTATATGCTCGTATTTCCAGTCACTCTCTGTTCCTCTACTGATATCCGGCCCTATCTGTTCCTCTCCCCTCTCTGCCTGCCTCCCACTACCTTCTTGTTTTTTTCTGTTCAAGTTGCAGGCATACCAAAAACGGCAGATATTGGAACCAGCATTTTCCTTATTAATCAAGTTTGAAATGTCTTAACTGTTCAAATATTTGAGTTCTTAAGTCCTGAAATCTTGGGGGGAAAGAGAATGGATTTTAATGTTATGGTTTTCATTTGGACCTGGTGAACTCAAGGGAGATTTTCGATTGCACATTCAGGAATTACAGAAGTTTAAGACAAATTGTTTATTGCTTACATAGTTGTGAAATGCTAAGGAGTACATTATTATACAAAAACATTATTACAAAAACATCCACACCCTAAAAGAGAATCAACATGAGAATGCCTGAACATACCAGGTTGGATGTTTTCAGTGTCCCTCCCCCACCGAATTAAAAACCCAGGTTCAGAAGGGCAGTGGTGCCACCAACCAAAGTCATTGCAAACCATTCTGGCTAAGGTCAAGAACATGCAGGGATGTCATAGCCTTGTGATGATTCATTCCACGGAACACTTGAGTAGTCAGCTTGCCTAAACTTGTGTCAGGTTCACTTTTCGATGTTGCCCTGTTTCACCTAGATTGAAGGCTTAATGCCTGTCCTCAGGTCCTGTTTTGATCTTGACTTGGACTCCTTATCTATCCCAGATCCAGTCTAGTATGAATAAGATCTCTAAAATACTCTCTTGGCTATTTTTTTAGGAAATTGGCTAGCAAGCATCCCCCTCATCTGTTTTTACCTCACTCGCCTGTTCTGCGGTGTATTCCTTTCCTCTGTGCCTGTTCCAGTCTCCTTCGGCCAGTCACACACTCTCAGACTAACTTACCTCACAAGATTGTTGTGAGAATAAAATTGAGGAGAAGAGGGTGATGTAAGTTGTTTTGGGTTCCCAGTGGGAGAAAGGTGGGATATAAATGAAGTAAATGCCGTTGTGACCATAAAATGGAGGAGAGGAAATCATATGCATAGCACTGAATGCTAAAGGTGAGGTCAACAGATATCTAATTCCAGACATCACTCCCAGCCCGAACATCCCAGTGGTTGGGGCTCTTCACATGCAGGCCTGAAACTAGATTCTAATTATCATCTCCCTATAACCTCTCCATGGCTGGCCCAAAACAGTTTTCTACCACCTGACATAGAAAAGTGAAATGCTGTCCTTTTCCCTGGAAGCAAAAAGCTATAATACAATTCAATGACTATTCAATTAAATTCAGTTCAAACCATTCAATTCAATAACACCATCAGTCTTTAGTGCCTCAAATCTTCCACCTAAGGCAGCTGTTTCACTTAGCCTAATGACAGGGTCCTCTCACAAGCAGTATTTCCATGGTTACCAGAAATGCAGCCACCACTAGATGTTTTTGCCACCATCTACAAAACCACAAGTCAAATCAGTGGGCTCTTCTGTTCTTAATGATCAATTTCTGCTGAGGTGGCTTCCATCTCTCCCGACCCATTCCACCCACCCCCCCTTTTACAGGGAAAGCACTTGCAGGCAGAGGAATGTAAACAAGTTGGAGCTTTGCTCTCTCTCGCTCTCTGGTTCTTATCCCAGAACAGGCATGTACAAATGAGGCATCCTAGACAATGGGGTTTTCTCTCCTCATTCCCTGTGCTAAACTGGCCTGGCTTGAGTCTGAGCTACTACTTCTGGGGAGGGATAGCTGTGGGGACTGGTCTGCTTGCTATCTGAATAGCCTTTGCTGCTAAGTCTTGTCTACCCTTTGTCTACCAGCTCACATTCTGTTTTGAACACAATTATTCTCTGGCTTGGGGAAGGATCTAGTGCTTGAGTTTCCAAAAAGGGAGAGTTAAATTACTTTGCCATCCTTTGGGACTACACTACAGTTCAGACCATTCCTGAGACAATGGAGGAGTACAGCCCCCCACTGGCCAATGCACTTAAGCTTTTCCAGTGGACTTCCCAAGTCAAAGAAACATGCTTGGTCTTAAGGGAGCACTCAGGCATTATTGCCGCAAACGTAAGAAGAGAATGATGCCACAGATTCAAAGGCTCAAAAGGCACTGGGAGATTAACAGTGCAGTCCTATGTCTGCTTAGAAGTAAGTCCCACTATGTTCAATAGTGCTTACTCCTTAATAAGTGTACAGATGTATGCCCTTAGTCTTTAAATGGCAAACGTGGCTGGATCCTAACTGCTTTCACAATCCTTTTTCTGCCAGTTATGGGAGTAAATGTTAAGATCAAATCATTATATGGTTGTTAAGCATTTATACCTGACTCGAGGGTACCAATATACTTGATAATCATTAGTACTTCCAAGTGTATTCAGAAGAGTCCTGTGAGGTTGGTAGCTTATTAATTTTTACTGATGGGAGAACTAACAGTGAATTGCCCAAGGCTACTCAAGTGGGTACATGAGCTTGGCTCTGAAGAGACTGGGGCAAGATCTCCTGGTTTATCTCTCCATACATTGGATCACATCATACAATCCTCCCTGAATCTGGGTTATATACAGTTCAAAGTCAAAGGAAAAACCAAACAGTGAGTGCTACAGAGAATGTGAGAGAACAACTCTCTTCTCTTACTCTGATAGGAAGGCACAAGTGTGTGAGGAAGCTGGAACCCCCAGTGTGTTTCATTCCACAACAATTAACTCAGGCAAGAAGGAAAAAAAGTTATCAGTGAGGATGACCATGAAGTCTGTGAATGTAAGTACTCAAAGATGTATTGGTACGCAGAGGAGTTGCTAATTTGAGATCTGAAACTTCTGTTTTCAGTCAGTGGAAGTTCTCTGCCATGGACTCACCTTCTGTGTTTAGACAAGTTAATTATCCCTCAGCCTGAGTTCTCTGTCTGCAAAATGGATGTGCACAGATGCAGTACACAACGAATTGGTCTCTTAGCTTTTGAGCAGCTTTGATTTGGGATGCTTGTGTTGAGAAGGCTGATTGTCTTAAGTTAAAAATTAATTTAATACAAAGCGTAAAACCCAGAAGGTTTCCTTGTTTTTAAGCAAAGGACATGTCCTCACTAACACTAGGCTGGGCTCTACTGTTCTATTGCCGGTTGTGTTTTTTTTTTTAATCTTTTATTGGGCTGCAGCCACACATAGTTGGAAATCGCACTATTGTTGAGCTACAGTAATCCTTTGCAAGTGGATTTTCCTTTGTGGACAAGACAATCCAATTGCTAATAAGTACTATAGCACAGTATCAAATAATGTGTGTATATAGCCTTAGATTTTACAGCACTTTAATACTTTTTTGTTGTTGTTCCCTTGTTTTATTGCTAGTTTTCATTGGCCTTTTAAAGTTGTTGTATTTCATTGTTTTAATTATTGAGACCTGGAAGCCACTTTTGTAGCAACCTTCTCTGAGAATAAACTTTTAAAACAAATGCATAAGAATACTTCCAAGGGGGAAGATGATTTTTCCCATTGCCTATCATATGATTATTTTCTGTTTTGGATGGTAGTAAACCTATTTGGATGATGCAAGAATACACACCACTATTATGAATAGAAATCAGCCCCTCTCTGTTTTGTCCTTACTATAATGCTATTCTCTTGCCACTAGCAGTATGTGGTCTTTGGTCAGAGAAATGCTTTTGTGTGCCAGGCTCATGGAAACACAGCTGTAGAACAGTCAACGCCTGTGATAAAACAGTGATAATATAATTGTTGACAAAATGGCTTCTGAAGAGTGGAGGTGCCCCAAAATGGAGTCTCTACTTTCCTAAGGAACCTACAAGCAGTATTATATCCTCATCACAAAACTAAAGGCCTTCCTTGTACATCTTCTCACAGTGCTGTGCTTTTGGCTATAATATCTGCAGCCTTCATCTCATGTAAACATCCAAGCTTGTAAAATAATCTTGGGCTGGTGATGGCTTCCCCCCTCCACATCCTCCTGCAGAAGAGTCACTCCTAATCTGTATGAGAAAGAAGGGAATGGTGGGTGCATGGCAATAAAGGGGTTAATACAGATTATTACAGTCACAGATCTGGCTGTGCTGTGCAGAAAAAGATTCCTGACCTGATCTTGGGCCTGCGAATGAAAACAGACCAGCAAATTGCTAGAGAACAGCTGCGGTCAGAGGAATGCTGATGTTGCTAGGTTCAGTAGCAATCCAGCTACTTCAAAGGCATTAAGGGTGAGGGGATAATGGGTGTGAGGAATATAGGAATGGGGTAGGATGCAAGTTGAGGAAGAAGGCATTAGACTGACAGTGGTACATTGCCCTCATCTGCTGGGTGGTACTAGTGGAGATTCTTCAGAAGAACCCTGGAGAGCTGCTTCTTTAGTGTGGAAGGTGGTTGCCAGTCCCTGACCAAGAAACACTATTGATTCCCTCCAACAGCTTCAAGGGAGCAAAGTAGTATTCAACAACAGTGTCCCTCGTCCTACTGAGGTGATAATGCTCCATTCTCCTAGCCTCTCCCCTACACTCTAATTTTCTTTCTCATCAGCAAGGAGAACAAACTATTGCAGTATGGAAGGGGAAACTGCCAGTCAGAATACGTAACTGCTTAGGGGCTGTGGAGGTTGTCTCCTGATCAAGCATGTGCCACCCTTGCTTTAAAAGATAA
This sequence comes from Gekko japonicus, assembly GCF_001447785.1. Classification (NCBI taxonomy): domain Eukaryota; kingdom Metazoa; phylum Chordata; class Lepidosauria; order Squamata; family Gekkonidae; genus Gekko; species Gekko japonicus. The sequence goes on along the minus strand of NW_015174288.1, from coordinate 205,286 downwards.
TTGTCTGTCTGGGAGAGAGCATAGGGAATTGATTCGGTAGATGTTGAATTATTGGCTGAAATGACTTCAGTCTGATTGACTGGCTGGCTTTTTCTGAAGGCCTCAGGTATGGCGATAGGCAGTGACATTGACAGACATTTTCTGTTCTGAAATTTGAGATAGTGTATTTGGGTGCGGGACTGAGAAACTCCTTAGAAAGCAGTTTCTCACATTAGAATGCGTGTGCCCATCCCAGTTCTCCTCTTCCCAGCCCCTCCATCTTCTCTGTGGGGAGTCTTTTTCCAAGGCCTCCACGGTGGATGTAAAAACATAAACATGGATTCACTTCAGGGGCCTTGCATCAGGGTGGGGCTGTTTAAGTGCATGATGGGGGAGGTTCTCTCTCTCTCTCTGTCTCTCAGCTCAGGTATACAAGCGTTCATGTTGAATGGCAGGTCATTTCTCTGTGTCAATCACAGTCAGGAGATTAAGGGATGGGGTGCCTCAGGGTCCCTTTCTACATTTTCTCTTTGTCCGTACTTTTCCATGGCAGCTTTTGTGTACTGGTATGGGACTAAAACACTAGCGGGTGGGGTGGTTGAAGGTGGGGAATTAACTTTGTTTCAATAGACTGCCACATAGGCTTGCTGGTGGAGGGTCTAGATGCCCCCTGCTTAGGGTAACCTCCATGCAACTGTTAAGGATTAATAATCCAGAATTGGTTTTAGGGCTGAGATTGCCTAAAGGGGGCAGAAAACAACACACTTAACATTGCTTAACGTTGCTCTAACCTACAATACACTAAATAAACCAGGGCGGGGGAGAGACCAAGAATGATCCCTTCTGCTTCCCTCATACTAATATTAATATTAATAGACTAGGAAATTCTAGAAACTGCAAATGGTAACACATGAGTAGTGGGGTGCATTTTCATGCTGCTCTTAATCCAGTGGCTCTGTGTCAGTTCTGGGAATGCATAATTGTATGCCTGAGCAGGTTGGAAGGACCCTGATTTCAATCAAGATCTGAAGTTCTCTGCACTAAATGCCATATAGACTTTTCCTAGAAAGACATCAGGGATAAGAGCCACTCTTGTTTCCCCAATACACAGTTAATGCGCTTTTTCTGTTCACAATAGCAAGCCTGCATGGCTGGATTCATGTGTTGCAGGGGAAAGGATTCAGAAAGAATTTGCCAAGGCTGTTCTGAATCTAAAAACAGGGTTACAGATCCAATGGAACAGCAAGTGCAGTAGCACTTTAGAGACCAACACGATTTTGGGGGTATAAGCTAGTGAGAGTCAAAGCTCCCTTTATCAGGCGTAATGGAATGTTCTACTTTTAAAGGGGGGGGGACGCCACATCCTGTGGATCTTTGAATACATGGAGGCAACAGTATTTACACAGAATTAGCGCTTTCCTACCGTTCCTTGATCCAGCACAGGATGAAGCCAGTTACCTGTCTTTAGGGAATACTCTTGAATATTTTAAATTTTAAATCCTTTTTCACTTGCACTAAATTCATCCTTTGATGCCAACATATTTTTAGATGGCAGGATGTCCAAAAGAATTATGCAAAAAGCAGAGATGAAGCTGATTAGATGGGATCAATTTAAGTGAGACTGGAGGGACATGTTTTATATTCCTAACCTCTTCTCTCCAGAGTAGTGTCCACAATGGCTTCTCCTATGGATTGAGAAGCAAGTGAACCCATCCTTTCCCACATCTGTGATAGGCTTCCACTGACCACCCCCCAATTCATCAACCTGGGAGATGCCTTTGACACTGCCAGAGAGGCTCTAGGTCTGTGCAGACAAACTTACTATTCCCTAGACAGTCTAGCTCCCAGTCTCTATAACATCAGTAGTGCCTCCGGCATGCTCTGGATTATAAGGCCTAAATTTGCTTTTGGGCTTACTTTGCATCTTGGTCTTCATAACTGGCCTACAGGTTATAGCTTTACTGCCACTTAGTGGTTATTGGTTTTAGTCCTTCTATTCTTTTGAATCTTGTTTTTAGCTTTTGAAATGTTATGCAAACAAGAGACTTCTCAGGGACCGCTCTTTGTTTTTATTTTTGTGATGCATCTTGAAAAACTGGATTTTGTTAGCTTGTTAATGGTGTTTAACCTTTTGGTTTTTTTCTGCAGCATCAAGTTGGTGATAAAGAGGTAGCCAGACAGAAGAACAGGAAGAGACTGAGTCTTTACCTATTCCTACATCCCACATGAAATTAGTATGTCAAGAAGAATCACGCTTCTCACCTTACTGACAAAAGTCCCTACCTAATTTTATACAGTACCTTAGTGTCAGTGGGGACTGCAGAGAAGCTAAATTAATTATCTGCATCTGTGTTCACTGTGGAAAGTATGGGGCATGTACTCAGGGCCAAGCAACTATTTCCAGGAAGGGAGTTTGAAGAACTGAGTCAAACTGAGGTGACAGGAGATAAAAACATAAGAGCCTTGATGGATCAGATGAATGGTCCATTTAGTCAAGCAGAGATGAACTTCTAAACCTACTGGAGAAATTAAAAACCAGTAAGTCTTCCGATCCTGATGGTATACATCTGAGGTTTCTTAGGGAAATCATATTGATCTATTCTAACATGTCACTAAAATCAGCTACTGTACCGAAGGACTAGAGTGGCAAATGTTACAGGAGTTTTAAAAAGGGGTCCAAAGGAGAACCAGGAAATTATAGGCTGGTTAGCCTAGGATCTGTCCCAGGCAGTAGAAACTGTAATTTAGTATAGAATTATTAGGAACACAGAGGAACAAAGCCTTCTGAATGAAAATCAGCATGTCTTCTGCAAAAGGAACTCCTGTCTTACCAGGAGTTCTTTTGAGAAAGTACACAAATATTTGGATAATGGCCACCTGGTAGACATTATATACTTGGGCTTTTGACAAGGTATCTCATCAAAGACTCCTGAGTAAGTTTAGCAGTCGTAAGATAAGTGGGTGAGTCTTTTTATGGATTAAAAATTGGCTACACAAAAGTAGAGAGTAGGAATAAATGGATAGTTCTCTCACTGGAAGGAAGGAAGGAAGCAGTGGGGTCCCCACAAGGATTGGTACTGGGCTGGTGCAATTTAATTTGTTCATAAATGATCTGGATCTGGGAGTGAGCAGTGCAGTGGCCAAATATACAGATGACACAAAATTATTCCGGATGGTGGCACCGAGGCCAATTGTGAAGAGCTCCAAAAGGCTCTCCACAAACTGGATGAGTGGGCAACAATGTGGTAATTGGAGTTCAATGTAGGTAAGCCTATAGTGAAACACATTAGAACAAAAACAAATCCCAGCTTTAAATATATGCTAATGGGATCTGAATTTGCTAAGGCTGAGATTGAAAGAGACCTTTGGGTAGTAGATAACTCAATGAAAGTGTCAATCCAGTGTGCCACAGCAGCCAAAAAGGCAAACTCTATGTTAGAGAAATCATATTGATTTCATAAAGTGGCTAATATTATAATGCCCCTGTATAGATCTACGGTGTGGCCTCATTTGGAATAGTGTGTACAGTTCTGGTCAATGTCTCTTTAAAAGGACATTGCAGAGCTTGGAAACATAGAGAAGAGGACAACCAAGACAATTAACGGGGTGGAATACCTTTCCTATGAGGAAAGGCCGAAGAGTACCAAACTTTTAATCTTAGAAAAGAGACGACTGGGACAATGACATGATAGAGGTTTATGAAATTATGCATGGGGTAGAGAGAGTGGACAGTAAACTTTTTCCTGCCTTTCCCAAAATACTAGAACTTGGAGGTACCCAATGAGCTTGATGAACAATAGATTCATGACAGACAAAAGGAAATACTCCTTTACTCAATAAGTGATAAAATGTGAAATTTGCTGCCAGAGAATGTTGTGATGACCACAGGCATAGATGGTTTTCAAACAGAATTAAACAGATTCATGAAGAATAGTTCTATCACTTGTTACTAGCCATGGTGACTAAAGGGAACCTCCATGTTCAGAGGCAGATAGCCTCTGAATCTCAGCACCAAGAGGAATCAACAGGCCTCTTGCTGAAGAAGTGTGCTTGCACAGGAAAGCTTATACCTTGAATAAAACTTTGTTGGTCTTAAAGGTGCCACTGGACTCAAACTTTGTTTTGGTTGGCCACTGTGTAAGACAGGATGCTGGACTAGATGGACCACTGGTCTGATCCAGCAGGGTTCTTCTTATGTTCTTATCTTTGTAAAGGATCATGATTGATTAAGGAAGTCAGCAGAGGATATTTGCATCACAGTCAAGAAACTGGTCAAGTGACATTTTATTTCAAGACTAACATGATTTTGAGTATTAGGATTTTCCCTTCAGTTGGCATTCAAAGTAGCATCTTGATTGGGTGTAGGGCTTCTAGTATTAACAATATATATTTGGAGACAAAAACATATCTTTCAAAGAGTAATAAATACAATAGATGTTGGTCCTTTGAGGTCTCAATATTCTTGTTTAAAGCCAGGAAGCCCACTAGAATTGGGATTTTCTCTCTCTGAATTTTAACCATATACTGCTTTACAGATGTGTCCTCAGTACAGATGCAAACACTAATAATTTGGGTTACAAACCTAGCCATAAGGTGCAGGTTGATTTTACAAAAATGCATGCAATCTCCCAGGGAACAGAGCTTTTGTGAGGAATCCTTTTCTTCCTGTGTCTTCCACCAAACCATGGTTACATAGAGAAAAACAGCCCCATCTCTCCTCCGATCAACAAATCAACTAGTTTTCAGGGTTGGTTGATAAGGTGGCAAATGTTTTGCACAGACCTGAGCAATTACAGCATTATTTGCACAGTGATAATTGGATTTACATAAAAAACCAGTGAATAGCTGTAGTCTTGTGATTGTATCTTTAGATACTGATGGATAGAATTCACACTGCTTTGGAAAGCATCTTTTTGAACTTTAGAAGCAGTACGACCTAGCATGTCTGCAGACACATGGATTATTATTCTAGATCTAGATAAAATCTCTGTTGAGGGATATAAATCTTGGGCATTGCCCAGCAGTGAGTCAACAGATTCCAAATTAATAGAACTTCCTAACTGCCCTTTGTCTTCTGACAGTTTAAGTTTGGCATCCTTTTTGTTAATTGTGGCTAGTGGTTATATTCCTCCTGAGAATTTTAGACATATTTAAACAATGTTGGACAAGAACAGAATTCTTCCATTGACTTTCTGGTGAATAATTCAGGAAATCTGATAATGAAAGTGGAAGGCTATTTTCATGACCAATTGTGATCAGAGCTTGAGGATATTTTTTTTTGGGGGGGGGGGGGATCTGGAACCAAGGGACTCCCAAGTCAATTTTGATAGTATCGAGGTTGTAAAAAAACATTCTTAAATTACATTTTAAAATCCTCAATTGAACAAAACCACAGAATGATAACACACGTTATTTAATTTTTGGCTCAGGTTTAGGAGCTAACATTCCTTGATTCAGCAAAAATGACACAGTAGTACCCTCTACTGGTACTACTGTGTCCTGACCTGGAAAGCCCAGGCTAACCCGATCTCCACAGATCTTAGCAGCTAAGGAGAGTCAGCCCTGGCTAGTATTTGGATGGGAGACCTCCAAGGAATACCAGGGTTGTGAGGCAGGCAATGGCAAACCACCTCTGAACATCTCTTGCCTTGAAAACCCTTTGAGATTGCCATAAATCAGCTGTGACTTGACAACACACCACACACACACACATACACACACACACACAGAGCACACTCACAGAATTGACAGTTTTCCTGTGACTGAGGTTATATGACCATTCCTCACCATCATGATACCTTTTTGTCAGACTATCCCCCTCAGCGCCTTCCCCTGAATTCACTGACCTGGCTATTCTGGTTCCCATTTCTTTACCTCCTTGAACTTCAGACTGTTGTGCTAGTGAGGTGATGCCTACTGACAATCCCCCCCTCTTTGAGAAAACTGCAGATGCCCGTCTCCAGCATCTTCTCCCTTTTGCACCCTTAGAGACTCTCCCACACCTCTTGTTGCTCCACAGAACAGTAGTTTCAAATTTCATTTTGGGGCAAGGAGCTTTTGAAAAAAAATTATATAAACACTATGGACTTGACAGAGTAACATAAACGGATACATAATGAGGGAAGGGGGAAAGCAATTGATTCACTGTTATTGACCCAATAGCAGCTACTGAGGGCATGTGCACATTTTCAAATTACAGAAAAATCTAGGCATACTTTGGAGAATTCTGACCTAATGACAAAATCTATTTTTCGCTGTGACATCTAATACATCAATCCAGTGGTTGCCAATGTGGTGCCATGGTGCTCGCCAATGGCTTGTCTGATGCCAAACAAGTGTTTCTAGAAAGTTGGTTCATGCCTTAGCAGGGCTTCTAATTGGCCCATGGAGCTCCAACTGGCTGTGTAGATTAAATAACCTTGTTTCAGCAGCAGCTGCCACCACAGTATAGATTTTATTCTCTCTTACGCCTCTTTCACAGCATATTTTAAAATTACTTCTCCTCTTCCATATGCTTCCTTTGAGTGTGTGTGGCTTGACCTCCTGCAGCAGCCATTTTGCTGTTGTGCCCACCACCCTGTGTCAGAATTCCAAAGGTGCCCATGGGGTCAAAAAAGTCGGGGGATCTCTGTATTAATCAGTAGCAGACTTCAGAATGGACACTGTAACAGATTAGTGAGATGGTTTCCAGTCTCAAAAGCTGTTGCCAACTGTTGGGTTATTGTTATTAATTTTAAAGTTAATCAGCAGAGTAATCAGCATTCAGCAGAGTATTAAAGAGTCAGAGTCCATGGTGTGTTTAAAATATAAAAGTTTACTACAACCTAGCATGGGAAAAGGTATACGGGATGAAAAATAACAAAGAGCTATATTTCTACATCCTTACAGCTAGACAGAACATGGCAGAGGTCTAATGGAGACTGAACTTCTTCTTGCTCAGGACAAAGAGCCATAAAATGTTAATACTAGCCACTCTATTCTCCAATCAGAACAACAAACTAGATCTGAAGTTGCCGGGCTTTCTAGCTCCCTAAACAGATTGCTCACAAACAAACATGTGATTCAATAAACAGTATTAACCCAGTAAATACTGAAATAGAAGTGTTTTAACTTGTAACACCCAACACCAACAAAATCCTGGGGGGGGGGGACTCCTTGTTTCCATGGAGACACATCTGGTCCATCCCTCTTTTTCTACAATTGGAAGACTTCCAGCTCATTGGGTGGTACTTTATTAGTGTTGGCCTCTCACATATTGCAGGAATATATAGAAAGGCAAGTACTCCAAGGTATGGAGAGAGGGGGCAGATATTTTTAAGGCCAGCTAGTGTGCAAAGCAGCTTGACTCTGGGCTTAAAAAAAGAAGCTCAGGCTTTCAGCCTTAAATCCCCTGCTGCATTGTCTCAGTTTCCCTTTTGTAAAACAGAAGCACAGCCTTCAACCTCACACATTTCTGAAGCTCCCCTGCACTTTACTGCTGCTTCAAATGCTGTTTCCTGTCCCACTTACAGCCACCAGAATTGCTGTTACTTAATTTTTTGTGTGTGCTGGTAGGGCTCCTGTATCTTTAACACTTGGTACACAAACAAGCAGAAAGTCAACATGTAAAGCATTCCTCTATCTATCCTGGGAAGAACTTTACTTGATAATTTCTGCCTGGTATTTTAAAGGCACAGGAAATCTGCTAAACAAAAATCTGCACTGCACCCCACCCCTTCCAGGCTTGGGGGACAGTGAAGGGGGGGGGGGACACAGAGGTATTGTGAGGATGGGAGATCTTATTAATGTAGGAAGCCAGCAGTCTCAACATATTTCGTTATCTGGTGCACTCCCGCATCCAGCGATGAAAAAGGTGGGCACTGAAAGGACAGCAAAGGCAGCCTTAGACGGTATCAAATGTTGCTTCTCCAGATAATTTTATTTTTGTACCCCCATTCTTCAGCCAAAAGCGGCTCACAGAAAACAATCGCACAACGAACTCTCATTTCGAAGCATTCCTTGGGGAGAGGATTCTCCGTTGCGCGGGATTCATGCCCGATGGGACGGAGGCCGCTTCCTTCCCGTCCTCCACTTGACGGTCTCAGCCTCCTCTTCTATTAACTTCTTATTTCTTTTCTCCCAGTAGCAAACATAACGTATCCTCCTCCCTTTCTGACCGACTCATTAAGTTGTTACCCATTTAAAGCTATGTCGAGAGACTAAGTCCCGTTGAACAGCACAGGGCTTACTTCTGAGCAACCACGGCCAGGATCGCGCTAAACAAATACTTCTGCTTCAGGTTATCATGGGCCGCGCCACCTACCAGCCGCCTGCGCACCTGGAATCCGCCCCTTTCGCGCCGCCCGCTGCAGACCTCCAGAACGCTGACAGCACAATTGGGCTCGAGAACACCCACTGCCGCGTGATCCATTCCTTTTCAACCGCTGTGACATTCCATAGAGCCGAGGGATTGGATTAATTGAGCACACGTCCGCCTCTGAGGAACAGAGATTGGCTGGAAAGCCGTCACTCCCATCCTTTGAGGCACCCGATTTGTCAAACCGGCCGGCAGCCTTAAATCTTACACAATTGGCTCTTTCACCTTGGACCCTTCGACAGCGGCTGTGCGATTGGAGAGGACGTGCCCGCCCTCGCTTTTGGCGTTGGGGATTGGTAGACGGCTCTCTCCGCCTCTGGTGAAGGTGAAAGTCTCCTCCAGGCAGAGACTGAGACGCGCCAGCCTCGGCAAAGTCCTGCAATGGCCCCCGGCGTAGATTCCGTGTTTGCCACCGTCCCACAGGCCGTGCCAGTAGCCGTCTTCCAGCTCACGGCGGATTTCCGCGCCGACGTCGACCCTCGCAAGGTCAACCTGGGAGTAGGAGGTACGAGAACCGGAGTGGTGAATCCGACGGTGTAGGGGGTGGAAAATGCGTGTCCGGGCTGTTTTTTTGACATTCACGGTGTACCTGGGGATCAGTTCATGTTCACCCTACATGCTCAGACAACATATGTATATAGTGAGTCATTCTCACAATTCCTCCCTCCCCTTGGTGCGAGCATATCAGTGGTCTTGATCTGGATTTTTGTCAGGGCACTGGCTCCTGATTACAAAATCCAAACGCACATTCACAGAAACATTTGCGCATCTTGAATGGATGCATTAAGTATTGTGAGGCGTGAGCTTATGCTTGAGAGGTGAAAGGCTTAATTCGATACCATGGGGAGGATGGTGCCCTTTTTTGGTGTAGATTGGCTACTCTTAATTGTCAGCATGTAGGTGTCTCCTTTTTGATACAGCCTTTGGAAAAATGGCTGGAGCATTGCTGTCAGGAGCATCTGGGCTGCTATCCAGGTTCAGCTTGAGCTACCCTGATAACCTTGGGCAGACCATTGCCTGTGCCTGGAAGAAATTTGAAAGGGACTCTGCCCTGGTGCTAAGAAGCATTGTTCAAGCTTGCTGACACCCATGCAGCCTCTTTGCTCTTTGCCCCTGAATCTAGTTGATTGTTTCTTCTTGGATCACTGCAGCTTTATCAAGGCTTAATATCTGTCTGCTCATGGCTTGCCTGTTACAGGCAAACTTTTCTGCTTGTTCTTGTGCTGGAGTTCTCTGGGGTTTTTGTTTTTTGTTGTTTGTCATCTCTCCTGTACATGGAGCAGAGCACGTGCTCAGTTATGAGATGCTCAAGGTATGAATTTTGGCAGCTGTCAAAATTGTCCCCTTTTTGACTTCAGGTGTTGCTGGCCTTGGCACCTTGGCATTCAGCCCTTGGCACCTCTGAGATGCCAAACATGCTGGACACAGGGAACGTCCAGACTGACACAGTTGATAACCTGTACGCATGAAGTGCTTGAGTCTGAATAGCTGGACAAAGGGATTGTGGGAATAATGCAGTAGTGGGCATTGGAGACTAATGTGACAACAGATGTTCCACTGTAAAGTCTTGAAGTAGGAATTGGAAACCTAGAAGGAAACAGGCAGAGCAGAGAAACATATGTGCAGTAAGTACTGTGTCTTCCCTACTCCCTTACAGCTTATCGCACAGATGAGGGGCAGCCTTGGGTCTTGCCAGTGGTCCGGAAAGTGGAGCAGATGATTGCCAAAGACACCAGTTTAAATCATGAGTATCTTCCAATCCTGGGCTTGCCAGAGTTCCGCGCCAATTCCTCAAGAATTGCCTTAGGAGAGGACAGTCCAGCCATCAAGGAGAACAGGGTGAGCCTGGCAATGAGAAAATCCTTGTTCTTAAACTGGTAGGGGCTGGTGAAAGGAACTGGGAGTGTTCTGCCAGTTGTTGTTTAGATAAAGGGTTTGTGTGTGTGTGTGTGTGTGTGGCTTCCTGTTCGCGTTGTGCTGTGGCAATATCCGAAATTGTAGACTGAATGCTGATGGACAAACACAGGCAACAGGTCTCTGATATCTTTAAAGGGAGTAGCTCTCACCCAGGTGAAAGGGCAGTGGAAATAGGGATGGAAGATGGGGAAAGGCGGGGCTGTGTAGTACCGGTATCACTGCCATACCAGGTAGCACTGCTCACCGGTAGAATCTCTGAGGCTTGGGGAATTTGGGTACCGTCCAGTGCAAGACAAAAAGAGGTGTTACAGGAAGATTGGAGACTTGCTGAGGTGCTCAGAATTCCTATTGGGAAAAAGTATCACTCTTCTGATGAAAACTTCTTCTCCCCTTTTTTTCAGGTGGGGGGTGTCCAGTCTTTAGGAGGTACAGGGGCCCTGCGTATTGGAGCAGAATTCTTGAGACGCTGGTATAATGGAAACAACAACACAGCAACCCCTATCTACATTTCTTCTCCTTCCTGGGGTGAGCATTGAAGCCTGGCTGGCATCTTTGCTATGGTGTGGAGCAGGGAGAGGGAAGGCAGGCAACTGAATACACTAAAGTGGTTGAATATTCCTGCCATATGAGGCCCTGAATGGCTTGAGCCTTGGCTCTGTGACAAATGCTTCTCTCTCCCCCTACAGAGAACCATAACTCTGTCTTCACGGATGCTGGCTTCAAGGACATCCGAACCTACCGTTATTGGGATGGTGCCAAGAGGGGGCTGGACATCCAGGGATTCCTGGAAGACTTGGAAGTAGGTCAAGTTGCCCTACATCTTGGATGTAACCTGGGAAGAGACTGGAGTAAGAATCCAAGGATTAGGATTAGGTTGGCCTGGGAATTTGTGGCTACGTGTAGTTACTTCTGTCAAGCATGGCTTTATGCAGCAGAGGGCTGAAGTAATTGGATTGGAAGATCTGATTCATACTTGGTTAGCCAGATGCTTCTTTGCTGGCTTTGAGCTCTGTCTGATTACTTACAGTATCCCAGGTGCATTTAAAACTACCAGTTGCCTGACATGGCTCTATAGCCTGAGTTCCAGGCAAGCAAACCCTGGAGAAAAATAATAATCCACATGTGCGTGTGACATCAATAATGGTCAGAAAATCACATCCACAAAAGAGCCAGTTTAGTGTAGTGGTTAAGTGCGTGGACTCTAATCTGGGAGAACTGGGTTTGATTCCCCACTCCTCCACTTGCACCTGGCTGGATGACCTTGGGCAAGCCATAACTCTGGCACAGCTGTTCTTGAAAAAGAGCAGTTTCTGTCAAGAGCTCTCTCAGCCCCACTTACCTCACAGGGTGTCTGTAGTGGGGAGGGGAAGGGAAAGGAGTTTGTCAGCTGCTGTGGGACACCTTTGGGCATTGAAGGGCGGGGTATAAATCCAATCTCTTCTCTTCTCTTCTTCTTCATCTGAATGTGGACAAAAGCAGCTTTGGTGTGCTTCTGGTTGCATTGCTTGCTAGACTTCCCTCATGAAATGGTATGCTTTTTGGATCCCCTGTAGACCTGATTTCCCATCCAGAATAGTATTCTCCAGTATGGTTGGTTTAGCAAAGATTTGCCATGTGTAATATGGGAGATTCTTCTTACCTATTCGTGCTTCCAGTGTCCTTTATCCCCCCTGGACAGCTACTTTCTAAAGGCAGGGGACTTTTCATAGCAGCCTCCTGAATGGAGCTGCAGTCAGAAGTGGAAATCTGGAGACCCCTGCTGCATTGTAGACACACTTTGGAATGTGTATGGTCCTTCTGGACTGTAGCCCACACCAGTGTTTGAGTGTATGCACATAGGAAGCTGCCCTATACAGAGTTAGACGGCAGGTCCACCTAGCTCAGTGCTGTCTAGTCTGACTAGCAGTAGCTCTGTGAGGTGTTGGACAGTAGAATGCCTGTCACAGCACGTCTTTAATTAGAGGGCTTTTTGCATGCAACACATGTATTCTCTCCTCTCGCTTAACAGAACCAGGGTTTGGAAGCGGGAGTGGCTCTTCCTCTTGTGAGATTTACCCTCCTTTACACAGTATATTCCTCACATACTTCAGAATGTTAACAACTCTTCACTATCTGCCAATTTCTGGTAGAAATCCTTCTGGCAATTCCTGACCTATTCCTCTCAACTTCCATTTTTATGTAGGCTAGGATACTTTACTTCAGCATTCGGTATGGTTGATTGTGAACTAAATGATATATGAGTAAAATCAATTACATAGAACATTTCTTCCAAATGGAGAGATTTGGAGTCCACTGAATCTGACAAGACATACACTTTGAATGATTTTTGTATTAAAGATTCTCTGTGCCCTTAGAGATTGTATAGATCTGTTCAAATAGCTTCACTTACAGTTTTGGTCCTGTTTGCTTACCATGCCAGCCCACAGTTTAGTTTTTTGCTAGAATATTCACAGCATGCAGCCATATGCGCATTATAATCCTGTCAGTATGGTTCAGGTGTGAGCAGCGAGCACCTTGGACATGACACAGAGTCCGTTTAATTTCACTCTCTTTCCCCTTTCTGCCTTCCAGAAGGCCCCAGAGTTCTCCATCTTCATCCTCCATGCCTGTGCACATAATCCCACAGGCACGGACCCCACCCAGGAGCAGTGGAAACAAATTGCTGCTGTTATGAAGGTATTTGCTCACTTAATGCAGCCAAAGGGCAACAGGACTGTGTATGCTTAGTATTGAAAGGCTAAATTTTGTGACCAGTAAGTCGTCTTCAACTGTGGCTGCTTCCACACCAAGGATTTCCCACATTTCAGCCACCAAACTGGTGCTTTTAAAAAATGTTTCCATTTTAAAAAATGTTTGTGCACAGACCGTTAACAGTCCTTTCAAAAAGATGTATGAATTGTATAATGATATATTTTTGCAACGTAGAATTAAGTTTGTGGGAACGTTCCCAAGTGGATTATAAAGATAGGACAATAGATAACATTAGAAAGCAATCCAGTTTGGGCATATTGTAGGTCATCCTTGATAAATTAGTTTAAATGTTATTCTTTCCTTTGTTATGATGTTTTGTATAAACTTGTATTATGGGAATTAAAAGCAAAATAAAACATTAAAACAAAAACAGTCCTTTCAAAAATAAAAAAACTGCTTTATTTAAATGTTTCTTTAAAAATAAGGTATTCTCTGGGCAGGATACTAATGGCAGGAGCAGTTTCTTGTGTCTGAGGGGGAAACAGCGTGATTTCAGGACTGCATGAAGAACTCGTCATTTGCTCATTTGTTGATGACACCAAGGGGACATTTCCTGGCAATGATCAGCATAACAGAAGAGGAATTCCTGCCTTTGAGAGGGGATCCTCAGAGGGTCTGCAAATATGAGGATTTTTTAAAGGTTGTTAAAGGGATTGCATCATTCCTCTCTGGCATTATTTATGCTCAGTTTATTTAAAAAGATGAGAATCACCCACAGCTGAGCCTGTCTTTTAGGGAGGGGCTCATTGCACGTGTCTGCAAATACATGGAGGGTTTTTTTTTAAAGTATTATTTCCATGCAGCTCTGGGTTACCTATGCTCCTCCAAATTAAAAAAAACAATTAAAAGAGTGGGCAAAGAATCCTGAGGGTCATGTGATTATGGGTGGGGGGGCTTCAATGAACATCAGGTGTGAAAGAAAAGACACCGCTAATGATAGAAAACAGATGACCGTGGGCTGTCTGGAATCTCCATTGCAAGGGCAATCTCACACAGAATCACATCAGCAACCAGACTACCATGGAAAATTACTCTGGTGTGGAAGCAGCCTTATCAACATCTTCTCAACAGATGATACAGTGGAAGACAACTTGCATATTTTGTAAAATATATTTCTTCAAGCTATGGATCTGCAAGTCGTCTTGGTGGCAAGGGAAGAAATATGTGGGCACCAGCATATAAGTAAATATTTCTAGGGATGGTATGCAATGAAGCTACATTCATGGAAAGCTAAGTGGCTCTCAAACAATTCCTTTCTTGCAGCGCCGGTTCCTGTTCCCATTCTTTGACTCTGCCTATCAAGGTTTTGCCTCTGGTAGTTTGGATAAAGATGCCTGGGCTGTGCGTTTCTTTGTTTCTGAAGGCTTCGAACTCTTCTGCGCACAATCCTTCTCCAAAAACTTTGGGCTCTACAGTAAGTGTCTTATATAGGGAAGGGACATGGAAGGGACTTCCTTCTTGAGGTGAGCCAGAGGTACAGCAGGAGAGCACTTATGTAGGGCTTCAGGCTTATGGTCATCCTCTTTCTCCTGCCTCTCCTCAGACGAACGGGTAGGAAACCTGACGGTTGTGGCAAAGGATGCAGATAATGTGCAGCGTACCCTGTCCCAGATGGAAAAGATAGTCCGTACAACATGGTCTAATCCTCCATCGCAGGGTGCCCGCATTGTGGCTACTACACTCACTTCCCCAGAGCTGTTCACTGAATGGTAAGGACCATTAAGACAGGAGGCGGGTACTGATCTTTGTTTCATGGGGGGCACAGGGTATGGACAAAGCTGGCATGGGGCCTAGCTTAAACTTTTTCTGTGACAGGAAAGGAAATGTGAAGACAATGGCAGATCGGGTCTTGCTGATGCGAGCAGAACTGAGGTCTCGGCTTGAGGCCCTGGGCACTCCAGGCACTTGGAAGCACATCACAGAGCAGATTGGCATGTTCAGCTTCACTGGGCTCAACAGTAAGTACGCAGCTGGGTGGCAGAGGGGGAGAGAAAAGAGGTATCGAACAGTAAGGGTTTGGTTAGCAGAAGGATGCTCTAGGCCTAGGGAGCCAAACAGTCTTCCTTCTAGCTCTGCTTTGGTGAAAAGTGCCTCACCCCAATTTGACATTCGTATCCAGCTTCCCTACAGTGAGAGACGTCAACTCTAGACTTCTGCTTCACTTGCATAAGGCTGATGACAATCTCTCTGAAATGCTGGCTGCTCATATTGAGGGCTAAGCTGGCAAATCTTAGCAAAGGCTGTCTTGGGTTGCAGGTGACAGTTGGGAGGGAACCTGATATTTCCCCACCTCTTCTTCCTTCAGCTAAGCAAGTCCAGTACCTGATCAAGGAAAAGCACATCTACCTAATGGCCAGTGGCCGCATCAACATGTGTGGCTTGACCACCAAGAACTTGGACTACGTTGCTAGCTCCATCCACGAAGCAGTCACCAAGATCCAGTAAGGCTGCAGCCAAATATTATGTGCGTGTGTGTGTAACTTTCTCCTCTGTTTTACACTAAAAAGAATTACCCAGGAGCAGCCACTGGAAGATGCGAGTATCAGAGTGTAAGGAGGAGTGAGGGTCGAGTGGAAAATAGATATTGCACTCTCTGCTTAAACCTACAACTTTCTGAGGCTGGCCTTGGTTTAAAAAACAAACCCAAACTCCAAAACAGCAGAGTAAAGCTACATACAACTGCATGTAACATCTAGTTTAGCCCCAAAACACATAAGCAACCATATCCCTCCACTTTGTACAGTATATTTGCTCCCTGAGTTCACCTTCTTCATTGCGGGAACTCAGAAAATACTGTAATATGATCAGGAACAGGTCTCTGGCCTTTATTTGTGTAGGAGACAGATTGCATTCAGTGCATGTGAGCTGTCCATCTGCACATATTGTATTCATGGCTATTATTAAGTCTGGATGACCAGCACATGGCTTCTTCCACCTATCTTTTCTGTATTATGTCCCTTTGCACTTTATGTAACCAACCCTGCTGCGGCAAAACAGCAGTGTTTGTGGAAACAGATACCAAAATGGGTGTTCTGTTACTGGCGGCATTGATTGTTTCAGGGAGCAAGGCTGGAGCTGGTTCCCATTTTCCAGTCTTGCATGAGCAAAGAATGTAACCGTAACTGTACCTTTTCTGTTAGTACAATAAACAGTTAAACAGTCTCCATTTTCATCGTTTGTTGGCTGACATGAGATGGGGCTAGGTTGGGCTGAGGTGAACAGAGCCAGTTGTGTGAAGCAGCCTCATAGCGCTCTGTGGGCCCTCATTTGGAGCACATATAACTGTATCTCAGCTCGTTCTTGAGGTCTAAAGGTGGGAAGTGGAGCCCCTCACAAGTGTCTTAACAGGGTTGGGTGGGTGTGCCAGAAACAGCCATTTCCTTGCTAAGCCATATTCATGCCAGGCCCAACTGCAGTGCCTGAGGCCAGACAAATGCTCCCTGTGTTCCTTTTGAGGCTGATAAAAATGAAAGACAGTAAAAGGCCTTTTAGATACATTTGTCAGTTATCAAGAATAGCTCTGCTGCAGGCAAGGCCTCCGCTTAAAAGCATAGCTGTGGAAAAGGTGCTTACAGATCAGGTTTCCATCTCAAAAGAGCTGTATTGAGAGCAGCTGAGACTTCCATGGGCAAGACTTCTCGCTTAAAAATAGAACACTGCTCTGACTCTTTTGATCTTGAAGGCCTCGGTTCTCCTTCACGGGCTTTCTGCAGTCCTAGAAGACACTGTGCCTTCCCAGCCAAAGGCACACTACCTGCTGGAGGTAGTTGGTGTAGGTCAAAGCAGGCCCCAGGAGAAACCTCTGTCTCTGCTACACTTAAGAAGAGTCAAGGCAAGATGGCTATGTTTGGCAGAAGTGCCTCATACCACCAATAGAGCAGGTTCTTGAACACTAACAAAAACACCTAAGGTTGAGACAGCACTGCTTTCCAGTCTCATACTGAAATGGCTTCTTTCCTTCTGCAAGGCTAGATAATTCTAGCCCCAAATCCTGGGATGCAGAAAAATGGGGAAATCTATTTAAACATTTCCACACAGCCCTTTTGGGCTGCTTACTTCCAACAAAAGGCCTGGCTAACATCATGGTACAGATGTACTTTTCTTTCCTCCTCCCCAATATGCACGTTCAACATTGTAGAAAGAAGAGATGGACAGACTTAATGTAAAACAAATATATTTTATTTCTCCCTTGTAGATGTTTGACTTCAAAACTCCCTCTTCGTTCTGAATTGAGCTGGAAGGCAGGGCTCTGTTTGGAGCCGCACTCCCATGTTTGTTTGATTCCGTGCTCACAGATGAAGGGTGATCAGTGTATTGGTCTGTGAGACAAGCTGCAGACCCAAAGCCAGCTGGTTCCAGGCAACAATAGGTCTCAGACATGTCTGGATGATGCTTGTATGTAGATGACTACAGAGGGAGTGGAAGGTGCAATGCTGTTGCTGCACATACATGCATGGGACAGGGTCCAGTGTGCAGGACCATGCATAAGGAGGGGTAGGTACTTCCAGCTAGGACTGTGTGCCCGTTCTCCTTGGGCATTACCATGCTGGAAGTAATCTGTGATGGTGAGGTTTAAGCTACCCACAGGGTCCCACCACGGCTCTGCTGTTTTCCTTTTTCCACCTTTTGCCAAGCCCTGATGCTCAGCTCCTTAAGTTCTGGATCCACCTCTCAAGCTTGGCCCTCAAACATCCACCATCTGAATCGCAAGCCCTGGAGGCGGGACAGATATGATGTGGGAGAGGAGCAAGTGCCATCACACGCACACATGAACCTTGTCAGTTAGTTGTCATGCTGCAGACCTGTGAAGAAAAAGCAGCTGTTCAGAATGGTGCCGCTGTAGAGAGGGCCTCGTGCAGCCCATAGGTGTACAGAATAATAGGATGCCAGATGCCCACCTGAACAGCATTTTAGGGCCTTTCTTTACTATCACAAAAAGTTTCTTAAATGCATTCTGTTCATAATGCAATACTTTCAGAAACCCGATATCCCCCCTGCACCCATGGTAAAGGGGGAATAAAATAGGCTGCTATTTGCCCCCTTCAAATAAAGCTGGATGATCCTCTAAAATCAATTTCGTACAGCAGGAAAATGCAAAACTATGGTTGAAATTTTTAAGCAGCATAGTAGGTTTCATAAAATGAGGAAGGGTAACAGTCCTGAGAACAGCCTTGCTGTCTTTGACCCAAGGGCCGTCTAGTATACTGTTTTCACAACCAAACCTCCACAAAGAGCACGAAGGCAACAGCCACACCCCACTGTTGCCTACCAGCAGCTACCGTTCAGAAGGCCACTGCCTCTGAACATGGAAACTTCATCTGGTCCTGCTGTTTTTCTTCATACATGCATGCACACATCTACGTGCTTCCAGGATTTGGGATTGCATAGCAAAAAGCCCCTGAAGAAATGGAAAATCCTGCAGATTAAAAATACACAAAATGTGTGTATGCATGCATGTGTTCTTAGGCCAGAGCTGGATGCATAGCTGAGGAGGGGATGTGTTGCCCTGCAAGGCGCTACTGCACTCTTATGAACTCATAAGTGATAAAAACCTGGACTTTGCTAGTTCTGTGCAAAAGGGACTGAACTGTAAGGTGACTCCAAGTCATGCCAGTTATAGGCACACGCCCCAAAGAAGGAAGCCTTCCTGTAAGATGATGTGCCTATGGTTCCTGTATGTTACCTACTCTCTTACCTGCAGTAAGGTGGACCAGTTCCCTAGCCACGTGTAGCACTGAAAGCCAGACAGTTGCCATGCCAGGACAGAAGACCAAAGACAAAGAACTCAAACTCCATGAAGAGTTCTCTTCCTTGCACGCAGGCAACATTCTCTTCCCCCACCTAGTCTCTCACCTAGCTGAAGCTACAGCCATAAAACAATCAGGGGTTATCAATAACAAGGGCTCTGGCCGCCATGAGTCATAACCCCTTCAGGTGCCACTGCCCAGACCAGTTTTTACTAGATCTCAACATTGTCCACCCCCTTAGACCCTTCCCCTTGAACTCAGTACCAATCAGCATGCTTTTGGGGATGGACCAGCAGGAGGTGTGCCAAAGGTGGCCAAGCTTAGCCCACCCCTCAAGCCCCCTACCCCCCCCCCCATCCCCCCCCCCGGGCCCCCCCCCCCCAACTTACCCTAAACCCACAACTCTTGGTTTGCGCAGCCAGTCTCTCCACATGTCGCTGCCGGCTCAGGACACGACCCCATTTCCCCATAGTCTCCTTTGTTTTTCCTAAGGATCGATCCATCCCGTCAAGGACAGGTAAAGTACTGCCCCTCAACTATCATCCTGCTAATGCGAATGTGCTATCCTCTTCTCTCTAATATTCCTAGATCTGTGTAATTGTGAGTGTGTTTGAATTATTGTATGATTGTGAAACATCTTCAGTAAATGAAACCATTTTATACTGAAGCCAGCCTTTGAGTCTATTTCTGGTGCGTCTGGAAGAAGCGGGACCCCTGTATACATAGGTGCTTGCTCCCTTATTTGCCTATTGCCTTGCATGATATAATTCCCCATAGTTATTAATAATTCGTGGCAATTTGGCTAACAGATGGGCTGCTGGGAAAATGACGAAGTGCATCACTAACCTGTGGGAGGCTCAAGGCCACTCATGTGATGAGTGGTGTGAAGTTGGAAGTATCATCAGAACTCTTTTCACTCTCTGCTGATGGCTTTCTTCTCCTCCCGCCTGCAACACCAAGTGGTTCACAGTCAGTGCTGAGGAAGTGAACTCTGTATCCTCCCACTTCAGTCTTTCTTCT
>NW_015174288.1:167922-185468 GCF_001447785.1 Gekko japonicus | reverse complement strand
CTTTTTTCCCTTGGAAATGCCCAGTGGCTCTCAAGGGAGGCATACAGACATATATAACTGGAGCAGTGAGCCCATTGTGGAAGCACACTCACCACATATCTGGTACGAATACAGCTGCCTTATGAGGATAAGGCTTGAAGAAGAACTTATTCTAGCTTAGACAGCACTAACTGTCTGGCCTATATGTCAATCATAAACAGCCCTCCTTCCTTTCTCAGAGAAGAACTGTGCATAATGCTGACTGGCCAACCTGTGTGTCAGTTACAATGCCACATATCCCCTCCTTCCCTAACCAGAGCAGATTTCAACATTTAAGTTGGGAGGGGGAGTTTTTACAGAATTAAACACCAAGCAAATGTTTGCATATTCTAACCTGCTGGGTACTTGGCAAAACAACAACAGCAAAGCAGACATCATGCCGGAAGTGGGGGCAGGGGATGCCTTTGACAGATTAAAAAGGTAAAGGTTCCCTTGCTCGAAAGCCAGTCGAATCCGACTCTAGGGTTGCGGTGCTCATCTCCATTTCAAAGCCGAAGAGCCAGCGCTGTCCGAAGACGTTTCCAAGGTCATGTGGCCGGCATGATTAAACACCAAGGCGCACGGAATGCTGTCACCTTCCCACCGAAGTGGTCCCTATTTATCTACTTGCAATTTCTTGCTTTCGAACTGCTAGGTTGGCAGGAGCTGGAACTAGAGACGGGAGCTCACTCCGTCATGCGGCACCCGGGTCTCGAACTGCTGAACTACCGACCTTCCATAGCCTGCAGTTCAGCGTCTTAACCACTTGAGCCACCGCAGCTCCTTTGACAGATTAAGAGAGGGGAAATGGGAGTTTTCCCCACAGTTGAAAGGCCTGCCCCTTGATGTCTGTACCAGGGGTATGATTAATAGCAACACTAAACTAGTTCTCATGTTTAATTTGCTGCCATTAATTTGCAAAACATGTTGCTTGCATCCTGAACTTGCCCTGCTTTGAAAAAATCTTTAAAGCACAGCTTTATGCTGGAAACTGTGTCAGTAGGACTTGATGTTCAGCAGTAGGACCTGATGTTCTTCTAAATTAGGATACACCAATGAAATTGTGAAATGCATCTCCTCCTCCTTAAGAAGACTCTTCCCATTTGATGAACTTTCAGTATAAGGACTTTGTTCCTACTGATGAATTTTCCTAAGGCTTTGGAAACAAAGATTGTATTTTTCTATAAAATTATTTATATTTTTCATATGCTATATGTACTGCACTGTTTATTTAAAAATATATAAGAATATTAAAGGTATTTGCAAGTATTGTTGAGTAGTAAGGCTATCACGGTTTAATCTCATTTGGCACAGGTTTAAATGGATGGGTGCCATTTCATGGGCCAGTTTTCTCCCTGCCACCAGCAGAATGGAGGGGGAGAAGATCTCATATCCCCTCCCCAAGTCTGCTGGCCTCTGGGAGCCACCGCCAGCAGAAAGGAGGGAGGGAAGATCCATTCGCCTGGCCTCGGGGAGAGTTCTCCACACAGGACTGGCTCCTGGGAGGGCTCTATTGGACAGTCCGGGGCCATGAAATGGCTGGCAGCCATTTAAACCTGACAGCCCAATGAGTCCACCTGTCTGCTGTTAGGTTTAAATGGCTGGCAGCCATTTTAGCCCAACAGCTGCTATTCATTATTATTGATTAGACACGAATAAAAGCCGAATAGTTTTTGGCTTTTATTCGGGCTCACTATATCAGTAGCCAAATCAGATTCTCAAATCTGATTTTGTTTAGAGAATACCCGAATAATACTGATATTCAGGTATTTATTCGGCTTGGTTTATGCTGAATGCACACCTGTAGTCTGTACACACACATGAGTGAGCAGAACTAGGCGGCAGCAATCAGAATTGTGTACCTGTATCTCTCAGAAATATGACAGGGTCAACTCCCCTCCCATTCCCCCACTTCAAGAGCTGTGGTGTGACTCACTGAGGGTACGGAGCAATTTCTTGCCTAGGGGCTCCTCGGGACCACTTGGGGAAGTGCTGGTCTCCATTTCTCTGTTTGAAGCCTCAGGTTCCAGTGTGACAGCACAGCCCTCGTTTTCTGTAAGGTAACATCAATCAGGATAAGGCTGGGATCAGTTCATATCCTCAGACATCCCTCCCCCTGGCTGGCCTGCATTAGTGTGCCCTTCAAATACTCACTCTGCTGTGTGTTGCTTTCTGTGCCCTCTGCCAGCTCCTCTTGGATGTGAGGAATTCCCTCCATGTGCAAAAACACAGAGTCTGTGGGGCTCTTCAGGCCATCTGAATGGCTAACTGCAAGATGCAGATCGGGGAAGCCACAACTGTATGCGTGTCAGGGCATACACATGACATTTCAAACATAAGTGTGACCACATGGCTAAAGATCAGGGATGACAGCGCAATCATACAAGACATGACTTTGACTGTGTAACATCCACATTAGCTTAACCTTCCCGGTTTGGTCTGCTTTTGACCCAGTTTGGTGGATGCAAATCTTTTGCTAATTTACATGTTTCAAGAACAATCTCTGAGCTTGTGCAGGAATGTGCACTGTGAAACACACAGCTCTGTTGGAACACATCCCTTTGCTGTACCTACCTACAATGCTGTTTCTCATATTCAGGAGAATGGCAGGATCATCCTTGGGTGTCTGTGGAGTGCCCCTGACTGTGGGAGCCTTTGTGGAGTCTCCATCATTAAAAACCTCCAAGTCAGGGGTCTGGGGTGAGCTGTCCATGTGGCTAGCACCCAGTGCAGTCTGGTACTGCTGCCGAGTGATCTAGGCATGGGGCAGAGGAATCACTGTTCAGATGGATGATGCTTGTTTCATCTTTTTTCAGTGTCTCTAAAATCGTTCCGTCATCTACATCTAGGTCACTTCCCACCTTACTACTGGAAACCCTCCCATTTGTTTTCCCTTTCATTTTTCTTCAGAATGGTGCTGCTAAGAATCATCTCTCTCCAGATTTAGGAACCTTCCGTAGTGCCTGTCTGTTGCCTTCCACTGTGACCTCTATCCTTACACCTCACACACTCTCCAGCACTCTGATCCTCACTATATTGTTTTGTCCAAGCACCTTTCATTTTGCTTCTCACCTTTTCCTCCTCACAATTTTACTTCATTCCTTCCCTTCTTTTGCACCCATGTCTGGAATGGCCTCCTCACTAGCCATCAAACCATCTTTCCTTCATTATCTCCTGTCTCAAAATTTTGCTTCGATCACAAAGTCCAGAAGATACCTTGATAAACTGTACATCACAGAGGATGTGTACGGAGTAGTCTGGCGTGTAGATGTTGTTGTTGCTGCCACTGTGGAGCTGCGTGCTGCTGCCTCCGTAGTCATTACGCTCTCGGATAGGGGATTCAGAGCGATTCAGGCCACTGCATCGGGAAGGTGACTGGTTCACTGGAGACAAGAGAGGAAGCAGTGAGCAAAACTGTTATCCCTGGCAATGACGATGCAACAGCAAAAAGGGCCAAGGCAGTGAAAGGAGTGCTTTTTGGCACAAGGAAGTATTGCTTCGTCTCTTGGGCTTCTTATGAGAAGCTGGTCTTCCTTTAGGTTCACATTTTTGCTTATCTGCAGTGATCGCCAGCTGTGCACATTAAGAGTAGTGCCCTAGGGTGGGGGGGTAGCACCATACGGCTGTTAAGGGGGAAAGTGCTGAGCATTTGCTGAGAACAGAACCAAAGGGATGGACCATGGCAAAACAAGAAATTGGGCACTGCACCATGCAAACACCAGAGACCATGCAACAGTGCTGGAGGGAGCAGGATGTTCGCCAGAAATTCCTTTTTGTTTCAGCACCCACCCTCCTCAAAAACCATGTAATGTATGCCCCCCATGCCCCCCCCCCAGCAGATGATGCAGAGAGGATATTAGCAGTAGGGATATTTAAGGGATTATTCATGGATTCAGGTCACAGCACTAGCTCTACCTTCTGCAAGAAGACAGCAGGATGGAAGAGGCATGGTATAAATGCCTGCTCCCTCTCACTTGATATTTAATAAAGGAAAGAGGACAGGTCTACCAAATGGATTTGATGGCATGAGACTGTTTCTATTACAGTTAGGACTTCCCAGTTTTGAGTGGCAGATGTGACTGCAGTAATTGGGTTGAACTGGGCAAAGATCGACAACAAAAACAGCTGGATGTGTATTTCCCTGGACCATTCTTCTAAGAACAGCACTCTGTATGTGTCTGTCTGTCTAATGAATAAAGAAGGAATCTAGTAGCACTTGGAAGTCCACAGAAAATTAAATTACCAAAGCAAAAATATTCTAACTCAATAAATAAGGGAGGGAAAAACAGCCTGATGCTCCCTCTAAGCTGTGGAGTCTTGTGAGCAAAAATTCTACTTTGTGAGCTACTGGCATTAAAGTTGTGAGTGATTTGGTTACTGCATAAATTTGTTTGCTCTGGAGTTATCCTTCCTGAGCTAAGACAAAAATCTGTGAGCTGGAGGCTAAAAAACTGTGAGCTAGCTCACACTAACTCAGCTTAGAGGGAACACTCCTGATGACCATTTCATGGCAGATTTGCCTGTGGGACTGGGTTCTCTCAGCCTTGTGCTAGTACCTTCACCCTTCAGGTTATTAATGTATTTTTAATGTCTGTTATTTATTGGCCTCCTTTCCTTTATAATTGTGTCTGTACTCCTATGAACCTCTGGCTATCAAAAGACACTCAACTTTGTCCACTGGACAGCAAGGGCTGGAAACCCCGTTGATCAGCTAGCCATTCAGCTGCCCATAGGCTCCTCTTCTAAAAGAACAAGCAGCATGTCTCTCTGTCCAGGGGTAGCTGAAGCAAACCTCGGCAGAATTTTGGCTCCCCAGGCTCGAAGCTGCCTGATTGGTCTCTATGGCTGGAGTGGCCCCATCTACATCATCGGTTAGTAAGATATTCTGCTTTGTTCTGCTTCTCTGTTGAAGCTACTCAGATTTCAGTCTTGGATCCCCTTAAGATCTTCTGACACCTTCATGACCTGTGCTACTATTCCCAGACTTATTCAAGTTATTCCTACCCTGCTTCTCCCCTTAAGGGAACCCAAAGCAGCTTACAGGGCTATTCTCCCGTCCATAAAATCCTCACAACAGTCCCATTCACAACCAGCCCAGAGTTACCCAGTCAGCTTCCATGGCAGAGTGGGGATTTGAACCTAGGTGTCTCAGATCCTAGTCCAAAACTTGTTTGGAATGGGTCAAGAAAAGGCGGTCTTCTGGATCTAGACAATGTGTTTCTGCACATGCATACGTTCACACAGTACACTCATCTTCATATGCAGCATACCCAAGTGCAAGCTTATCTATGATGCAGTATGAAAACATGGTCCTCTATTTACAGTTCAGGATAAAGAACATTGCTTAGCACTGGCAAACAGGTACAGCTCTCAGAAGTACGATTTATGTAGAAGCATTTACTATTCAGTTGCGCATGCATGCTGAAGCACGTACTCTTCCAAACCTCTTCAATACTTTGTGTTTTGGGTGAGAGGTTCACAGATAAACACAGATTAAGGCAGAATGGGAACCTGTTCTTGGATGCTCTGTATACAGTTACCTGGGGAGCCAGCCAAAGAGTCCCCTCTGCTGAAGGCGAAGGTACGAGACATGGACACAGGTACTAGAGAGGAGGGGTAGGACCAGTAGATAAGAACCAGGGTAAGAAAAGGAGGCGCAAGAGAATGGGTTTAAAAGGAAGAGAGTGTGAACTCATAGGATCGACAATAGGAAACTGACTTCATGATGCTCCCACATAGCAAGACATAATCCACAACTGACTTATGACTAAGGAAGAGCTGCATTCCTTGCAGCTATAAAATGAATAGGTGGCATTGTAGGATTCATCAGGCAACCTGCCATATGCAATACAGAAGAGAACTCGGATAAGCCCTCATCTCTGACCTATTTGTGGGCCCAAAGAAAATGTAGAAGAGATTTCACTACACATGCCACACCATATTTCATTGCTCACATTTAAACTCATGAGAAAAGAAAAAGTGGATTTAATAAATACTTCACGAGTATTTATAGATGTGTGATGCAATTACACAAAACACCACAAGGTGGCACTAGGAATACACATGATGAAATGCAGATAGCTGAGTAGCAGGGCCGTAGCCAGTGGTGGGGCTTTGGGGGCTGAGCACCCTATTGCATACCCCAAAGCCCCAATAGGCGCACCCCCCCAAAGCCCCAACAGGTGCCCTAAAGCCCCCCACCCCACCGCCTTGTGGGGCTTCCTAAGCCGCGCTGCCTCAGGCCACCTCCAGCCCTGTAGCCGGCTCAAAGGCCTTCCTTCCTTGTGTTGGCAGGGTGGGGAGGGAGCCTGGGGCGCGCGTCGCTACTCTGCTGCAATGCCCCATTGCAGTGGAGAAAAATGCTGCAGGGGGAGGGCATCGCTCTCCTTCCCCTCCCCTCTTCTACGGTGGCCTGCAAGAGTCATCTCCCTTTGCTGTCTGCTGTATTTTAAAGGGATCATCAGCGGATTGTCAGGTGAGCAGTAGGAAGGCGAATCTGCTCTCAGCATGTTTTCTTAGAGCCTATTTTAGCCCCTTCCCCTTAAAGCAGAGCTTTTCTGGTGAGCTCTTCTGCAGCAGTGGAGTTCATCTTTGGGGATCATTGAACTGCAGGCTCTTATTCCTGAAGGACTGCAGAGGGCTGGGAGGGGAGTGGATGGCCGCGCTGCCGCAGTACCCCAAAGCTATTTCTGTAACCCTCCTTCCTTCCACTCACCCCTTGTCTGCTCTTTAAATTTGTAATTTTAATTTCATTTAATGTTTACTTTTAATTTGATGTTTACTATAAATTTCATTTCATTTCATTAGCACCCCTGCCTGGAAAAAATTCATGGCTACGGGGTTATTTGAGGAATTTATATATTTTCTAAATTTGTATACTGCTTATTGCTCAAAAAGGTTTACAATAAAACCAGACAGACAACCAAAATTCATATATCATCACATTAAATCCAAGTAAGGCAAAAGACCATCTAAATATCACACCCATAATGGACATGTTATTTGAAGAAGAGCACTGGCAGCCCATTCCGTAGGGAGGTGGCTGCCACAGAAATCTCACAAAAGATTAGTTTCTTTTTTTCAAAGTCATTCGCCACGATTAACATGTTTTATTATTGTGTTTTATGAGTTACGTGCTGAAAACAGCTTCAAATAATAAACTGGAGATAATAACTATACTGAGTATCCAATATAAAATGTGGGCACACATTCAGCCGGTGTTGTGCCAACTGCAATGGCTGGCGATTGAATACCGGATCCTGTTGAAGGTTATGATCTTGACCTTTAAAGCCCTATGCGGCCTGGGACCATCCTACCTGTGGGACTGCCTCTCCCCCTATGAGCCCCAGAGAGCTTTACGCTCTTCTGACCGGTACCTCCTGGTGATCCCCGACTCGAGGGATGTCCGCCTAGCCTCAACCAGGGCCAGGGCTTTTTCGGCCCTGGCCCCAACCTGGCAGAACAAGCTCCCACTTGAGATCAGGGCCCTGTGGGATTTGCTACAGTTCCACAGGGCCCGTAAAATGAAGCTGTTCCACCAGGCTTTTGGCTGAGGTGGCAGACTTTCAACCATTCTGGCCTCCCCTGTTCATGGCCCTTTCCTAGCGCCCTGCTGCTTTGGATACTATTTGGGCACTGGAGTTTCCTGGGGTACCTATTTCTGCCTGACATGAAGCATGGGGTTTTTTTTACTGTCTATTGTGCCATCTATTGTTTTATGGTTTTAGGGGGTTTTTTTGTTTATGGGTTTTATGAGCCCATTCATGGGACAGGGCAGGGTATAAATTAAATAAATAAATGAAAATAAATAAATCCCAAGGAAAATGTAGGCTGCGCGTTCCAAGCCTGTGAGGGGGAGAGGTGGGTCACAGTAATTACCTGACTGAAACACAAAGCCCAGTCCTTTATCCTGTGACCCATATCCAATGGATCGAGGAAGGCCCAGCCCAAACCACACCCTGTTCGCCCCCTCAACAACAAAAGGTCACTGAAAAGATACATACACAGGAAAGAAGATCCCGCCAGGCTGCTCATTTTGCGCACATCATTATCTGAAAATATAGGGGGCACATGGAAGATGAGTCCCAGTTAGAGCTTTGTTGCACCGCCCCTACCCTGTACAGGGAAGAGACACTTTCTCAAGGGAGTGAAAAGTCAGATGTGTCATACCAACTGCAGCATCTCTGGATTGGCCTCAGCCTTCTTGTCACAGGAACATTTTGACTCTGTTTTACAAAGCCTATGTTTAGAAGGTCAAGGAAGTGTCCTCCCCATAGATGTCTTTCCTCCAAACATGCAACTTTCTGGCATTATTTCCCAATCCTATGAGGAAAACCCAGGTATATTGCTACTATCTAAATGGCTATAAAGACCTTCCCTAACAAGGCAAATAATTTGTTCCATGGTTCTGAAGCCATGGGACTTCCACCCGACCACCTTCATCATTCCTTCTGGCTAGACTGATCATGTAGAATAAAACAAAAATACAGCACAGAATTAAAATCTGACACACAGTTCAGCTTTCCTCCAGCGTTATGCCAGCATTCTCATTTTTAAAGTTTTAATCCTTAGGGGTCTGAATGCATCCACAATGCCTTCTGAAAGCTCAAGTCTGCCTCTTATCATGAAAGGCTGCCCAGTAGCTAGGGTTTCTGTGTCCAGTACAGCTACTCAAATTTACCCATTACATTTATATTTTCTTTCCATGAATATTGGTGCTCATTCTAACAACTTTCTTTGCTGCCACCAAAGCATACAGTAAAACAGTCCTTTTTGTGAACATCCAGCTTTGTTTATTAAAATATTTATACCCACCTTTCCTTTTTGGCTCTAAGTAAGTAGGAATGAATTCTGCAGACCTATAACAAAGTTTGAGTCCAGTGGCAACTTTAAGACCAACAAAGTTTTATTCAAGGTATAAGATTTCATGTGCACACACATTTCTCCAGTCCACAAGAAGGGTACATCTGCCCGTCAATCTCCAATGCTGATATATTTCTTTCTTTCACTATCTTTACCCCCAGAAATTAAAGCCAAACAAATGGTAACCATATAAACTGAGCTTGTTATTCCTGTTTGGTCCTTGCATCTGTTAAACATCTTCATTATGTCGTATGCTAATTTGCTGCTCACCCTCTGCCTATATGTGTTGTTGTTGTTGTTCAGTCGTACAGTCGTCCGACTCTTTGCGACCCCATGGACCAGCTCCCGCCTATATGTATGGACTGGTAACTTACATTTATATGTATGGACTGGTAACTTCCATTTCATTGTGTCTGAAGAAGTGTGCATGCACACAAAAGCTTATACCTTGAATAAAACTTTGTTGGCCTTGAAGGTGCCACTGGATGAACTTTGTTCTGCTGCTTCAGACCAACACAGCTACCCACCCGAATCTATCTGCAAATTTATGTAAGCTATGCATTTTGGCTACTTTAATTGGAATACCGAACAGGAGGTTTTGTTACCTGATATATCCTACTCCGCGGTCTGGCCCCTGCTCTTACCTGAGCAAACAACAGCCATGATGGCTGGGATGCCATAGTAAGTAAAGGCTCCATTCTCGAAACGTAGGCCTTCTTTTCCTACTTCCACCTCCACTCTTCCCTAGAAAAAAAAGGAAAATGCAATTCAGTGACACTAACATTCCTTGTCCTCACAGGACATGGTCATTCATTAAAACCAACAAACTAAAACTCTGCAGCCTAACAGCTCTATTCTGGGCAAAGACAAGCCCTGTGCAGTCGACAGAGACTTGTAGGTGGTTCTTCACAAAGACCGACAATAAGAGATGCAAGTTAAGAATGTTCGCGATATCAGAGGGGTGGGGCTTGGGACAATGGAGGAAACAGGCTAGGGGAAGAACTGGGAAAACCCATATCCAGTGTAGTTGGAGTGGCTGAACGACAAGACTGATGAATAGAAGTGAAAATAGTATTAGGAAGAAATGCCACTCAACAGAATTAACAAGGGTACAATGAATTTTTAAATCATATTACAACCATGAACACACACACACACACACACACACACATATATATATACACATAGTAAAACGTAAAGGTTCCCTTGCTCGAAAGCCAGTCGAATCCAACTCTAGGGTTGCGGTGCTCATCTCCGTTTCAAAGCCGAAGAGTCAGCGCTGTCCGAAGACGTTTCTGTGGTCATGTGGCCAGCATGACTAGACACCAAGGCGCACGGAATGCTGTTACCTTCCCACCGAAGTGGTACCTATTTATCTACTTGCAATTTCTTGCTTTCGAACTGCTAGGTTGGCAGGAGCTGGAACTAGAGACGGGAGCTCACTCTGTCATGCGGCACCCGGGTCTCGAACTGCTGAACTACTGACCTTCCACAGCCTGCAGTTCAGCGTCTTAACCACTTGAGCCACCGCAGCTCCTATATATACATACACACACACATTACATAAAGTTGCCACTCAACAGAATTAACAAGGGTACACTGAATTTTTAAATCATATTACAACCATGAACATATATATATACACACACACACACACATATTACATAAAGTTGCCTTATACCACTGTTCTATATATGCACTGCCTACTCTACTCTGACTGGTGGCAGCAGCTTTCCAGGGCCTCAGGCAGAGAAATGTCTTTCCCAACATCTATTACCCAACATATCCTTTAAATGGAGATGAGAGCCTAAAGTAGTCCTCCACTGTACTCTCTTTCCCATACAGTAGAATTCCTGAAACAAGGAAGCTGAAGAGCTTCTGCCTGAAAAAAGGAAGCACACAAACCACGTGCTTCTACCACCAATCTGCAGTCCGTCCCATGACACCGCCAAACATCATCCATTGTTGAGAGAGAACCTGAAGCTTGAAAACTGAATACCCAGGTGAGTACTGTCGTTCTATAATACCAGAGCTAGGACTCTGATATTATAGAACATTAGGATAACCGCCCACTATGTGCTCCAGTCTCTAGAGTGCACCTTTAAAAAAAGATCTTGCCAGAGAAGTGAAGCCACAGCACAGAGGTAGGGATGCCCATACTAAGCAGCCTCCACCCTCTGGGATGAATGACTTCTACCAGAGGCCTTGACAAACCTGCAAGATGAGCACAAAGTAGTCAACAGGCCTGTTGCGCTGATAGAGGTAGTGTTCGGGTGCTCGTTTGTTCTTGTGGTCAAATTTCATTTCCTGGATGACATTGGGCTGTTTGAGGAGCCGCAGCAGGATCTTCTCTGAGAGATATGGTGGCTTGAAGGGCTCCACCTCTGCAGGAGAAAGAGGGAGGAAGGCAGCAAGTGTTTATGAGGGACTTAAAATGTTTTTACTTGTTTGACCCATCATGCTCACTGTGTGTTACGGAAGCTCAGGTCAGGAAAAGGAAAGGTCCTGTACAGGCCGCACCATGTGGTCACGTGAAGCAGCTATACAAAATGGGAACCTTTCTTTCATATCTTTCACTTATAAGGGAAGTCTTGAGGGAGGAAAGCTGAAGAAAACACGGGGGGAAAACATAACTGCTCAAGGCATGCAGACAATACTGGTCTGAGGCACACGGAGAGATGCCAGCCTCCGGGGGCCTCTGGGGATCGCCTGGAACTACAGCATCTCCAGAGTACAGAGATCAGTTCCCCTGGAGAAAATGGATGTTTTGGAAGGTTGACTCTCTGGCATTGTACCTCACTGAGGTCCCTGTCCTCCCCAGGCTCCATCCTCAAATCTCCAGGAGTTCCCCAACCTGAATCTGGCAACCCTACCCCCCCATCCCCCCCCCCCCCCCCCCCCCCCCAGTCGCCAGGGGGGGACCAAGCAACCCGAGGCACAGACTTGCCAGAGGTACCAAGAGAGGATAACACCCTTGTCACTACAGGTATTTTAGAAGGTCTGGATATCTGGGAAAGGATGGATACCTGTAGCCATGAAGCGATGTGTGGCCAGCAGAAGCTGAGGAGAAATCTTCACTCTTATCTCAGTATCTGAAAGCCGGAAAATGGAGAAGTCGTGGGGTTTCCGACCCCGATGGGGTGCCCGCTCCTTCTTCTCACTGTCAGCTAAAAGTCAGACCAACAAAGATCATACTTCTAATAAAGGCACTGTAAATCCACAACAGGCACTGTGTTCCTCCAGTCTCCTAGTCTGAAACTTCTCGGTTTCTGGTTAAGGAGATTTCAAGACTATAATTTCAAGACTGACCAAAGATTTTTAGACTAGGATGCCCTCTCCTCATAAGCTTTCGGGATTTTCTGATCATGTTCAGGCAGATGAATCTAAGCTGCGATTAGCCTAGCCAACTCACCGCCCCCATCACTATCAACCAGACCTGATTAGATGTTCATCAATATTCCTTCTTTCAAGGGCAATGAAGTTATTGTATACAGTAATTGTCGTTCATACTTGTCTGCAAGAAACACATTTGAATTTCATTTCCACAAAGGCATTTTGCACATCCTGAGATGCTACTGGAATTGGTGTTTCAAGGCTTAGCTCAAACAGTTTCAAGAGATGTTCAAGAATAGAACCTGGCAGCAAGTATCAGGATTCCCATCTCCACCCACAGCTGTTTCCCCCATGACGAAAGTTGCTTACAAAGCACTGTCACAGCCCTTGGTGGGAGCAGTAGCTCCACTCTCCGTAGATACATCATACATACAGTCTATCCTGATGACTGGCCCTCCCTCTCCTACAGAGAGCTACCCCATGAAGGCTGGGTCTGAGGCGGTGGAATTTTCCCCACTGCCAGGGCCAGCTGCACAACATTCACCATTTATCCCTTCCATTTGTTTGCTGAAGGGACACACAACTGGATGTACAACAGAAGAAACATTAACAATGGAAATGTAATAATCAATAGACTCCAAGGTATGGAAGAGGGGCTTATACCACCACTCTCAATACTTTTGGGGTTCTGACTAGACATGCCTCTCTCTAGAACCAGTCCTGGGGAAATATCAGAGTGCATCAAATACTCACTGTAGAGGTCTGTTTCATCCAGAATCTCTGATTTGATGATTTCCTCAATCACATCTTCAAGGGTGACAATCCCCATCACTTCGTAGAAGGGATCTCCTTCCCCTTCATTATTCACCCGCTGCACAATTGCCAGATGCGATTTTCCTGCAAGGAATGAAATAACAGAAATAAGAAGCTCTAGTGCACTGTCCATCCACGCACAACAAAGGCCAGAAACTGAATACTTGAGGATTTGCTGTTGGCAGCAGTGAATAGCAAGCCCCTCTTGAAATAAGTTATATAGAGCAAAGGACAGAGAAACAGTTTGACTGTGACCAAACTTCAGGTTTTCGTTACAATGTGAAGCTTGGGGGAGAGGTCCATTCCGCTTGTTGCAAATGAAGGGACTGCAGACCAACGGAGATAATGCTATGATACTCAATGCTGGTGAAAGGGAGTTCATAATGACAGGAGGGCAAGAAAGGCATGACAAGGAATCACTTATTCTGTGACAACATAAAACAACCAGCCAAGGAAGTCAAGGCACCTCAGCAATTGGTCCAATTTTCCAGTTTCTACTCACACGTATAAAGGAGTATTCTCTCACTGAAAGTACAATGCTAATTGTAAAGGGGTATGTCAGTCTGTTGTAGCAAAAATAAAGTCCAGCGGCATCGTAAAGATTAACAACATTTGTTTCAGTATAAGTTTTCATAAGTCACAACTCACTTTGGATAAGCTACAACCTTCTAAGTTAACGGAAGTCTGTGGTATAACTTTTATTAAGACTGCACTATCAGTCCCTGGTTATGAACTGAAGCATTACAGTCTCTTAATAAAATTTCCCTCTAATTTAATTTTTTTTTAAAGAACACAATCTGTTCAAATAATATGAAACAAAGAGGATTTAGGCTAGGGTTCCAATGATCAGATGGTGGGTAGAGAAGAAGAGGAGAAAATGTGCCCTAAATTCAGCTCTACTGCCTACAGAATTCTCTGCTCCATAGCATATATGGAGGGCGGGGTAAAAATACCAATAAAATAAATAAATAGCTCCATGGGAGAATACTGGCAAATGCTGTTTTCCAAATATACTGCTTCAGGCAGAGCCCTCTATATCAGAAATTCTTCACTAAGAGATAGCAGTACTGAGAGAAAAACAAGCCAAACATGACTCAGCAAGATGATTCTGCATCAACAAAGTCAAGTTATGCAATATAACGCTCAGCACTAGCAAGATCTCAGTTTGAGAATCATATGCCATTTTGAATCCTACTTCACTAGACATGTTTTGTATCCACCACAGAAATACTGACCTCCCCCTTATCACAGTTCTAAGGGAAGCAGTATCCTTGCTATTTGCCTCTTTGATTTTTTAAGCACTGCATTTAGATATTTATATCTTGCTTCTTTCCCCAGTAGGAGTCCAAAGTGGCTCGCATCATGCCATCCTCCTCCATTTTATCCTCACAATAACTCAGTGCAGTAGCTTAAGCTGACAGGGTGACAAGCCCAAGATCAAATGATCTTCTGTGACTGAGTGAGGATTTGAACCTGCGTCTCTCAGATCCTAGTCTGATATGCTATCCACTACATCACACTGGTGTGTTGCCCTTCATCTTCCTTTGTAATTGTAATTTCAGTTGTTGGAGCCTTAGCACCCAATCTCACAAGGTTTGCAATAAAACTGTGAAAGCTGGTGACCATGAACAACATCAAGGGCCCTTACTGGTCTCCATATTACCTTCACAAAGTTGACAAATATCAGGGGAGCCTTAGTGCACACTTGGAGATTAAAAAAGCTAAATTCAAAACTAAACATTTAGTTCCTCCCAGGCAGGAGGGACAGGCAGCTGCCCCAGGTTGCCTATGTTTGGAACAACCAGCAGAGGCATTCAGGAATGGACACAATCAGCAAAACTGACAGATATCATGAACATATATGAAGCACCCTTATATTGAATCAGACCACTGGTTTATCAAAATCAGCACTGACCAGCAGTGACTCTCCAGGATCTCAGGAAGTGGTCTTTCATATCACCTACTACCAGTGCTCCCTCTAAGCTGTGGAGTCTTGTGAGCAAAAATTCTACTTTGTGAGCTGCTGGCATTAAAGTTGTGAGTGGGCGATTTGGCTGCTGCATCAATCAATTTGCTCTGGAGCCATCCTTCCTGAGCTCAGACACAAATGTGTGCGCTGGAGGCTAAAAAACTGTGAGCTAGCTCACACTAACTCGGCTTAGAGGGAACACTGCCTACTACCTGATGCTTCCAACTAGGAAAGGAGTCCCACTGGGACCTTCTCCTTCTCTGGCTCACTTGGCTCATTCTTCTCATTTAAGTGGAAAATATTTAAATATTATCTACAATCTTTTCATCAACATAGCAGAAGCCAAAGCTCTCCATCCCCTCTCCCCCAACCACCATCTCAACTAAAAGCACACTAATGTTCCCATTTGTTTGTTAAGTGTCTGGATGCCACAGAAGGTAAAAATAATGTGGGTAAAATGTTAATTGTTTTTGTGGGTGTCGCTGCCTCCAGAATGAGTTCCTAAATGACCACAGCTTCAAGGAAATATCCTATGACTTTGTGGTAAACAGATGTGCCAGCTAAAATTCCAACATACAATCACTGATTGCACTAAAGCATTGCTTCTCCATTTCATGTCCCATTTCACATTCACAAGCCCCAAACTTGCATATATAGAGCAGGAGAGGATCAAATGTTCAGCGCCATTCTTGAAAATGAATGACAATGGTGCAGGGAGAAACTGGGATTCATTTAGTTGCAGCCAGTACACCTTAAACTCAGCAAAGAATGGACAGGTGGCTGTTTTCAGCAGGTACCACATTGTGAATACATGGAATACCCATAATACACCGCAATCTGACACAGGCTAGCCTGATCTTGTCAGATCTTAGAAGCAATGCAGGATTGGCCCTGGTTAGTATTTGGATTGGAGACCAACTGGGAAATCCAGGGTCAAAATGCAGAGGAAGACAATGACAAAGCATCTCTGAATGTCTCCTGCCTTGAAAACCTTGTGATGGGGACACCACAAGTTCACTGTGACTTGGCAACACTTTCCACCAGCACCCATAACACTGCCACATTCTACTAGCATGGATTATAATGGAACCATCTCCTCTTGTAACAGAGTAAAGAAAACCACTCCATGTGAACACATGAGGTCCCTTGCCCTGAGTCAGACCACTGGTCTATATCAAGGTAAGCATGTCTACTCTGACTGGCAGTGGCTCCTCAGAGGCTCAGGTGTCTCACCTTCACATCACTCCTTGACTCTTTTACATGAAAATGCAGGGATGGAACCTGGCATCCTCAGCGTGCAAAGCAGATGCTCTACCACTGAGCCACAGGCAATGTCAGGCAGCTCACAGTTCTTATGTAAGGAGTGGATGGGAAATGTGTGGGAGCAGTTAATGTAAAGTGTGCATACTAGGTAGAACAAAGGCAGGGGCAAGATATGCCTTTATGGAGATGCATTTTCCCCCAAGCAGCTTTAGGAGAACATCCTTTATACCCATGTGGATAGATTCAGCTAGAAGCAAATCTTAGTGTAATTCCAGTCAATTGCAAGAGGCATGCAGAACCAGACTGCACACATGCATACGCACATGCACACCTGAGCACACAAACACAAATACCCAGGTTAGGCAGCAGGTAGAGGACAGGGCAAGGCAGGAGGGAGCATTGTGGAGTCCCAGGGTACCTCGCAAGCAGGGCACGTGGGGAGCAGAGAGGAATGTGATGCTTGAGGGAGGTGAGCGGCTGGGGCCCCAGGCCCTCACCCTTCTTGAACTCCTCAAGTAGAGCATCCAGTCGTGTGTCATGGAAAACGCAGTGTAGCGGCCGGCGGTAGAAACGGGTGACGGTCTGCAGAGGGGTGCAGTCATCAGGATCTACGAAGGCCAAGTCCTTGACGAATAGCAAGTCGACAATGTTGTCGCGCCGCTCGCCTTCGTAGACTGGAATGCGTGTGTAGCCGGAGCGAAGGATCTCAGAGATGGTGGCAAAGTCCAGCACGGCATCCGAGCGCAACATGAAGCAGTCAGTCAGGGGCGTCAGGATGTCCTCAACCGCTTTGGTACGCAGCTCCAGCGCGCCTTGCACCATGGCCAGCTCCCCACTCACCAGGTCCCCATGTGGGTCAGCCGTACGCAGCGTCTCCATCAGCCGCTCCCGCGTGGAGAAGGTGCTCAGCTCCTGCCGCAAGGCCCAGTCCAGCAGGCGGCTGAGCGGATAGCAGAGCGGGAAGGTGGCAGCCATGAGCAAGCGGGTGAGGCAAAGCGTGCGCGCAGCGATGGCCAGCCCGTGGCGGGAGCACACCGAGTAGGGCAACACCTCCCCGCCCAGGAAGACCAGGCCGGTGCAGAGCAGCACGGGCACCCAGGGCACGCCTCGGCCGGCCTCCACCAGGGGGCTGGGGTCGGCGTGCAGCGCGGCGCACAGCCAGCCGGCCAGCGCGGCGTTGGCGCCGGCCTGGCCCAGCAGCAACGTGCACAAGAGGTAGGTGCCGCTCCCGCCGCGGCCGCGCGCCGCCTCCACCTTGCGCGCCTGCTCCCGCTCCGCCGCCGAGCCT
>NW_015174288.1:134857-167367 GCF_001447785.1 Gekko japonicus | reverse complement strand
GCCGCCGCGACCGCCGCCGCCGCCGCCGCCGCGCTCCAGCCCGGGGCCCAAGCCCGCGGCCATCCTCCGCATCCCAGGCACGCGTCTCTTAGCCGGGCTGCGAAGGACAGGCACCGGCCGCACGTGACACACTGCAGCGGAGCGGGGGTGGGTGGGAGCCGTTGCCAGCCACGTGGGTGGGAGGCGGGCCGCCCGGCCCCTTGGCATGCCTCATTGGCCCAGCGGCCCCCTACCACCTCGCCACGTGGTCCCTAGGCGCCCCACGGGACCCCCAGCACAGAGACCCCAGGCGCCCACACGGAGATGTCGGTGGGACTCTGGCCGGATCAAGCGTTTGCTTTCCAAAGTCCTTCTTCCACTGGCCTGGTCTTTCGTGACGCTGATGGATCTTCTGTAACCAAGGAGATCATCTGGCGATCTACGCATACGCCTAACTGTTGTGATCATTAACGATCGTTTAGTCGAGTGCAGGAATTCATCTTTATGGATAGCAAAAAGGTGATGCAGTCGGTTATTGCGAGATTGGGCCTACCTCCTTAAAAAAGCTTGGTTAAGAGAAGGATGCTGCAAATGGTATTCTGAAGGAATTTGTGTTGGAGTGGATGAGAAATGCTTTTCGGGCATTTCCTCTGCTCTGGGTGGAAAATGAACGTAAAAATAGAAAATGCATGTTGTAATACAAGGATTGATCAAACCTAAGGGACCTAGAAGGATTTAATCAAACATATATATATTTAAAATAAATTTATGTTCATTTTTTCATTTCACAAGATATGTAAAGATATCCATTTACTACTTGTACATGTTGTTGTTCAGTCGCACAGTTGAGTCCGACTCTTCGCGACCCCATGGACTAGATCCCGCCAGGCCCTCCTGTCTTCCGCTGTCCTCTGAAGTTTGCTCAGTTTCATGTTCGTTGCATCGATGACACTGTCCAACCATCTCATCCTTTGCCGTCCCCGTCTTCTTTGACCTTCAATCTTTCCCAGCATCAGGGTCTTCTCCAGTGAGTGCTCCCTTCTCATTAGACTTATACATAGTCTAATAAATAAATCGTCTTTCTCATTTAACCTCCATTATCTTTTACTAGCAAGTTCTCAGTTCTACTTCAGTTTCAGCCAGGTATAAATGATTTTCCATCTATCCCAAAAACAATCCTCTGGTTTGTTCTGCAATGCTATGCTCAGTTTGTCCATTTCAGCTATTTCCAAGATTTTGTATTTGAGTTCTCTTATAGATGGTATGGTATTTGACTTCCAACGCTTTGCTATCAAAATTCTTGCTGCTGTTAATAAATATACTATTATATGTGTGTGGTTCTTTATTGTATCTGGGATCATGTTTAATAAATACATTTCTGGTGTTAGTGGTATATTAATTTTAAGTATATCTAAAACATTTTTATAGATTTTTTCCCAAAAGATTTGTACTTTGCCACACCTCCACCAAATGTGGAGGTATGATCCTGTATTCCTTCTGCATCTCCAACATCTATTGGATGCTTTCGAAAACATTTGGCAATTTTAGCAGGGGTCCAATGCCACCTGTAAAACATTTTATATATGTTTTCCTTATATGAAGTCACGCTTATATACTTTAGTGATCGTTATGTTTTTATCCATTGGTCCATTTCTATTGTGTGACCAGTCTCTTTTATCCAGGCTACCACTGGCTTTTTTATGATCTCCTCTTGTAGATCATCTTCTAATAATTTTGTGTAAACTTTCTGGATTAGTTTATCACTGGAAGAAAGCCAAATTTTATCAGTTTCACTTAGACTGGTGTAAAATCCTGTTTTTTTATCTTCATTGTACCTAGATTTTAGTACATTTTTATCCCACCAGGATAGGTTTATATTTTGTTTTTTTAATGCCTCATCTGTTTTTAACTCGGCTTTTTAACTTAATAGATTGCTATAAATTTCTTTGATTTTCCCTTCTATTAATGATGGTTTAGCAAATGCCTCTATCGGTGATATCCACAAAGGTACTTTAGTGTAGTATTTATGCTTTATTATATTCCAAACCTTCATAAGGGAGCTTCTGGTTATATGTGTGTGAAAATTTGAGTGAATTTTATCTTTCCCGTACCATAAGTAGGCATGCCAACCCATTACCAGATCAGATCCTTCTAAAGTTATTGTTCTTATATCTTCTAACTCTGCCCAATCTTTAACCCAAATCATTGATGCTGCGAAATAGTACAGTTGCCAATTAGGCAATGCAAAACCTCCTCTTTTTGTACTGTCCTGAAGATTTTTAATATTCTCGCTTTTTTAGACTGCCATATAAATTTACTTACTATTTTCTCTAGGTCCTTAAAAAACTTATAATTTTTAAGTATTGGTAAGTTTTGTGCAAGAAAAAGGAATCTTGGAAGAATGTTCCTTTTTATTGTCGCTATTCTGCCCATTAAGGAAAGATGTATTTTCTCCCAATTGTTTAAGTCTCTTTTGATTTCATTTAAAAGTCGTAGGTAATTACTTTCATATAGCGTCAATGTGTTATTTGAAATCCATATTCCTAAATATTTTGCTTTCTGTACTACATCCGTTTTTGAAATCTCTTTTATTTTTTGTATCAACTTTTGTGTGCAGTTTTTAACTATGATTTTAGGTTTTTGGAAATTGATTTTAAGGATTTAATCAAACATTATAATGACAGCTGGTACCCATGAACAGATACATCCACAAGGTCAATAGAAGGAGAATGCGTAATACTAATAAACTCAGTAAATTACTTTGGGATTAATTTCTCCTATGGATAAAGCAGCCTGGTGGCCTATTGACCTCAAAAACTTCACCTGTACTGGTTTTTAATCTGTTGTAGAAACTGACTGTAGAACACACTAAGAGGTTTTATATTGGTCCAGTATAATTAGATTTACTAATCCAATTTGGGGGTTGCATCTATGTGGGGTGTGTGTGTGTGTATTACTGCAACTGACACTGTATTGAGCATTTGAATTGTCTGAAACATGATTTTGTTGTGATTGCTGGGTGACAGGTTGTTGACAAAAGAAACTGACTTGTGGGAGCTGTGGATGTCTGCTGCATTTACTTGTAAGGGTGGGACCTCAGGCAGTCCTATGAGGGGATTATATGTATGTTTGTGTGTAAAGAACTGGAGTTGGCAGGGTTTTTTTTTTTAAGCTGATAGAGAATGTCTAGCAGAACTGAAGATGCCGCCTGGAGGGGAGAGTGGCACATGCTCTCCGGGTAAAACGGATAAAAGGAAGTACTTCTTCACCCAAAGAGTGATTAACACATGGAATTCACTGCCACAGGAAGTGGTGGCGGCTACAAGCATGGACGGCTTCAAAAGGGAATTAGATAAGCATATGGAGCAGAGGTCCGTCAGTGGATATTAGCCACAAGGTATAGATAGGGGCTCTGGGGCAAGTGATGCTCTGTCTTCTTGGTGCTTGGTGGGGGTCAACAGTGGGAGGGCTTCTAATGTCCTGGCCCCACTGCTGGACCTCCTGATGGCACTGGTATTTCTGGCCACTGTGTGACACAGAATGTTGGACTGGATGGACCTTTGGCCTGATCCAACATTGGCGTCTCTTATGTTCTTATGTTCTTATCTGCTGCCTGCTGAAAGACTATTTACATCTAATGTGATCTACTTGTATATTTGTCAATAAATCAAATATTAGACAGGCACTGTAAGTCTGTAGTGCTCTATGATCCAAAAGAAGCTAAGCCACTGCTGCCACTGGTAATTCCAACAGCTTGGAGAAGAGGGGAGCATTTAACAACTGCACAACCTGCAAAAGCTTCTGCTAGAATAGATGTGATATTGTTTAAGATGCCACTTTTGCTGCAGCAGACCAGCATAGCAACCCCATGGATTCTTAGATGCTGTGAGCTCATTTTCGCTGACATAAGACTACACAGATAAAGTTTAAAACAAAACATAGCAAAATTACCATTTCCCCCAACAACCAGGCAGGCTTAGTTCCATTCCATGAGAAAATGCTTGATATTGTTGTTCAGTCACACAGTCAAGTCCAACTCTTCAAACCCCATGGACCACATCACGCCAGGCCCTCCTGTCTTCCACGATCCTCCGGAGTTTGCTTAATTTGATGTTCATTGCATCGATAACACTGTCTAACCATCTCATCCTTTGTTGTCTGTTACCTTCAATCTTTCCCAGCATCAGGGTCTTCTCCAGTGAGTGCTCCCTTCTCATTTGGTGGTCAAAGTATTTGAGCTTCGGCTTCAGTATCTGGCCTTCCAGGGAACAGTCAGGGTTGATTTCTTTCAGGATTGACTGATCTGATCTCCTTGTAGTCCAGGGGACTCTTAAGAGTCTTTTCCAGCACCATCATTCGAAAGCATCTGAATGCTTGATATACCCAGACCTTCAAAAAGTGCTAAGAGAAATTTATTTATTTACTTTATTTGTAGCCTGCCTTTCTTTCTGAGAATCAAGGTGGAGTATAACACACACACCCTGCATGCTACAAGACAAGATCCACATCTGGAAATGTACTGTGTGAAAACCTACAAAAATAAGAACTAAAAAAAAATCAATTAAATGTGGTTCAGTTCTGTGCAGCTTTATTTTTGGTCTGGCTTTGTCTAAATTTACTTCCATTTGTCTAAAATTGTGGGCCCAATTGTGTACAGTTAGAAGGAAGTTCCAGTGAAATCAATGGGGATATTTCCAAGATGCTTATGAGCAGGGCATCATATTGCATTCCAGCAAGCTGTTTTGCTAAGGAGACATGAGCTTGCCGTATAAGGAGTCTCTATTGGTCTGTCAAGGTCAGTGTTGTTGACTGGCAGCAGCTGTCCAGGGTCACAGGCAGAGGCCTTTGACATCACCTACTGCATGATCTTTTTGCCTTCGAGATACTCAGATGGAGCTCGTACATGCAAAGGAAGAAACATAACCCTTATTTTTAATGGGAAAAAAACTATGAAGGCAATGAAATTGTGAGGCTGGGAATCAAATAGCATAAAGTGAGATTCCAGGTTAATATAATTGACAAGGGAAGCAGCAGTTATCCTGCAGAAAACATGTAGTGCTTTGCATCACTTTAGCCTGCAGGTGGCGCTGTTATTGCAGACAAACCTTTTAGTTTAGTATGTTGTTGAAGACCTGGGTTTTAGTTTGGGTTTGGTGGGTCTTGGTGCTCTAGAAGTTAGATATAAGAGTCTCTCTTTTTGGAAGGGCTGTGTGTGTCATCTTTGAATCTGTCTATCTGGAGAGATACACCAGCATAACTGGTTCACTGGGGTTCTTAGGGAATTTGCCCCCAGTATGCTAAATAGTTTCTGTGAGTATGGAGGTTCTAATAAGAAACCTTGGTGAGAGGAATATGTCAAGAGGAAATATCAGGATGGGAGACAATACAGAAAAATCTGCATGTTCCAATGTTTAAAATTCATATTCATATTAGGTGCAAAAAAGCCATGGGGGCACATGTGCTATACACTGTTCAATCATACTAGAGCAACATGATGAACCACGTTCCTGCAATCAAACTGGACATTTTATTGCTTATTTCAAAACAAAGCTACAGGGTTTTATTTCACTCAATAATGCAATTTATGGATGGAAGTTTTCAACAAAGCACAGCGTTTTGTGAGCAATCATGCTACCATGAGTTATCCTTCCTTCTAGGATTTTATCTTTGTTCTGTCCATTCTAACTGCAAATGCAAGAGAGTAGGAAATCCATCAGCTCAGGTTTTGCTTGGAATAATGGTGGTCACCTTGTGGAGAGGAGCTGTAATGGCTGAGGTTGTTTGAATATTGCCCATAAATATCCTGACTATTCTGATAGCCTGACTTAATAAGACAACCTGAAAAAAAATATTCAAACACACCATCAGTCAGACTTACCTCACAGGGTTGTTGTGAGGATAAAATGGAGGATAGGAGAACAATGGAAGCTGCTTTGGGTTCCCATTAGGGAGAAAGATGGGATTATAAATCTAGTCCTGCCTGCAAAGTTTGAGTCCAGTCGCACCTTTAAGCGAATGAGATAGACACTAAACTAAGCAGCGATCTCAATGAGAAAAGAAGAAAAGAGAACAAGAGCACAAGAGAAACAGGAGAAATTTACAAGGAGTTAACTTCTTCTCTGTGTGTGTTCTTAGAAAGTGTCATCTTAAAGTCTGCTGAGAAAAAGGAGCTGGAGGTACCCTTCATAATCAAGAAACCTTTGAGAAGCCACTGGACCCCGAGACCAGAGCGAAAGAGGCTTAAGACTAGCGGTTCTATTCCTTTGGATGGAAGAAGATCGGGCGGTAGTGAACGTCTAAGAAGATATCAAGAATTTAGAGAGTTTTAGTATAGATGTAAAGGCGGAAGGACTTTGCAAATTGCTTTTATGAAGTGAGCTGGAGGAGATGCTCGGGAAATCTTCTCATAACAAGTAACAATCTAACATATAAGCTTAGAAAGACAGGATCTCACAAAGTATATTGTTTATTAACAGTCTTTTCTTTTACTAACAGTATTTTAACGGGGAATGATCTCCTAACCTTGGGTTTTTAGCTTAGTGTGGGTTATCTTTTCTTTCTCAATTGTAGTCCCCCTATCCCCAATATATATATAAATCCCCTCCGGGGGCTTAAAGAAAAAGGCCAAGTTTCATTCCAGGTATAAACTTTCTTGTGCATGCACACTTCATCAGATACATTGAAACAGTTTTCCTCAAGCCTTACATATAGGTGGGGGAATTAAGTGCCAAGAAGGGCTAGTTAGAGTCAAGATGTATAAGTAACTGGGCGATAAGTATAGCTTAAATTGGATTAAAGCTAAAATTGGATTAAAGTTAAGATCTGTGAATGGCAGCAAATTAGCATACAAATACTAGAGTTAACAAACAGATGTGAGAATTAATTTGGGTCCAGTCATACCTCCAAGACCAACATAGTTCAATTCGGGGTATAAGTGAGAACTGAGAGGCTTCATGCATATAGATGCACACTTCCTCAGATCACCAAAAACGGACATTTGCCTTTGCTGTTCTTTCATGAAGTATTGCTGCGACTCTTTTGACAGGAGGAAGAGTGGATCATTCATTATTCAAACTACTGTTAAGTATTGTGAGCACAACAATTGGGCAGGCCCCTAAGTATCTATGTAAGCCTTCATAAGTGTGTAAAAGAAGCAAGAACAACTGTCCTCCCTCTTTCCGATCAAGCTGTTCCTGCAAAAAAAAAAAAAATGCCCTCCTTGTCTACTCAGTTTGCACATACTTGGGTCTCTCAATATTTTTTTCTAGAACCATGTGTTTAATTTTCTACTTTATATGCCCACGGAGACTCACATATACGTCTGACCACATAGGATACACTTCGTACATCTGA
Source organism: Gekko japonicus (assembly GCF_001447785.1). Lineage (NCBI taxonomy): Eukaryota > Metazoa > Chordata > Lepidosauria > Squamata > Gekkonidae > Gekko > Gekko japonicus. Next base: position 160,035 of record NW_015174288.1, on the reverse strand, counting down.
TGAGGTGGGCTCTAGTTCACAAAAATTTAATATTACAATAAATCTTTAGTAAGTAAAACAGTAAGAAATCTATTTCGATTTACCCTTGTGCCTTTACCTAGCATGTTATTTTAACTTTGTTAGCCGCCTTGAGCCAGTGTGTCCGGCAAGGCGGGATACAAATAGAAGCAATAAATAAATAAATAAATAGCACAAACACAGAGGCAACATGGGTTATGTAGTGGAGGTGGAGGAGAAAGAGGAAGAATTAGTAGTAGAAGGTGGGCTGAGAGAGGTCTGAGAGAACTGTGACTGGCCCAAGGTCATCCAGATGACTTTATGTGGAGAAGTGGGGAATCAAACTCAGTTCTCCAGATTACAGTCTGCTGCTCTTAACCACTACACCAAACTGGATGAGAAGTACTGGGATCATTGGGACTGATTCTACTGATTTTTAAAAAAAGATTACATATTTTGCATATAATATGAAGCTTAATGTCTACATTAGCAAAGTAGTATTTACAAAAGGATATTAGATAACCCGCCAGTACAATAATAGTATTAACCCACTGCTTGAACAGTGTTTAAAATGTAATTAAAGAATGGGAAAGAAGAGAAAGAGGTATTCTAACTTCTCTTCCACATTTATAACCACTAAGACAGATTAACATTCCATTACCATGCATGTAAGGAGGGAGGGGAAGAAGCATCCTTTTACTACTTTGATAGATCATGGGGAAATATTAACTTGACCTCTCCCTTTCTGTTCATAATAATGTCAAAGATTTGCTGCCATACTGTTAAGTATGTTCTAAGTTGCCAAGCAGGATATGAACGAGAAAGAGTGGAGACCAAAACTTGAAAATAAGGGGGCGAGGACACAAAATTAGAATGTGGGGGGAGGAAGAGATGAAAGCAAATTATGAAAGGAAGAGAGCAAAATGAAGCAGGAGAAAAGTGCAAAAAAGGAGAGAAATTAAGGAAAAGACAAAGAAAAGTTAGCAATAACACACTAACAAGATCTGGCTAAACAGACAAAACTATGGAGCCGGGTGGAAGGAAAGGAAGAGGGAAACAATAGATTGATAGAGACAACAACCTTGTTAGGTTTCAGCTTGGCAATTACTATAGGGGCTAAGCTGTGCCTGATGGTCTTGCCTTGCTCCAATGCTGGCTTGGTAGATAAGTTGGCATCACCTCCTGATAGGCTAGTGTTTGCCTCGGCCCTGTTGTCGTAAGATTTTTTGAAAATCAGGGCCAACAAATCGTCAGAGCTACTGCTATTTGATCTGCCTTCTTTGTGCCCCTAGTGGCTGCTGTTCAGAACTGCATTAAAAGTAAAATAAATGGAAATGCATTATCTGAATGCAGCATGACTCTGGCTTCACAGACACTCAAGCTGACTTGGGCCCCAAGAATTTTGTACGCTGCTCCCCTTCCTCCTCAGCGGCCATGTCTGGTGATGTCATGGGTGGTTTTGGCTCTCCCTTCCAGCAAATGCAGAGAACCAGTTAATGTTTGTCAGTCTCAGAATCTTATGGATTCAATTGGTTTCGAGAATGCCTTGGGTAATTCTGAAAGTCTTCTGATGCCTCTGTAGGTGGTCATGTAGGGGTTTTGAAATAGTTCACTCTGTGGGGCTTTGCTGCTTGGTATCCTCTCTCCTTCTCTCACAGAGCCCCTGCCCTTTGGTTTCCATCTGAGCTGCATGGGTTGGGAGACAATAAGTTTGTGGAGGAATCTTACCGAATCAGACAGAGCTTGCCATAGAACCCATCTGAAGGCCCATGAGGTGGGAATGATGGTAGCAAAGAAAACTTTTTTCCCTGCCTCCACTGTGCCAGCAGAATCTTATCCAGCTAAATTGTTTACAGTGATTAGGGTTTTTTCTTAACAGCTAGATCCAAACTTGAGGAGGAGGAAGATTTGACTGATAGTTGTGATGCATTAGTTAGATTAGTTGTAGATGCAAATCTTTCTTACCTGGTCTGATTTAGGGCCAATTCACATTTTACCAATTCACGTCTTCTGGAGTTCTGGGCCTCCCAGGAGCAAGCAGACTGACTTGGATTGGGACAAAAGCATACAGGAAGAGGAGGTTTAACTTCCCCCCTTGCCATTTTCCTGACCTGAAATAGCCCCAGGAAGCCGCTGTTTGCCCCATTGTAGAAACTTACATATGCTGACGGCTACATGTAAATTTCCCTACACTTTGAGAGTCTACTTCATTTATTTCAGTGAGAACACAAAGCAGTTTATATCCTTCTCCTCTATTTTATCCTCACACCAATCCTGTGAAATAGGTTAGGAAAAGACTTTGACTAGCCCAAGGTCACCCAGCAATCTTCCAGGGCAGAGTTAGGATTCCAACCTGAATCTCCCAGACGCCGTAACCACTACAGCACTCCGGCTCTCTCACAAACTTCAATGAGTTGCTAATCTTTCTCCTGGCTATTTATTGAAAATGCAAACTCAGGAGGTCAGTTCCCACCTGCCAGTTTGCTGTAGTGGTTAAGAGCAGCAGACTCTAATCTGGAGAACCGGGTTTGATTCCCCACTGCTCCACATGCAGTCAGCTGGGTGACCTTGGGTCAGTTACAGTTCTGTCAGACCTGTTTACTCAGGAGCAGTTCTTTCAGAGCTCTCTCAGCCCCACCTACTTCACAGGGTGTCTGTTGTGGGGACAGGAAGGGAAGGAGATTATAAACCGCTCTGAGACTCCAAGTGAAGGGCGGGGTATAACTCCAACTCTTCTTCTTCAATGACTGCAACTTCAAAGGATAAATCCTGAGTGTGAATGGGGTGTAGCTATATTCCATACGCAGTATCCTAGAGAAGACATGGGTATCTTCTCTGATGCAGTGCTAGGACTCCACTGAGATGATATGGAAATTGTGTCCATGTGTTAAATCATTTAGCCGCAGGTCCTCAGATCTTCAGCAATCATACAGAGTAATCAAAAAGCAGCCCTGTGTTCATGTGCACTTAACCAAGTTTGCCCTTTTCCAGTGCTGCACATATGATGAAATCAGCCTTGCCTAGGCCAGAACAAGACAGAGAGCCCCAGGGAAATTGAATCTACCCATGATAGAGGTGACATTGGACAGTAAAGCTGATTTTCTAGGTGGGATTGACCTCCTTTTGACCTCCTTTTACATCTGGATGAAGGTTTCCCTTAGTAAGCTAAATGGAGGAGTGAAGCACCATCTACATCACCCTAAGCTTGTTGGAAGAAGAGTGAAATAAAAATGTGATAGATAACCTTGAAGTTAGATTACAATGACATGCTCCATGAAGGATAGCCCTTGAAGACAATTTGGAGACTTCAATTGATTTAAAATGTAGTCATGTGTTTATTGACTGGTTCTGGCTGCTACATATGCATTACACCTGTGCTTAAACTACTGTACTGTCAGCCTATTTGTCTCTGGGTTCAATTGAAGGTGCTAGTTGTTGCCTGTAAAGCCCTTTATACCCTAAGAGCTGCATATCTATAGGAACACCACTCCTGCTATGAACCTGAGCTCATAGTAATTAACAGTTTGTACAGAGTTAACCAAAATACCATGAAGAAAGTTATCAGAAAGTGTTATAAGCCATGAATTTAATACATTTAACAATAATTAAAGTACAACAAACACACCGAAGTGTCTAATTTACTGTCCTAAGCTATCTATATCATCTATCTCAAACTCATATCAAAGTGAATGAATATGTATCAAAGATGCTTGACAATTCAAAGTTACATTGAGTCCATCTTGAAATAATATAACAAAGTATCCTTAGGAGTCCTCTGTAGTGAAAACTAAAGTTCGTGACATGCCAAACTTCTTCAGGTTATCTTCATGTTGGCCCCGGTCACAGGGGCCGGATATCGCAGCGGGGAGGCGTGGCTAATTGCCCCGGTGCAGTTTGATCCGCGATTACGCGATCCGACGCATTGGCGGCACACCACGGGTCCGTCCCTCGGCACCGGCGGGTAAATGAGGGTGGCGAACACACGGCGATCCTGCAGTGTGGCAAAGAAGCGACGCGGCGCGATCACACAAGCAATGGCTAGGCGCTGCTGCCATGACAAACGGGGTCATTTTTTTTAAAAGCCGAAACAGCACTTTCGCTTTCCTCTTTGTGCGCATGTGCCGTTGGGTGCTTGTGCGCATCTTGTGGAGACTTGGGGGAAAAACCCTGTTTGCGAAGGGACATGGGCGGACGCCAGATGCCACCACCAGAAATGTGATCAGATGCCAGCCCTTGCCCCGTGGTTTCCGGAAACTACTACCTCGGAGGTACTAGTTTTTAACTCCGCATCTTTGTCGGGAAGCCTCGGGTTCGCCACGGGAGTTCTAAGCTTCCCGGATGTTGCGGTGTGATCGCGCTCGGAAAATCCGCCTATCTTCCGTCTCTGTAGCATGGCTAATCTCCGTGTGACCGCAGCCGTTGTTTAGCTATTCTCTTAACAAGGACTGTTATCAAACTAAGGACACTATAACATCAGCTGGAACAGATCCAAAAACTTGATGGACATTTGATAGCTACCGTTTCAAGAAACCTCTTTATCAAGAGCTGCTGATCCTCTAACTTGAGGGGCCAGTCACCACTATTGGCGGGATATTAACAATGGATTGCATCTGCTTCCTTATTTACAAAACAGACTGATATAATTCAAGTTGGGCTCAGCATTCTTTCTTTCTCAAAAGGCTTTAGGCTAGCGTTGGACAGTAACTAGTATTAGTGGTGGATATATTTTGATGGCAATGCTGTTTTGTGGGCAATTAGTTCCATCATGATTTGGGGTTGGGTTTTTATGTACAGTTTGTGGTTGGACATTTATTTTGTAGTTATTGTTTCTTGTTGCCCGTTGCCTCGCACTCTTCAGGCGCAGGCCAGGCATCCATGTTATAAAACAAATCCTTTGGTCCTCCATGCAGTGGCTAGATTGGGGGGGGGGGATCTCCAGCATGGCGTCCATGGGTACTGTGTTGCCCACCGAGGGTTTTTAGAAAGTGGGTGGGGCCAGATGGGGCCTTTGCTTATGACTGGTTGTCGGAGATCTGATCGCCTCTGCAGATTTTAGAAATGTTGCTTTGGCAAGCTGTTGGCACTGAGTGGCCGAAGGTAAGTTGTGTGTATGCAAAAACATATTTTAAAACAATGTCGTTTTAAAAGGCATCCCATCCAAGACAGCTTCTGCCTGAAATGTGTGATGTCTGCCTCCCGCAGCAGCCATATTTGTGGTTGCACACGCCACACTGTGTCAGAACTCCTGGACTAGGTTATGTTGCTGCTCACTTTCAGCTTGTGTTTCTGTCCCAGCTTCTTAAGCCTAGTTTGCAATATTTTCAGGGTTTGGAACCATCCCTTGAATAGACTTGCCTTTCTATATACGTGAGTTTTAGAATGGCATTGTCAGTGGCTAATTAACCAGCTTACCAGACAATCAACATTCTCTGGATATGGTGACAAGCTCACTAGCACAATGGGAAATGCAAACTGGATACAGGGAATAAATTCAAGTGGGTGGCCATGTTGGTCTGAAGCAACAGAACAAAGTTGGAGTCCAGTGGCACCTTTAAGACCAACAAAGTTTAATTTTGGGTATAAGCTTTGGTGTGCGTGCACACTTCCTCAGGTACAGGGATACAGGAAAGTGAGAAATACAGAAGAGACCATAATGAGTTGTCCCATGTGCAGCTTCCTTGGTCTTCATAGCATCCTCATTGCAAGGTCATCTAGTCCAACATCCTGCTTTAAGACTGGGTAATTAGTTGTTTATGTGACCATAATGAATTGAAGGGCTGTCAGACTCTTTGGACTTCAAAGACTGATAGTTAGCTTTAGTTTCTGTAACTGGAATCTATTGCTGGATATACAGTATGCAGTTATGTATTCAGACCTCAGCAATGTTACTCAGTTGTACTCGCATCTACATTTAAAAAAAAAAAGGTTTAGCTGATTACTTTAATGCTTTCTCACTTTCTTTTCTGGATTTTCAGACTGCCCTCTTCTGTGTACATTGGAAAATAATTCAAAGAACCATAAGGTGGCTCCCTTTCTCCATGTTTCTACCATCAGAATAAACCTGCAGGTCTGGGGATTTTCAAAGAGCATAGATAGGCTGTGAAACTCTTTAGAGGGGCTGACTAGCAGCTGTTACGATGCTCGCTTTACCATGCTGAATGGAATCATTTTCCATTGCAGCTGAATCCTTCCAGGCAAAATAAAATAAATAAGAGCCTGCAGAAAGTTGATCCATTGCCTGTGTTTCCATTGTAATTGGGATGCATGCAGGGAAAAAGAAGAAAAAAAATTCATGGCAAAAAGATAAATCTTAGTATCAGTTGTCTTAATTTCATGGTCCTCCCACTGATCTTTGGTAATGGCATTGGGTGAGCACCGCTGAAGACTGTAAATTCGTGGAATGGCCTGCCCCAGGAGGTCAGGAAAGCTCCCAGTCACTTGGCCTTCTGCAAACTATGCAAAACTGAACTATTCAAGAAGGCACAGGCAACAGGGTTGCACTGTACAAACAGGTTTTACAAACTTGCTTGGATAAATGACTGGGGACTGCGATCTATACTGCTGTGCTTAGCCTGTTTTAAGTAGGATCCTATTTATGTAATTTCTGTCCTGCTTAAAGTGTCATGTGAATACTTATGCTACACTAGCTCTTTCTGGTGGTTCCAGATTTCTAAAATCCTAATGCGCTGTTATTGAATGTCTCATTCTGTTGATTATACAGGCTCACGATGTATAATCTGCCTTCAGTCCCTGCGAGAAAGGCAGCCTATAAATAACATACAGATATCATTAGTTGCTGTAGATTTTCTGGGTTGTGTGGCCATGGTCTTGACATTGTAGAACCTGACATTTCATCAGTAGCTGATATATAAATAAATATAAATAAATAAATAAAAAGATTGCAATGTTGTTTCACCTGCACCTTGTCTAAGATGATGTGGTTGGCATCCAAGCAATTCAGCACTATAAGGCAGCATTGGTAACAGGGAAAAACAGCCTTAAAGGCGGAGTTTCTTTTCCTCTCACTCAAGTTTTTTTCTCATGCATCTCAAGTGAGCCTGCATCTCCCAGTTCTCAGGCCATGGATCATTGGTTCCATGAAGGGGACATGATAAATGGGATTTCTGTGATAACTTTTCTGAGAGACAATAGACCATACTAATCCTATGGTATTTTTGACATGTGTTTGCATTTCATCAATATCTAGAGTCCATTTCCAAGTGTGGTTAAATCTTAAAACCACCGTACATGGGACTTTCCCCATAAATTGCTATGTTATGCGACTTAGTTTTAGAGATGGCGAGCTGGAATCATGGCATATGCCCAGTGTCAGGGACTCAGAAGTTGAAGCCTGAATCTAGCCTGAGACATGGATTGTGTGTGCAGCAGAAATGTACAATACAAGTTCTTGCAACTGGCAAGCGGAAGAAAGCTTCTGGAATGGACGCATCTAGTTCAAGCATTAGTAACCTTGTCACTAGAGTAGTACCTTTTGCTTGATGGACTCCAGTTTAGGCTACTGACCCCCAGTCCATTGGAGAATGTAACTTATGGGTCTATATTTTTGGGTGCTCCCACTTGTCCTGCCCCAGGCATTCTCTTGTTTCAATGCACTTCTCAAGAAAAGAGGGCTTTGTAATAGAACTCTCCTACAGGGTACAACATAAGCATGAGCACAAGTGAAATATAGACTTTCACAATTAATACCTACCCCAAGATTGTTATGGAATCATCCAGGCTTCCAGTGCAGGTATCAAAATGTTATCCACTGCCATGATTTAGTCCTTGAATTTTAGTAAGGGAAGAGGGGAAATCATGATTGCACATCTATTCTGTTGCTATAATTGTGGTTTGGATAATGCCAGATGAGACCTCCAATGAAAGATGGCCCACCCCCCTTTTTGGGCTTACGCTCATTTTTATATTTTTATAGGCAACACTTCAGAGAAGTGTATGGGACACCTAGAAATGTTTGGGGGTTGTATTTAGGCACAAATTGAAACAGACTTCTAGGAAAGGAAGCTTCCTGTCTGCACATTCCAAAATGCCTTTTTGTTTGGATGGAATGGCAGTGTGATTTATCTGGAAATCCTTTGGGCAGTGCCTTACAAGTTGTGGGGCAGACCTGGGACAGTGGCCAAGGGCAGTCTGTTCTCACAGGGAAGTTAAGGAGAGGAAGTTGTGAGGTTTCGTTTAGTTCCACAATTTAAATATATAATCAGTGACAGATGGGAGTACTAACTGCAGAAGGAGCTATTATACATTTCAGTGTTTTGCACATACCGAAAAGTAAACAGCCTGAGCATCTTATTAAATAGATCACCTTTCTGTTGTGCCCACGGCCCAGGCCAGAATACACATTTTTCCAAACATGTTGCCTCAGTCTTGAATACTTTGCCTCAGAAATTCAGCAACCAAGACAGTACTATCAAACATGTACAGTTTTAGATTAACATCTATATTGTATTGTGCCAAGAGTATCATAGTGGTGAAGCCTCTGCTCTTAGTGTGGCCATGTGAAGAATGGGGCCATGTTATGTATACAGCTACTTTGAGGTTGGGGCTATGTTGTTCATGGACTATCTCAGCCTCCACACCTGTGAACAGCTCTCAGTGCTATCTGCCTCAAATGGGGGGGGGGGATTTCCGATCTCCCAGGTAAGCTGCAGTAGTGCATGTTCTATATGCACAAATCTCTAGAAAGTAACAACTTTCACTCGCCAACTCTTGCTCCAGATACAAGATCTCCCCTGTCAGTGACAGTGATTGTCCCCTGCATACATATCTGACATGGGGACAGGAAGTGTAGAGAGACATTTCTGCAGGAACAAACTAGCCATTTTACTCACAGGGAGACTTCTCGGAGTTCCACTACCCTACAGGGCCCTTGGTGCCCAGGAGCAAGCAGAACCAAGCCCCGACAACCCTGCCAGCACCTCAGGCACCACTTGGCTCGTACTTCCCGCTCAGCAGCGATGATAAGAGGCGTCACCTCACCAATTGCTTCCTCCCGTACTGCCATCAGTTTGTGGAAGAAAACGCTTCCTTTTTTCCACCTGTGACATTATTATGTATTTATTTATTGCATTTATCCCCCACCTTTCTCTCCAGCAATGCTCCCTCTAAGCTGTGGAGTCTCGTGAACAAAAATTCTACTTTGTGAGCTACTGGCATTAAAGGTGAGAGTGAGCCATTTGGCTACCTACTGCATAAATTAGTTTGCTCTGGAGCCATCCTCCCTGAGCTAAGACAAAAACTTGTGAGCTGGAGGCTAAAAACCTGTGAGCTAGCTCACACTAACTCAGCTTAGAGGGAACACTGCCGGTGACCCAAAGTGGCGCACCTTGTCCTCCTCCATTTTATTTTCACAACAACCCAATGTGGTAGGTTAGGCTGACTGGCCCAAGGTTACCCACCAAGCTTCCATGGCAGAGTGGGGATTCAAACCTGGGTCTCCTGGATCCTAGTCTGACACGCTTACCACAATGAGAGACCCTGGCTCTTGATTTTGCTGCTCCTTTTCTCACCCCCACCTACAGCTCTACCCTTCTGACTGAACAGGCAGCTCTATCTCCTCTTGGTAGTGTTGTACGCATTTTATGAACCACTTTGTACTCTGCCTAACAGGTTTAACTTAGTAGGTGCTCTTAACGCTTCCATGGTGCATATGTTAAGTGCCTTTGATGATTCTAATCACAGTGACTGAAATCAATCATGAACATATATTCAAATATTCACTTTGGTTCATTGTTTAAAAGCATCCTGGGTAAAATGACTAAATGCTGACAGGCAATCATGCTACAGTGACCTTGCTTATAGTGGCCAGTTGTAACTGCGCATGCTCCTGATGTCAGTTTGCTTGCATTAGATGAAGAACACTGCATGATGTACTGATATTTGTTACAATTAGATACTTTTTAAAAATCACAGAATGAAAAGAAGGCCTATTGTTTAGCTGAAGGAGGTATATTTTTGCCTGAGAAAATCCAGCCTACAGGTTCGAGCCCAATCAGAATGGTGTGATGGATATATGACAAAGTTTGATGGAACCAATAATTGTGATTTATTTCTGTCATGGGGGGTATAAAACCCTATGTCTCCCATTGTAACCTTAGGGAGAGCTGTGGGGTCCAAAACCTTACTGGATCTGCACCTCCCTCCTTTGTTGATCAATAAAGTACAAGATCTGATTCTCCTCTACAAGACTGCCGTGTGCTTTCTCAAATTGGGCTGGGGGGGCACAACCTGTGACGGAGTTTCTGTCTTACAGTAGTGTCACCCTCTTCTGCAGTTTCTATATATGGGATATTTCCATTTGCTGGCTGACTGTGTGGGGCTTGGGGCAGCTGGGGGCTTCATGTTTCCCAGGCTCTGATGCCTTCCAGATCCTTTGGAAGCATGTCATGTTTCCATGCACAGAGCTGATTCCAGGAAATCTGCCACCATATTTGTTTCCTTTCAAGACACAGAGAGCAAAGAGTACAAGGAGAGTGCTGTGAATGATGATTAAATTAGTGGAGGCAACAAACAAGAGTCCAAGGATCGGCTATGCCCTTTGAGTAAGAATGACAGACCCTCCTTATGCAAAAGAGCCAAAGTGACTTTAAGAAATGGTGAGCCTCTTCACCATTTGTCCCAAGCAATAAATAGCCTGTTGGCCCAACTGCCATACTAACTGCCATTTCTCTGCATCCCTTCTGCCATTTAAGGTTGCCAGCCTTTGCTACTAGATTCCATCCTGTGCATTTAACACCAGCTTGGCATTAGCAAGGAATCCTGACTTCCGGAAAAGCCACTGGTTCTTTCCCACACACCAAGCAGTTATAGGCTGAATTGAAGTAGACTTAGGCTGTATTTATCTGATACATTAGCAAGTCTGTGTGCCATTCTAAATGGCTCTTTCCTCTGATTTCCCATGGCTTTAGTGGGGATGTGTGTATGTGTGTGCATGCAGTGGGGTGCTGAATCTCCCAGCTATAAAGTACAGGATAGACTTTCCTTCAACAAAGAAATTGCAGACACAGACAGACTTGCTAAACTCTTCCACTCTCCCCATATCCCGAACCATCTGGATGTGATCTACAGCAGTGATTTCAGCACCTGGCTATTACAGCGATTGGGCTGTAGAAATAGTTTAGATAACTTCAGTGCTGCAGTCTCTGAAGGATCAGAGGCAGTGTGGGCATTCCTCTTTATGCACACTTCTTTGTAGCAATAGCAGTACCATCCCTGAACTGTGAGCAGTGCTGTTCTTTAGATACAAGCACTTCTTGTGCTTTCTTGGGGACAACACAGCTTCCCTTTGAAGCCAATAGGAGAGACTCCCATTCATTTTAATAGGGCTGGATCATGCCCCTTTGTATTTAATTCTGCAGCTGTTAAGGATTCAAGCCTTCTCTTTGGAGAGGTGATTCCATAACCGGTAAGTATTGACACCATTTGCGCCCTATTTGTATCTTATGTGATATCAGCACAAGACGGTCCAGAGGAATGTAACATCAGCAAACAATACCCAGATGTTAGTGCACAAGTTTAAGACCGTGTAATCTGACTGTGTTTATGGAATGTGCACTGTAACACTTACACCATTATGCTGTGTATGTTTCCTCAGAAGAAAATCCAGCTGTGTCCAATGGAACATGTGCCAAACAACATCCTCCCCCTCCTTTTTAACTAGAGTTTTGTAGAATTACAGAACACACTAATTTTTTAGAACCTTTAAAGCTGATACTAATAAAGGTATTGTGCTTTTGTTACTTTCACTTTGGAACAAAAAGTTCAAACATCTACTTTGAATTTGTTTCTATTCCCAGCTGTGTTAAATATTCCTAATTAAGGTTAGATACTTAGTTGCGAGTAAACACTACTGAACTTAATAACACTTACTTCCTAGTTAAAGTCCATAGGATATCACTACAAGTTAGTTGACTGTGGGGAGGCGCAGCTGGCTACTCTCCTGAAGATACAAAGTGGGAACTGCTGCTTCTAACATATACACCCTGGCACTTGTGGGAAGGGAAGAAACTGCTCAGTCTTCTTCCTTCTCAGATGTCCTGATCAAAGAAAATGGACTATACTGTTGCAGACAAAATAACAGCATTTTGTGGCATCAAGGACAGATGCATGAAGTGGTTATCTAAGTGGTTATAACCCAAGTCCAGAGAGCAAAGCAAGTGAATGAGCAACAAACATGGTTTACAAAGCAAAGTTAACCAACAGAAGAGAGGAGTGGGAGTGCCATTCTACTGAGCAGAACACAAATGAACATACTTGCACTGGGTACTTTGCTCATCACATTTCAGGTCTTAGCCATGCACATCTGTTACTGATGGGGATCTCATGGTCATACAGCTATTAATGTGTATATATGGTTAAGACGCTGAACTGCAGGCTGTGGAAGGTCGGTAGTTCAGCAGTTCGAGACCTGAGTTGCCACATGACAGAGTGAGCCCCCGTCTCTAGTTCCAGCTCCTGCCAACCTAGCAGTTCGAAAGCAAGAAATTGCAAGTAGATAAATAGGTACCACTTCAGTGGGAAGGTAACAGCGTTCCGTGCACCTTGGTGTTTAGTCATGCTGGCCACATGACCACGGAAACGTCTTCGGACAGCGCTGGCTCTTCGGCTTTGAAACGGAGATGAGCACTGCAACCCTAGAGTCGGATTCGACTGGCTTTCGAGCAAAGGAACCTTTACCTTATTTATTTATTTATTTATTTATTTATTTATTTTCGTCCCACTCTGGATCTGGCAGCCCCGCTGCTGTCAGGGAGCATGAGGGTCTAGGGGAAACAGGGCACCATGCTGAGGATAAGGGGAATGTGCCCTCAGAAGGGACCTCTTCCCCAGCTGGTGAGCGGCTCTCCTTTTGCACCAAGGAACCATCCCTGAGCAGGGTGGGAGGGGGGCTCTTGGTAGTGGGTGATTCGATCCTTAGGCAGGTAGACAGCTGGGTGGCGAACCCGCGTACTGACCGTATGGTGACTTGCCTGCCTGGTGCGAAGGTAGCGGACATTACGCGTGTTTTAGATAGGCTGGTAGATAGTGCTGGGGAGGAGCCAGTGGTCGTGGTGCATGTCGGCACCAACGATGTGGGGAAATGCAGTCGTGAGGTCCTGGAGGAGAAATTTAGGCTGCTGGGCAGGAAACTTAGGTCCAGGACCTCCAAGGTAGCCTTCTCAGAAGTGTTACCTGTTCCACGCGCAGGGCCGGAGAGACAGGCAGAGATCAGGAGTCTCAATGCGTGGATGAGACGATGGTGTAGGGGGGAAGGGTTCAGGTTTGTTAGGCACTGGGATACTTTTTGGAACAAGAGGGAGCTGTACAGGCGAGACGGTCTCCACTTGTCCCGAGAAGGAACCAGGCTGCTGGCACTTAAAATCAAAAAGGTGGCAGAGCAGCTTTTAAACTGAATATTGGGGGAAAGCCGACAGGAGATGAAAAGTCTCTGGTTCGGGTTGGCTCATCTGAGAGAGGTGAGGGGGTACCGGTTGCTTTTCTACAGGGAGGTGGATTGAAATTGTCCACAGAGGCCATGGCTGGTGACATGGACTGCCGGACAACGACTCGAGATAGCAAGAGGAAGGATGCAGGCTTAACTTGTAAGGGAAATTACAGCTGTTTCTATACAAATGCTAGAAGTGTCCGAGGTAAAATCGGGGAGTTGGAGTGCTTGGTGTCGGAGGGAAAAATAGACATTGTGGGTATTTCTGAAACTTGGTGGGATGAGGAAAATCAGTGGGACACAGTGATTCCCGGTTATATATTATATCGGAAGGATAGGGGGGGAAGGGTTGGAGGTGGGGTAGCTCTGTATGTCAGAGAGGGTATAAAGTCTAGAAAGATTGAGAGGCTAAGTGAATTGGATTCGCTTCTGGAAGTTCTATGGGTTGAAATAGGGGGGCCAAAAGGAAACTTAACACTGGGAGTTTGTTATCGCCCACCAGATCAAAAGATAGAGGAGGATTATAAAATGATGAATGCCTTAAAGATAGCAACTAGACAAAAACACTGTGTAATAATAGGTGATTTTAACTACCCACACATTGATTGGGTCAATATGTGTTCTAGTCGGGAAAAAGAGATTGAGTTTCTAGACACTCTAAATGACTGTGCTATGGAGCAGATGGTCACGGAACCTACCAGGGGAGAGGCGATCCTTGATTTGGTCCTAAGTAACACTCAAGACCTGGTGAGAGATGTAAAAGTGATTGCACCGCTTGGAAACAGTGATCATAATGTTGTTGAGTTCATCATTTGTACAAATAGAGAATTGGCCAAAAAGACTCACACAACCATTTTTAACTTTAAAAGGGGTAATTTCTCTGATATGAGGGGACACGTGGGGAGGAAACTGAAAGGAAAAGTAGAAAGGGTCAAAACAATTGGGGAAGCTTGGGATCTATTTAAAACTACGATCCTAGAAGCTCAAAAAATATATATTCCGCAGGTTAGGAAAGGCACAAACAGGTATAGGAAAAAGCCTGCATGGTTAACAAACAGAGTAATGGAGGCTGTAAAAAGTAAAAAGAATTCCTTTAAGCAGTGGAAAGCTAGTCACAGTGAGGCTGATAAAACGGAACACAGGCTATGGCAAATAAAATGCAAGTCTGAGGTCAGGCAGGCAAAAAGGGAATATGAGGAGCATATAGCAAAAAACGTAAAAACCAACAATAAAACTTTCTTCAAATACATTAGAAACAGGAAACCAGCCAGGGAGGCAGTGGGGCCCTTGGACGACCAAGGGGTAAAAGGAGTATTGAAGGATGATAGGGAAATGGCTGAGAAGCTAAATGCATTTTTTGCCTCCGTCTTCACTGTGGAAGATGAGAAGTGCTTGCCCACTCCAGAACCACTGATTTCAGGAGGGGTGTTGGAAGACCTGAGTCAGATTGAGGTGATGAGAGAGGAGGTCCTAAAACTGATAGACAACTTAAAAACTGAAAAATCACCAGGCCCAGATGGCATACATCCGAGAGTTCTGAAAGAACTCAAATGTGAACTTGTAGATCTCCTGACAAAGATATGTAATCTTTCCTTAAAATCTGCCTCCATTCCTGAGGATTGGAAGGTAGCTAATGTCACTCCCATCTTTAAAAAGGGTTCCAGAGGAGATCCGGGAAATTACAGGCCAGTCAGTCTGACGTCGATACCGGGTAAATTGGTGGAAACCATTATTAAGGAAAGAATTAGTAGGCACATAGATGAACAAAACCTATTGAGGCAGACTCAGCACGGTTTCTGTAAGGGAAGATCTTGTCTCACTAACCTGTTAGTGTTCTTTGAGGGGGTGAACAAACATGTGGACAAGGGGGATCCAATAGATATTATTTACCTTGACTTCCAGAAAGCTTTTGATAAAGTTCCTCATCAAAGGCTCCTAAGTAAGCTCAAAAATCATGGGATAGAAGGACAAGTCCTTTTATGGATCAAAAACTGGCTAGTTCATAGAAAACAGAGAGTGAGTGTAGGTGGGCAATTTTCTCAGTGGAGGGTGGTAAGCAGTGGGGTACCGCAGGGATCAGTACTTGGTCCACTGCTTTTTAACTTGTTCATTAATGATTTGGAGATGGGAGTAAGCAGTGAAGTGGCTAAATTTGCGGATGATACAAAGTTGTTCAGGGTGGTGAAAACCAGTGAGGATTGTGAGGCACTCCAAGGGGATCTGTCAAGGATGGGCGAGTGGGCGTCAACATGGCAAATGGGGTTCAATGTGGCCAAGTGCAAGGTGATGCACATTGGAGCCAAAAATCCTAAATATAAATACACATTGATGGGGTCTGAACTGGCAGAGACTGAGCAAGAGAGAGATCTTGGAGTTGTAGTGGATAACTCACTGAAAATGTCGAGACAGTGTGTGACTGCAATAAAGAAGGCCAATGCTATGCTGGGGATTATTAGGAAGGGTATTGAAAACAGATCAGCCAATATCATAATGCCCCTATATAAATCAATGGTGAGACCTCATTTGGAATACTGTGTGCAGTTCTGGGCACCACACCTTAAAAAGGATATTATAGCTTTGGAAAAAGTGCAGAAAAGGGCAACTCGAATGATAAAAGGGTTGGAACACTTTCCCTATGAGGAAAGGTTAAAGCGCTTAGGGCTCTTTAGCTTGGAGAAAAGACGACTGAGGGGTGACATGATCGAGGTTTATAAGATTATGCATGGGAAAGAGCAGGTAAAGAAAGAGGTACTTTTCTCCCTTTCTCACAATACAAGAACTCGTGGGCACTCCATGAAACTGCAGAGCGGTCGGGTTAGAACGGATAAAAGGAAGTACTTCTTCACCCAAAGAGTGATTAACACATGGAATTCACTGCCACAGGAAGTGGTGGGTGCTACAAGCATGGACGGCTTCAAAAGGGAATTAGATAAGCATATGGAGCAGAGGTCCATCAGTGGCTATTAGCCACAAGGTATAGATAGGGGCTCTGGGGCAAGTGATGCTCTGTCTTCTTGGTGCTTGGGGGGGGGGTCAACAGTGGGAGGGCTTCTAATGTCCTGGCCCCACTGCTGGACCTCCTGATGGCACTGGTATTTCTGGCCACTGTGTGACACAGAGTGTTGGACTGGATGGGCCTTTGGCCTGATCCAACATTGGCGTCTCTTATGTTCTTATGTTCTTATGTACCTTTACTATGTATATATAACTGACTTTGATTTTGCTCTTTGGATCTAAGAGCCAGTAAACAAATTAGGAGCCAGACTCATTTCTCAGCCTTGTTTCATATTGCAAGACAACATTTTCTGATTGTTGCTACCACAAAACTTAATCCTAACCTCTTTTCCTGGGTCCTCATAATTGTATTAGTGCTATGAAAATTATTGTAGTCTAAAAAAAAATAGGCATAGCCCTGGTTATCATCATCACCACAAAAGAAAGATAACTTTAACCCAAATGCATTTCTGAAGAACTGAAAATAAACAAATGAATAAAAATGAATAGACTCCTAGGGGTTAAGTAACAAGTATTCAGTTAAGCCATTCTCAAGATATATACCTCTTTGGGGCTTTGGCTCCAGTACTTAAGGCACATTTTATGCAATATGAAATGTTATTATTCCTTTTCATGCCACAAATATTGGTCTTGCCCCAATGATGTGAATGGAGTAGAACTTCCAAAGCAACCTGGTTCCCCTCTGATTACATCTGGGGATGGGAACAGATGAGCCATCGGCATCAATGGCAGCCCAGTTAAGAGACAAAGGGGTTTTAAAGGAAATCCTTTATCCTTTAGCTTGGCTGCCACTGCTCCCAAAAGTTCTTTATCACTCTGTGGCCATAACTGGACAGCAGAAGGCTCTTCCCCATCCTTATTGTTAGGGGTGAGGTGGAGCTTTCCGAAATTGGTAGAGTCCTTTCAATTATGGGGAGGGGGAAGGGAGCGGAAGTGAACAAGAGCTGTTGGGAGCTGGAAAAAATGTGTTTTTAAAAGGATATTAAGGACTTGCATTTGTCAAAAATACTAGACACTGTGACAAAATTTCTATGTGCCATGGGAGCCTGGTGCCCAGGATTTGTCCCCTAGCAATAATTGTTTAGATTTCCATTTATACCCCAATCATATCGCATTATGAATGTGTGTGTGTGAAAGTGGCTTGCTTTCAAGTAGGACCATGGCTGTGTTACTTGCATTCGTCACTTAGCCACTATGCCTCCATAGGAAAGATAACTGCCTGCCAAGCTGCTGTTAAAGGCACCACAATATGTTGGGCCAGTTTTTCTTCTTGCCAGTTGGCAATCCTACCTTGACATCAGGGGCTGGCTTTCACTGAGCGTGGGTCTTATCCAAAGACTCTATATACTATTTTATAGTTCATTCTTCCTACGTATACTGGGCAAGCATGGAATGCAGGCATCCAACTTTTTACATTTTGCCAGCATCTGTCTTAGAAGATTTGTAACCAGTTTGTCGAGTAATGTTTCTCTTGGATAGCTATTTTGACTATGTATAGTTTGTCTAGCACTTTTCATGTACTTTCCAATTCTTAACATATTTATCAGTACCACTAGATTTGTTCTTCTTTCTCTTGTGTATCTGGCTTAGAGGCAAAACTGCCTCCACAGGTTCTCTGATCTTATAGAAAGATTTAAGAGCATGAGAAGAGCCCGGCTGAATCAGACCAATGGTCTATCTAGTCCATCATCCTGTTTCCCACGGTGATCAAACAGAGATGCCTTCTAAAACCCACCAACAGGACATAAAGACAACAGCCCTTCCCTACAGTTGCCCCTTCCCCCAGTTGAGTTTACAAGAAGCTTTGGATAAGGAACTTCCATCAAAAGCATTCTGAAAGTCCAATTATATAATATCTCTCAGATCACCCCTTTCTACATGCATGTAGACACTCCAAGACTGTCAAAGTTTTGGTGATACAGGACTTCCCTATACAGAAGCCATGCTGGTTCTTCCTCAGCAAGCTTTGTTCTTCTGCATACATAATCATTCTATTTTTAATAATGCTTTCCACCAATTAATCCAGTAGAGGTGTTGAGCTAACTGTCCTGTAATGCTTTAGAGAAGTTAAATGTGAAATTCCTGATCAAACAAAAATGTGCAGCATTGCTAAAATGAGCTTCCTTACTGGAAGACTGGAAAGGAGTCAACATAATGCCAGTGTTTAAAATTGATCTTTTTTTGGGGGGGGGGATAACACAAGCTGATTTTAGTGATGTTGCACATTTTTGTTACATCAGCCATTTCACACTTAAGTTCTTTACAAACTGTTGTGTACACCATTCAAAGCAAGTGACTTATTAATCTGTGTATGACATTTACTCAGAAGTAAACCCCACCGTTCAATGGGGCCATTCTCCTGGCGTTGCCTGGGGAGTCAATTTCAACACGAGGCCCCCTCTCCATTGGGCACATCTTGAATTGTGCCTTTTCAGGCTGGATGCCTTTTGCTGAACAGTGGTCAAGTCAGCCTTGCTTCCTCCGTATCCGCACTAAGGATTGTATCCTTAGTGGCAAATCCCATTCTGTTTGAAGTTAGGTTTGCATACGACCCCCTTCTTCCTCTCTATTATTTCTTTCTTCTCAAAGGCTGTTTTTATGATTGAAAACAGCATACTTAGAGGAGGAGAAAGTGGGGAGGGGGGGTATTTACAAGCCTAACAAAATCATGGGCTAAATATTTACAGGGGGAAAGTTTAAAGGGAGCCAGGCTTTCAGAAGTAATTATGATAATGTCCAAAAGAAACAACCCACTCACACCAACTGGGTGCCAGATCTTCAGCTGGTGCAAAATGATGAAGAGCTTGGCTGAAGCCTGGCTCAAGCTAGATTTTTTTTTTTTTTTGCCCTCAGCATCTGATGCCAAGAGATGTTCTTGCTGCAGCGTTCCCTCACCCAATCATTCAGTTTGGCCTAATCCTCAGAACTCATACATTTCAGCTTTGAAATGCCAGTTCACACATTTGCCTTTTTTTTTTTAACAAAAGAGACAAAAATCCCCAGACCTTCTTTCTTATTTTTGAGCAGTCGATACAGCAAAGAATCCTTGGATTCTAGTATTATTCTTCTTGATTTATTGAGGAGTTTACCTGATTGATACCCATTCCAGTTAGCAGTTGCCAGGCTGTTTTAAGCCCAGTGTGTCAGCTGAACTTTGTAGCTTTCCTTCCTCTCTCTACAGCATGAGGTCAGTTCAGAAGCCTTGCACCAATTATACTAACATCATATGGTCAAAGACTCATTTTGTGAAAGTCGCAAGAAGTTTTGCAACACAAGGCTTTAAAAATTCTCCAAATGCTATCTCAGAAATGAATACTATGAGGTCTGAGGCAAGATTGACTATCCATGTCATATGCTCTTGAGGGCAAAGCAGAACACATTAGGGGTCTGAGTGCAAATCGCTGTTTCTGAAAGAATGCCACCAAAATTGCCTTCTTGTGGAGTGCTGAGAAACTGATTAGGGACATGCAGAGATTCTTCTTCCAGGAACTTCTGTCTCAAACACTCACACACACATGCACACACACATACAGTCTCCCTGACATAGCCAGGGATCCAAAACCTATAACTGCTGTTGAAACACCATTTTGGAGGTCCCCAGAGCAACCTTATGGCAAGCTTCCTATAGAAAGAGCAAAAGCAGAAAACACTATCTCCTCAGGAAGGGCACAACACTTACTTGAGATATGGTCTCTGTTCAGGCCATTTCAAAATGGAGACAGTTACATGTTCTTTCAGAAGTCAGCCCAGTTTAGCACAAAATCAACACTGAGCTCCTCCTACGAGAAATGTCTGTATCTTTGAATCCCACATGCTGTTTCTTCTCGGTAAAGGTAAAGGTTCTCTTGCTCAAAAGCCAGTCGAATCCGACTCTAGGGTTGTGGTGCTCATCTCTGATCAACACTGAGCTCCTCCTACGAGAAATGTCTGTATCTTTGAATCCCACATGCTGTTTCTTCTCGGTAAAGGTAAAGGTTCTCTTGCTCAAAAGCCAGTCGAATCCGACTCTAGGGTTGTGGTGCTCATCTCTGTTTCAAAGCCGAAGAGCCAGCACTGTCCGAAGACATTTCTGTGGTCATGTGGCCAGCATGACTAAACACCAAGGTGCACAGAACACTGTTACCTTCCCACTGAAGTGGTACCTATTTATCTACTTGCAATTTCTTGCTTTTGAACTGCTAGGTTGGCAGGAGCTGGAACTAGTGACGGGAGCTCACTCCATCATGCGGCACACTCGGGTCTCGAACTGCTGAACTACCGACCTTCCACAGCCTGCAGTTCAGCGTCTTAACCACTTGAGCCACTGCAGCTCCTCTCTTCTTGGTAGGGTTTACCAATAATGGAAAACAGCTATAGACTGGCAATTGTGCCCATCAGGTAAGGATATGTAAATGAGGTTCTGAAAAGATATGAAGATAACTTTGTGCTGGAACCTGTGGAATTTGTCAATACAGATGTAACCAAGCTGTGTAGTCTTGTAAGCAAAAATTCTACTTTGTGAGCTACTGGCATTAAAGTTGTGAGTGAGCAGTTTGGCTACTGCATAAACTAGTTTGCTTTGGAGCCATCCTTCCTGAGCTAAGACAAAAATGTGTGAGCCGGAGGCTAAAAACTGTGAGTTAGCTCACACTAACTCAGCTTAGAGGGAACACTGGATGTAACACCTATGGGTTAGGAACAAAATGTCTGCTTTGAGCTTTGACAAAAAAATTCCACATTCACAAGCAGGGAACCCCAAGGCAGCATAGTTCTATGATAAATTTTCAGTTGATTTTTAAAACTCTTTCCTTTTCTGCTGTTTTTCCACTGAAAACTTCCACCTCCACACTCACTTTATATCCATCATAGAACTAAACAGAAAGTCTAGTTTCCAGCCTTAAGGTTGTGTATTCTTAGCCTTAAAAATGTGCAGCTGTTGTAGTTAGCTGATCAGACTTTAAAATCCTGCCTATAAAGGTCTGACACTATGTAACAGAGTGTACTCTAGCTCTTAGGGTAGGGAGCTGGGCCAGGCCCTGGTAATATTTGCCAGATTTTAAAAATGTTTTTGGTCTGAACTGTTGAACACACAAAGCTGTGGCTCTCCAGAGTCTCAGGCAGGGATCTTTCACATCACTTAGTACTCGATCCTTTCACTAGAAATACTGGGGGGATTGAGCCTGGAACCTTTTGCATGGAGAGCAGATGCTCTGTCACTGAGCCACAGCCATTCCACTAAAGTTGTGACAGTGGTATGGACTTTTCCTTCCCATAGTGAATGGCCTCCTGTTCTTTATAGAGCTATTACTTGCAGCTAAATTCTCATAACACCAGTCATTTCCCATCTACTGATCTCTGACCAGCCCAGCTGGTAAAAGATAGATGCTGAAAAGAGAAGAAATAAATAACTGTGCTCTACTCCATAACTGGTCATTGTATCTTTAGAAGCATCCAGAAGCACTGTGCCAAAAGTTTTATAGCAGAGGTCAAGTACCAGGGATGTAAATAGTTCTGCTGGTCCCCAAAACTAACCGGAGTGAGACAGCATATCTAGATGCAGAAGCAATCTCTCATGTTGATTGTTTTATGTACAGTTTGCCTACAGATTACTATTCCTCTAAGAAAATGAAGTGAAACTGACATGTTGTTGCCTTGGGGAATTTACTGCCACTGGACATAGGTTGGAAACTCCAGACCCATTCCCTCAAAATGGACAGGACATCCCAGTTACTAGAAAAGAAAAAGGGAGATCTGTGACTTTCCTTAGGATTTATTTATTTATTTATTTATTTATTTATTTGACTTGCTACCCCGCTCTAACCCCCGAAGGGGTCTCTGAGCGGCTACAGTTATTCATTATCCCTAACCTATGGCCACAATTGTTAGGGGTGGGGACATCCCTACTGGCACCCAGTGGAGGGGGGTTTCTTTTTCTCGGGTCGGCTCCGTCGTCTTCAGCTTCGGCTTCTGGCTCCTTTTCTGGTGATCTTTTCAGCGGTGGATTGGTTGGCCCTTCTGCCACGCGGCATGCTCGGCGCAGCCATGGCTCTGTCCTCGCGGCTCCGCCCCGCCTGCGCCGCCACGTTCATGCGTCGTCCTGGCTCCGTGGGAATTGCATGGTGAATCTCCCTTTTACTTCATTTAAAGCAGAGGTGGTGTTTCTAGATAGACTTTGCACCTGGGCCACAGTACCAGAGCCAAGGGGGTTAATCCTAGCAGTCACCAGCATTTCCTAGAAACAAAATTCACACCCCAAGTGGCCATAAACCCTACTAAGGAAAAAGGAATGACTGAGCCCCCCCCCCCCCCCCCCGCACGAAACAAAGGCTTACACCTCCCCCCATACCACAGCCCTGTTTCAACTCTCCCACCCCAACCTGGTTATGAATGTCTTCCAGTTAGGCCCTCAGAACAGTGAGCTGAAGAAAAAGAAACCACTTCAGTTTATTGTGGGAAAAGTAAAGCAAAGTTTATTAGGGAAATGTTTTCAGATGTGTGACAAAGGCAGGGAGGGCTTTGTGTATTCTGCACAAGCACAGGCTTTGATACTAGAGATTAAAAAACCCTGGGAATTTCTCTTTTCATGGTTTCAAAAAACAAGTTTCTAGACCACATGGTTGTGAAGATAAATTTTGTGGGCAGCATCTGCTGAAATTGTGGGGGAGAGACAACTGACTATTGGTTTTCCAGTGCTCGGTGGAGTTTCTGACTTGCAGCTGTAGAAGAAACCCCGCAAAAGATAAAATCTGTGCACATGTGCATAATTTGATATGCAAATCATTCATATTTTTTTGACAGTAGAGATTGGCGTATTTCTTTCTTTAATTAATTTGTATCCCGTTTTCTCCCCAGTAGAAACCCAAAGCTGCTTACATCATTCTCCTCTACTCTACTCCATTTTATGCTGTCAACAAACCTGTGAGGTTGGTTAAGCTGAGAGATTGTGACTGGTCCAAGGTCACTGAGCAAGCCTCCATGGCATGAGTGGGGATTCGAAATCAGGTCTCCCTGATATTAGTTCAACACTCTTAACCACTACACCACACTGGCTCTCTACTTAGTTTGATACATAAGGGTTTTTTTAATTGCAAGGGACACATGGCCCTAATTACAAATTGCAAAGAAATAAATATAAAGCATAAATTAATCAGCCTGGTATATGGAAATCTGCTTTTGCAATTAAAGTCCTAAGCATAAGCCCTCCAAGGGCAAAGGTGCAGAGGGAGGCACCATCTACGAGGCACCATCTCCTGCGTTGAGCCTCCTGGTTGTTTTTGACTCTGACTCCTGGCTCCCCTCTCTTGTCTACTTGTTCTCAATTTCTGTTCCTCACTACCTCCTTTATGTCACCTCCTCTGTCCGTGCTTATTGCGCAGGACCATTCCCCTAGGCCTGGGGGGGGGCAATACGATTATACTTTCTCCTCTAAAGGATTTCAGGACAGAGATGAATGTTGTACTAGAAGAAATGTACTACCTTTGCTTGGTAAAACATGCACTCAGCATGGGAAGAGCCATATCTGTGTGAGATATATCACGTATATACTTATAACACATTTAAAAAAAAGTTTTGTACAGCTCACCTGCGCATATTGCCCATTCCTGCCAGAAAGATGGGCACACCCCAGTGCCAGGGCAGTCCACTGACATGGCCAGAATCTGCTGAGGATGCCTGGAATTTTGGCCTCACTGCCTGCCACATGCATATGTATGCTCTCAATGAGGTTAGTGGTAGCTGCTGTGGAAGAGCCATTTTTCTCCCAACTGAGTTATTATTATTATTATTTATTATATTTATACCCCGCCCATCCCGCAAGCAGGCTCAGGGCGGCTAACACTGCGGTACAATGTACCTAAATAATATACAAAATCTTAAAACACTATAAAATATCATAAACAATACATTAAAACCTACATTAACATTGAGTACATATCGTAAACATATTAGATGGCACGCTTCCAGATCTCATACTACTCATCATCCCTTGTGCCGGAAGCCTAGCGATATCCAGGACCAGATCTCAGGTCCCTGCCGTCACTAGGACCATTGGTGGTAACAATGGTGGCGGCTCCTATTGGAAAGCCTGGTGGAAGAGCTCCGTCTTGCAGGCCCTGCGGAACTGCAAAAGGTCCCGCAGGGCCCTGATCTCCTCCGGGAGCTCATTCCACCAGTAAGGAGCCGCCACCGAAAAGGCTCTGGTCCTAGTGCTGGTGAGCCTTGCCTCCTTGGGGCCCGGGATGGTCAACTGGTGTTGGGCCCCAGACCGTAGTGCTCTCTGGGGTATATATGGGGAAAGGCGGTCCCTCAGGTAGGTCGGACCCTGGCCATGTAGGGCTTTAAAGGTAAGCACCAGCACCTTGAAACGAATCCGGTACGCTATAGGCAGCCAGTGCAGTGACCTAAGCACTGGCTGGATGTGCTCCCACCGCGGAGAGCCCATCAACAGCCTAGCCGCGGCGTTCTGCACTAGCTGCAGCTTCCGGATTTGAGACAAGGGCAGCCCCATGTAGAGAGCGTTGCAGTAGTCAAGTCTCGAGGTGACCGTCGCATGGATCACTGTCGCCAGGTCACGGCGGTCAAGGAAGGGTACCAACTGCCGAACCAGCCGAAGATGGTAAAAGGCCGATTTGGCAGTGGCCGCTACTTGGGCCTCCATTGTTAGGGAGGCATCCAAGAGCACCCCCAAACTCCTTACCCTCGGCGCTGGCACTAATGGTGCCCCGTCGAAGGCCGGGAGCGGGCCCCC
>NW_015174288.1:130261-134571 GCF_001447785.1 Gekko japonicus | reverse complement strand
CCCCCCTTTGTTCCCCGCCCCGGGAAAAAGGAAAAAAGCCACTGTAAAGCCAGTCCCTGTATTCCCACGTCGGCGAGGCGGTGGGCGAGCAGCCGGTGGTCGACCATGTCGAACGCAGCCGACAGGTCTAGCAACAGCAGCACCGCCGAACCACCCCGATCCAGGTGCCTACGGAGGTCGTCAGTAAGGGCGACCAACGCCGTCTCCGTCCCGTGACCCGGGCGGAAGCCGGACTGGAAGGGATCAAGAGTAGAAGCGTCATCCAGAAAACCCTGCAGCTGTACCGCCACCGCCCTCTCAATCAATTTGCCCAAATAGGGCAAATTGGACACCGGCCGATAGCTGTCCAATTTGGCCGGGTCTAAGGTTGGTTTTTTCAAGAGAGGGCGGACCATCGCCTCCTTGAGAGCTCCTGGGAACCGTCCCTCGGTGAGGGATCTGTTGATAATCTCCCTAAGAGCTCCTCGAAACCCCTCATGGCCCGCTTTAATGAGCCAGGAAGGGCACGGATCAAGGGGGCATGTGGTTGGGCGTACAGCTATGAGTAATCTGTCAACTTCCTCAAGACTGAGCAGGTCAAAGTGATCCAAAACCGACGCCGACGTGCAAGGGGCCTCGAGTTCGCTCACTGTTTCAAATGTGGCGGGGAGGGCACGGCGAAGCGCCAAGACTTTATCCGCAAAATAGCTCGCAAAAGCCTCACAGCCGATCTCCAATTCCCTCTCTTTTAGACTGCCCTGGGGCAAAGCTGTAATAGACCGAATTGTTCTAAATAATTGGGCTGGGCGTGAGCTAGCGGACGCAATCTCTTCTGCAAAGAAAACCCTCTTTGCAGCCTTGACTGCCATCTCATAGGCTTTCATAAGCGTCCTATAAGATGCTCTTGTAGCTCCGTCGCGAGCTCGCCGCCACCGTCTCTCCAGCCGTCTTAACTCCCGCTTCATACTCCTCAACTCCTGAGTATACCACGGAGCGAGTTTGGCGCGGGAGCGCAGAGGGCGCCGGGGAGCGATCTCGTCGATGGCAGTAGATAGTCGGCTGCACCAGTCATCAACCAACTCATCCAACGAGCCGCCGGGGGGCATAGGATCCCGCAGAGCCATCTGAAGCCGCACTGGGTCCATCAGGCTCCGCGGGCGAGCTAAAATACGCTCGCCGCCTAAACAGGGTCGGGGTGGAATATTCAGACGGGCCTTCAGGGCATGGTGGTCCGACCATGGTACTGCCAAAGCAGCAATCCGGTCCACTGTAACCCCGGCCGCAAAGATCAAATCGAGCGTGTGACCGGCCCGGTGAGTGGGGGTCGTTACATATTGGGAGAGTCCCAGTGCCGCCATGGACGACACTAGGTCCGCAGCCTGTTTGGAGGTCGCGTCATCAGCATGGACGTTGAAGTCACCCAAGACTATCAGCCTAGGGTGCTCCAGCGCCCAGCCTGCTACGGCCTCCAACAGGGACGGTAAGCTATTGGCCGGTGCGTTAGGCGGTCGGTACACTAGCCAGATCGCAACACTCTCCCCGGCTCCCCACACCAGGCCGACACACTCCACGCCCGCGATCTCTAACGGCGGGAGCGCCCTAAAGGAGTAAGCCTCCCGAGTTGCCACCTAGTTGCTTGTGCCATCCCAGAAGAACCACTCCTCCTGATATCTCTTTCAAGGGCAGAGAGTTTGGGAGAGTTGAGCACTGAAGGGTAAAGCAGCCTATGGCTAATGGTCTCTTTGCTCATGCACCTGTGACCCGGGCAGAATCCAGCAATGTCAGCTTAATAGCATCAACACCAGCTCCTTTTCTATGGCACACACGGTCTCAACAGGGGGGGGGGGGTTTCTTCTCTCCTGGGGCCTGTGGCAACCCTAGAGCCTAGGCTTCGGGAGCCCAGTTCCATGCAGAGGTTTCTGCCAGCACAGACTGCTGCAGTTAATTTAGCTTGCCTGCCCTGGAGAGGCCAAGGCAAAGCCGGGCTCCATGAGATCTTGCATGGTCTGACAACGCATCCCGCCCGTCCTGCCCTCCTCCCCCTTCACCCGGCCTGGCTTTCATAGAGCTGAGAAAAGAAATGGGGGAAGACACTTTTTTCCAGCATTCTCTATTTATCTTCTATGAGAGGGAAGAAGGAAAAAAAAAGGCTTCATCAGTCTGTTTGAAACCCTATCTGAAGCAGAGCCTGTCTGCGAGTGAGCGCCACTTCATCAAAGGCCGGGCTGGAGTCTCCACCGGGGCACACGCCCAGGGGCCTGAGGGCAACTTTATAATGTGCAGGATTCTCTTACATCCTCTGCTTTCTGTAAATCTTTTTTCACCCACCAGACAACGCTCAGAACACCCAAATCTGCAGCCTCTGAAATATACGGGCAGAAAGTGGTAATGATTACAGTTCTGAATTGTTGGGGGGTGGGGGGATCATGTCAACATTCAGGGCACAACCCAGAGTTAAGTACACTCGTGCCACTTTGGATTCAGCAAAAGAGGTGTAGGTATTGTGCTTACTTCATCTCCCAGCAAAACAACTGGGATTTCACTTTGGCTGGATTTTGTTTGTATGAGAGAATATTTATATCTCTTATATTTATTTATATTGATATCCTGCCTTTCTCCAAGGACTCAAGGAGACCAATATAATGCCCAACAGGCAAAGATAGCACAATAAAACTACATAGAGCTTTTAAAAAAAAACTTGGTTGGACTTATTTCGGGCTGATCACCTGCTTTCACTCTAACCTACCTCACAGGGTGAGGATAAAACGGAGGAAAGGAGAACGATGCAAACCGCTGTGGGTCTTCACTGGGGAGAAAGGAAGGGTATAAATGAGGTCTTTAATTATGGGCACTATTAATGCTACAGATAATCAGGAACTTTTAGAGTGCACATCTATGACACAAATGATGTTTAAGCTTGAGAAACGTATGCTTCGAAAAATGATGCAAATTACTTATTCCTCTATCAAAGATTAATAAATGCATAAATAAGAAATTGTGAATCACTGACTAAACATTTGAATTATGTCATGGAAACTTATAATGCGTTGAAAAATATGGAAAGTGCGCCAGGCGAAAAGGCTGTTATTGCTGTAATTCTTGGTTCTTTGACCAGAGAGTATTCGCATGAAGTGGCTGTTTTAAAAGGAACAAAAGACTTAAAACTGCAGTATGTGTTAGCATATCTAAAAGATGAAGGACATAGACGTGAAATGTCCCAGACTGCAAATGAATTGTCTGTACTTAGCATAAAGCCTGATTATAAAAGGGGGAATGCCAAAACAGTTATAAAATGCCACAACTGTGGAAAATTTGGCCATATGGCAAGGCATTGTAGATCAAAGGCTTTACCAGAATGAAGAGCCAAATCTTATCACTCTGAAACCAGACCCCCTAAGGGGCATGGCCAAGGAAAGTCAGTTTGCTCTGAGAAACGGGGTGTTTTTGCCAAAAGAGAAAAGTACAGAGAGCCTGATGTTGTAAAGCAGAACAGTAACATGAAAGCCTTGTCTGTCACTAAGGGAAATGATGAGAAAAATGACTATTTTTTACTAGATAGTGGAAGCGCATATCATATCGTAAATTCAGACAAATGGTTTACTGATTTGGACAGAGAAAAGAGGCTGGCTCTACAAGGGGCAGAAGGCAATAATCTCTCTGTAGAGGGCTGCGGTGCTGCTAAACTGTTTGCTTTGAATGATTCCAATGAGATAGTGGAAATCATACTCACAGAATGTGTTCTGATTCCCCAAGCAATAAATAATCTCATATCCACAAAGAGAATCATGCAAAATGGCCTTAATATTGATCTCCGACCAAGCCATGGAAAAATTTGGCGTGAAAATGGATTTAATGTGATGCGTAAAGAAAAGGATGGTTTTCATTACCTGAGGAATATTGCTGATGTTGATTTAGATGAAATGGAAAGTGATGGGCTGGTATGCCAAACCAGATCAGCTGAATGCAACCATAAAGACTGTTTATTCGCATGGCATGTATAATTTGCACATAGAAATGTGAAAAGTGTGGAAAGGTTATTGAAGAAATGCAATATTAAAGCAAAAGAATTTGATGTCACGAGAAATGGCTGTGATATTTGCCTAAAGTCTAAAGCCACAGCTCCCTCTTATAAAAATAGAGCTCATGACCCTAATACCAAGTTTCTAGAGTGCGTGTACTTTGATTTGGTTGGTCCAATAAAAGAATCTGCTGGTGGCAACAAGTATTTTGTCAGTTTTCTGGAAGGAAAATCCAGATATGTCTATACCTACCTGCTTAGAACCAAAGATGAGGTGCTTGACAAGTTTAAATAATGGCACAGAATACTGCAG
>NW_015174288.1:125493-128665 GCF_001447785.1 Gekko japonicus | reverse complement strand
ACCTGATGGAAAATCTACAAGTAGATACTTGTTCTACTATGGAAACAGTTTGATTGAATGGACTAGTCAAAAGCAAACTATTGTAGCCATGTCTACTGGAGAAGCTGAATGTGTATCAGCACAAAGTGCCAGCTATGAGCTCTACTGGATTATTCATCTACTGAAAGACTTCGGCATAGATGAACCAAAGCCAATAATACTTTTTGAGGACAATCAAGCTTGTATCGCCATCTGCAAAGGTGAAGGCACCAAATCTAAAAACAAGACCATCGCACTCAAATGTCACTACGTGAAAGAGCTGCAAGACCAAGGACTGATTGAACTCCAATACTGTCCTACTGATCAGATGATTGCCGACATCCTGACCAAGCCGCTTGACAAGCAACGTTTTGAGACTCTTCGTGAATGTTTGAATCTGCATGACTTTCGTGTTATAACTTGAGAAGGGGTGTTGGGTATTACAAGTTGAAAACACTCAGTATATCTGGGGTTAAATGTTTGTTTATGTTACTCACAGGAAGTCACATGTTTCTCATGTAACCAATGTTCTTTAGATGTAGAAAGCCCGGGAATTTTCTCCCTGATCTAGGAATTTGATTGGGACTAAAGTGTCAAGGTGTATTACCATTTTATGGCTTCTCTTCCCGTCTTTGTTTGGTGTTCTCAAGAAGAAGAAGAGCAGCCATAATCTCTCTCTTCTAGTTTTGTCTTTGTAGAGTAAGGATGTAGCCGATTATGCTCTTTAGTTATTTTCATCCCAGTTACCCTTCCCATGAAGTCTGAATTATTTTACTCAGGCTCTGCTGGGCTATATTATCTCTGCTAAATACCATTTTTTCAATATCTCACTATCACCCAACAGACAACGAACAACCCTGAACCATTTCTCGGGGCTAGGACCTCGTGTCTGCGGTGCCACAGGTGGGGGAAGGGGGGGGGTCACGAGCAAGGATGGAGGGATGGACAGGGATACTGTTGTAATTCCCAACAGATACGTGTACTTCAATATCTCACTATCACCCAACAGACAACGAACAACCCTGAACCATTTCTCGGGGCTAGGACCTCGTGTCTGCGGTGCCACAGGTGGGGGAAGGGGGGGGGTCACGAGCAAGGATGGAGGGATGGACAGGGATACTGTTGTAATTCCCAACAGATACGTGTACTTACTTTCCTTCAGCAGTTTATATTCAGGTGCCATCTCAGTCACCAGTCTCAGTCCACAGCTTGCTTAAAAACAAATGCCTTTTGAGTGTGAGCTCAGTAAAAGGAAACATCAACCGATTACAGTTTTAAAGATTCCGTAGAGCCTCCACACATCAAACAAGACCAGGAGACAGTGCTTCGGAAGAGGGACGCCCCATGAAACCCCTTGGACTCGCTTACTTTGGCAGGGTTCTGTTCAGGATTCAGCTGTAAGGCTGAGAACTGTGCGGCCTGATCCTGTGCATGTTTTCCTCGAAAGCAAACCTCACCGACTACTGTGGGGCTCACTCCCGAACAAGTGTGAACAGAACGCCGAACTAGGAAGTGAGTGCCATTGAACTCCACTCCCTGCCAGCGCGCGCAGGATCAAGGCAACTGCGTTTTCCTTGGACTACAAGCTACTGAAAACAGGGGCACATCAGACTAGAACACGCCAGTTCTCAATGATTTTAGTGGCAGGCTTTGCTCGGCGGCTATGCTTAGAAATGCAGCGGGGTTTGGGGTGGGGTGGGATCAGTGTTCCCTCTAAGCTGTGGAGTCTTGTGAGCAAAAATTCTACTTTGTGAGCTACTGGCATTAAAGTTGTGAGCGAGTGATTTGGCTACTGCATACATTAGTTTGCTCTGGAGCCATCCTTCCTGAGCCAAGGCAAAAATGTGTGAGCCGGAGGCTAAAAAACTGTGAGCTAGCTCATAGTAACTCAGCTTAGAGGGAACACTGGGTGGGATCCTGGTTTCTGGGCTGGGAGAGAGAAAATGTACTCGTGGTAGCTGGTATCTAAGAGGGATTGCAAACCTGTTAAGAAGCACGACCCAGCCAACGCTCAGTTGCCTGTTGAGTCCTACTGATGGCAATCAGAGGCATAGGATGCTCTCTCATCGGATCAGTGGAGCACAAACCGGCTGGATTTGCCTGCGCCTTTCAACGAATCTGACCCGCTTCTGCTTAAAAATGGGGGGGGGGGGATTAGGAGGGCAGAAGCCTTTCTGCAACCCCCGTTCCCTACAGGTTCAACAGGGAGGGAGAGAGAAACATTATAGAGAGGGAATAAGAGCAACAAGAGGCAGCGATAACAACAACAAGAAGAAGAAGTATACAAATGCGCTGTATCGCTACTTTGCCCATTTGTCCAATGATGGGGAAATGTGTCGAGGACTATTGGAGAGGGTCCGGTTTGGGTGAGATTTGGAGTGGAGAAACCAGGAAAGGGACCGACCAGCGCCGTCCCCTGGCCACCCCTCCTCCTCCTGAAACTAATTTTCTGACTTTAAAAAGCAAGCAAATAAGCCAACGGGGGCTTGTGCTTCACCGGCTGCTTGAAAGCTTAAAAAAATAATAATCAGAGCTTAACACCCAGTTTAGGAGAGTCAGCTAACACCCTTTCGGCTCTTCAGCATATCCCTGACGAAGACCCGCTGATGGAACCCTGACGGGCTCATCCGACCAGTGAGGTGACGTCTGAGCGGGCCTCAGGCCGAGGAGGGGGATAGACACACTTCAGAGCTATTCTGCAGTGGCAAATAAACGGGATTTCCTCGTCCAAAGTGGGGCTGAACTCTGCCAGGCACTCAGCAACCCCCCCCCCCTCCCGCAGCCCTTTACAACCGTTTGCAGACTGGCACCGCGGCCCCTCTGAAAAAAGCGCGCATGAACGTCTTGGAGACTCGTCCTACAAAGCCGGGCGGGGGTGGTTGGGGGGACCCTTCGGCTCGACCCTGTGCATGCCTGCTTGTCTCTCCGGCCGCCTACACGCGTTTTAATCACACTCTGTCCGGAAAAGGAAGCCCCCTAAGTCCTGCTCTCTAGCGAGCGCGTTCAGGACTACGCCCCAGCCAAGAAGGGAGGCCACTTCGCGGCAACTGTTCACACTTGGAGCCCAGGAACACCCGGGGGCAGCCGTCCTCTGGATGAACAGCCCCCCCCCCCCACACCGGATGAGGCAATCCTTTCCACTGGTCTCTCCGAA
>NW_015174288.1:123600-125454 GCF_001447785.1 Gekko japonicus | reverse complement strand
CGTCGCTTCAACAAAGTCGAAACAGCAGCGGTACCTCTCCCACATCTCTTCCCAACCCGGCCCTCCAACTTCAGGGCAAATCTTGTGCGGGTCTCGCAGACCACAAAGGGCCGAAGGCCTGACCCCAGCGCAAGTAATCCCTCCCCTGCCCTCTCCAAAGATCCCCCCCCCCCCACACACACACTTCACTCTACGAATCCCAGACTGGACCAGGCAATGTTTGCGATGGAAAATCTGCAACTGCCCCCGGGCACCCAGGTGGGAACTCCTTGTTCGATCCGATCCCGGGCCGATTGGCCCAAGAAGAACTTGGACGGGACCTCCAGCCTGAAGAAGCCGGTTGAGAAGACCAAGGGGCTTTTTGCGCAAGGGAACTCCCCTCCGCCGAGATTTGTGTCGTCCCAGACACTGGAGAGTGCTGGGTTCAAGTTGGGCCAGGTCTGGTGGATCCCTCTCTGGACCATCCAAGTGGCTCAGGATCGCATCGCGGTTCCTGACGGTTTTGCAGTTCCGCAGCCTCCGCCCGCCCCCGCCACGGTTCAGAAAACGTGGAGCCCGCGTTCGCGCTTCTCCAATTCGGAGCATGAAATTAGCCCGACCTGAGGCGCGCTTGAAGTCTGTGCGCCTGGTTCGCTCAGCAGAGTCAATTCCGCTTTAAATGGGATTTCACGCTGTTTTCTGAGGCTCGTAATTTATATCCTTGGCGTTGCACAGTCTAGGTCTAGCCAGATGGAAATGTAGAAAATGACTATAACTGAAGAGGTTTCAAAGTCGCGGGAGTGTCTTGCAGGGAAATGACTCCAATGAGAGTCCCATTAGAGCCAGGTCAAAGGTTCGCTTTCCCCGGCATTTACACCCAAACTGCCGCCAGTTTCCGACTAGGTGCAGTCCTAAACAGAGTCCCGCCCGTCTGAAGCTCGGCTTGACAAGGGTTAACTGTGACTCAGGATCTCGCCGTGCATCGGAGGCCGGAGGGTCCTCGCCCGCGGACTGTGAACCGAATCGGAGGGACTGGGGCCGGCAGGCAGAGAGCATCGCTTTGGGCCATTCCTAACGAGCTCCTCGGGAGGAGGTCTGTGAAAGGAAGAACGTCTGTCCCTAATCCTGACCCACACGCCACGGGTGTGAAAACGTGCTGCCAAAGGATCGGTCCCCTGCCCAGCCTGCTGGTGTTTCTTGCGGCAAGGCCCTAGACCTGCTTGCCTTAGAAATATCCCACCGAGGTCAATGGGACTTGCACTAAGAGATCAAATTAAACAGGAGTCCAGAACGCCTCCTTCGAGGGCTGCGATCACGCACACGAAATAATCCACTTTCAGTCCACTTTTCCAGCTGGATTTTACTGTGTGATCTGGCAAAATCCAGTTGGAAAGTGGACTGAAAGAGGATTATTTCGTGTGTGTGATCGCAGCCGAAGTGGGCTCAGATGGGCGAGTTTATGTGTGCCTCTCTAAAGAGCAGCCGGACTCCGGCTTCGTCTTCTGCTGCCGGCGAACACCGCTGCTCCTCTGGAATGGCTGTCTTGATGGGACTCCCTGGGGTGAAGCGTCCTTACAGGTACTTCTTTTCATTTCTCTCAACGGGAACCCGAAGAGGTTTTTATACTTCTCTTCCCCTCCATTTTATCCTCACAACAACCCGATGAAGCATGTCAGGCGGAGACGGTGACTGGCCCGAGGTCAGTTTCCAGGGGATTCGGACCTGGGTCTGCAGCACCCGGGCTCCTGCACACACTTGGCACGAGTCTGTGGCCTGGATCCTGAGCGAGGCCGCAGCCCCTCGGGCCTCCTTGCTAAGAACGCGCTGGCCGCAGCTTCAGAGGATGAGCCCTGCGTGGGACTGTGCCCCTGCCCA
>NW_015174288.1:119580-123577 GCF_001447785.1 Gekko japonicus | reverse complement strand
GGTTATCTCCGGCGCAGGGCTCCACTGTGAAGCCCCGAGTCTGAGGCCGGAGGATGTGCAAGATCCTTCCGCTCCCTTCCCGTCGCTAGGGGGCGCTGGGGGCGCGGACACCCCTCGGACAATGTCGCCGGCCTGGCCTGGCTGGCACCCGTCTCTTTGGGACTGGGGAGCGCGCCAAGAGACCCCGCGTCCCCTGCTGCTGTCCTTTGCTTTTTCTGGGTTGGAGTCTCCCTGGATAGACTGGACCGAGAGCCCCTCAGGGCCTGACGTTTCTCGCCTTCAACCCCTCTGCTTAGATACGGAACACCGCGGCAAGAACACCTTCAGCTCGCCGCCGGGAGCGGCCGGGTGGCAAACTCGCTGCAGGGGCTTCGGGCACTCCTAGGGCCCTGCCGAGACCTGGAGGCCCGGCGCTTCTTGGCTTCCCCAGGAGATCTCGGCCTTGTTGCAAACCAGCCGAAGTCAGGACTTCGAGTCTCCAAAAATCTGTTCACTGGGGAAAAAAGAAAACCCGGGCGTCTAAAAATCTCCCCTCCCCCCGGGAGGGGGCACTTTGTCTTCCTTTTAGCAGCATCCCTTTCGGCAACGCCGCCCACGGGGTGCCTGCACCTAGACGGCCAAGATGAGGGGCTGAAACCTGGCTTCCCCCAGTTTGCCACTGATGATTACTCATTTCCCCAACGAGAGGCTTTGTCCTTGGAGCATGTGTTCCCAGTTACGGACATATCACAGTAATGAAGGACAAATCCCGAATTCTGAAGCGATGAATCACAAACTCCAAACTGGGCAAAGGCCAGAGAGGTTCCCGAAGGGCGCCAAACCGAGGAATCTCCACGAGCCAGAAACGCTTTGGGGGGGGGGGGGGGGTTTCCGCGGCTTGTTCTTTCCTCCTCCCGACTCCTTTCTTGATCTGTCGCAACTGGACTTTCCGAGCCAACATCTTAAGGCGGCCTCTCATTAAAAACAAACCTGGCCTTTCGCTGGGCCCTTCAGCTGGTTGCAAAGGAGGAAGAGGTGACTGAATGGACCAGGGTACTTTTGAATATATCCTTCACAGTTCATGAAAGGAGTGGAGAAACTTGCTCAATATCTTATCAACTTCTTTAAGCAAGCTAAATCTAAAGCAGGAATTCAGACACATCTCCAGCTCCCCAAGTAAAGACAGCGAGAGAATATCCATTGACATTCATGGCTGATAAACAGGCACTTATCCACCTTATTTATAGTCTGCCTTTCTCTCTTCTGGGACTCAAGGCGGGTTACACAGAGTGAGCCAATACACAACCGACGGGATGGGTCATTCAGTAAACCATGAAATAGGATTAGGGTTGTAGAGCCAACCAGAAGTCTAAAAAACAAAACTGAAGCAAAGCATAACTGTTACCATGACACATTAAATGACGCGAAATTACACAAGATCCGACCCACAGCAAACTATACACAGTAATAATGGAGACCACGGTTCCCAATGATTTATCCAAGTAACTTTCGTGCAGTGCTGCCCTATTGCCTGCGTAGACAAGTTTTGCAGAGTTTGCGGGGAGCCAGGAGAGTGGCGAAGTGATTGCCAGAGGAGGGCTGAGGGGGCATCAGGCAGGTCCCCGAAATTGACAGGACTTCTTACATCAGAAGGTGTGTTGGATCGATTCGCAGCCATGCCTGTGCTAGGTCGTATCCCTTGCTGGGCTAATGCTTAATCGTCTCCCACGTTCGGTGGGATTTACTCGGAGAAGGGTGACGGATGGGCTCCTCGGCACCCTGACAACAGAGCCCTGGGAAAGCCCGTTCAATGGCCGGCTGCCACCATAATGGAGAAAGGCAGGGCCGTGCAGGTTTACTGAAAAGTAAGTAGTCTCGCTTTGTTCAGTGGGATTTACTCCCAGAGGAGGGCGGGGGTGGGTGGGTGCCCGGGATTGCAGTCGCAGCATTATTTTTGAAAGGGTGTGATGGGGCAGGAAGAACAAAGCAAAGCGCTCAGAGCGACTTTTGGTTACAGGCGAGATCTTCAGGTTCCGGAAAAAAGGACCAAAGAGGACTGGACTATAAAAAATCACCACCTCATTTAAAGCAAATAAAATCGTTGTCTCGCATAAAGCAGGATTTTACACGAGAATCTCTTCGCTACCAGAAAGGTAACGGAACCAAAGGTTCGTGTTTGTGCTTATGGTCCAGTTGAATGTTTCGGAGACCGGAATTCTTCACCAACCAGGCACCTCTTCGGCTGGTGAAGGTGCCCCGAGTATCCCTCCCTCAGAGGCTAGGAGGGAAGAGAAGACTTTTTGACACCCCTCCCCCCCCGCTTCTCAGGCTTCCTGAAGTCTCCGGGTCTGGACAGTGTCAGAGACAGGCTACTGGGCTCGAGGACCGCGACGGCCTCCTGTTGCGAAGTTCGAAAGCTTTCCAGGAGCGTCGGGGAGGAGGGCGAGCGGAGCACGCCCTCCATGGTGTTCCTGCGCCGGTGCCCGGGCCAGTCACCCCCCCCCCCCCAGCGTGTCGGCTGAAGTTTCGTTGGTGACGCAGGCGATCCTTCCCTTGCTCGCCGACGGAAGCGTGCCAGGCAGCTTGTCCATCCTCAACCGTTCCCTACATCCCAATTCAGCTGGAGATCTCCTAAGAGCCTCGCATCCACGGACAAGGAGAGTGCGGGACTGCAGAATTTGTGGCGCCCTAAGGTCCCCTCATCCAGAGTCTGCTAGACGCGCGTAAAGCCCCCAGCACCGAACAAACAGAAGGAGGGTGGTGGTGGTGGTGTCGGGGCGAAATCTTCTTTTAATTTGTACCCGTGCATACAGGACCCAGGAATACTTACGCCATCCTCAACTGGTTAGACTCTTCTGAGTTGTTTTGGCTACCCCTTCGGCATCTGTACCCAAGTCATTCTTGCACAAGGGGAATTCTGATATTTTGGAAACACTTTAATTCAGGACCAACGCCATCTCCCTGGGTGTCCCACGAAAAGTTTACGGATGTTTCTGTCCAGGAGTTCGCGCCAATGAGGACAGCAGTAACACCAGTCGCTTGAGTAGCGTTCTAAGACTGCGATCCTGTACACTTACTTGGCAGTAAGCCCCAAATGTTTTGGTTCGGCTCAGAGCCTAAATCCATCGCTATTTCGTTAACAAGCCGCGATTCTTACGACTTTCAAGGAAACGTATACATGACTGAAATGCAAGAACCCAGTTTTGCGCTCAGTAACTAATAATGGTAGTGAAACGGTTTGAAAATTCAGAATGCATCTTTCTCGCAGCGCCAAAACGCGTAATCACTCCCAAGCAGGGCTTCCCAAAGTGCCAAATTAACGGAGGGAAGGAATGAAACGCAAAACCTCCCCGTCGACCTTTAAAACTGGCCTCTCAGTTTAGCTCCAGATTAAATCTACAATATAACAATCTCTTTGGGTGTTATTTCAGAGTAAACTTCCATAGGATCGGCTCTCACGGCATTGAGATAACCAAGACGCAGCGTTTTCCGGCTGCCAGCTCTTCGGGCCTGAGCCGGGCTGGGATGAGGTGGGGCTCTCGCACCCCTTTTATCCTGGCCTGATTTGATGGGTCCAGCCAATAAAGAATGCCTTGCTACAAGCTCTAAAACAAAGGGAAAGATGCAACTTGTCAGCGGCGCGAAGAGGGTCCAGGGATCCGAGGGCTCTGACGAGGATGTCCAAGCCGAGCTGCCGGCCCCGGGTTTTAGCACCGCAGCTCCTCTGGCAGAAAACCGCCTGTGGATTCCGCAGTCTCAGTCCAGGCGGCGTGCACCCATCCGGATCCAGCTGCCTCGGGAGGGAGGAGGCCCCGGCGACCCCCTTCTCGCTTGCCTCCATCGAAAGCCCGTTAAGACCCGGAAGGTGGCTCAGAACCGGGGATCTCCCGGGGCGCCTCCGCGAAAGAAGCCGGGGACATCCCTCGGTGCCCTCCGGATTCCCCGCGAGAAGGGAGGGCTGCTTCAGCCCTACCCCGAAGCGAGCGGAGGAACTGAGCCCAGAGCGTCTTTCTTGCTC
>NW_015174288.1:115751-119567 GCF_001447785.1 Gekko japonicus | reverse complement strand
CGACCTGCAGCCCCGGCCAGTGCCCGGAGAGCTCCCCGACTGACCCCCGGCAGAGAGGGCCGCGCCAGACGGCCAAGACAGGGGCCGAGCCGAAGGAAGGGGTCGCCGGAGACCTTTCCCGAGCGCTCCAGGCAGGCGGCGGGTCCTCCTCCGCCCACGACAGCGAATCCCCCGGCCCCGGCCCGGAGGAGCCACAGGAGTCACTTACCCGCTCCATCTGCCCGGAGTTCGCCTCCCCGACGACTGCCGCCGCGGAGCTCCGCTTCCCTCTCCGAGACCATCGCGTCTCCCGGCAGCCGGAGCGAGTCCTTCCTTCCCGGCCGGCTTCTGGGCTCTTCGGGCGCTGGTCCAGGCCCCGGCCGCCACACTCTCGGCGCGGCTCCTTGGCCGCTCCCCCCCCCTCCACGATCTGGATCCTGCCTCCGGATTCCCCGAAGAGCCAAAGGGAAAGACGGAGAGGCCCCCTCCCGCGATCCCAGGAACCCCCGTTCCTCCTCCCGCCCGCGCCGGGAGCTTCCTTCTCCCCGGGGGCTGCCGCCGCCGCAAGGCCTCAGATCCGGGGTCGGGGTGTGGGGGTGGGCGGCGGCTCTTTTTGCCGAGCAGCCGCCGGGCGCGGTTGGCCGCTTCCTCTGGGGGTCTCTCCCCCCCCCTCCGAAGGCGGCCGCGCGGGCCCTCGGGGGAGCCCGGGCCGAGAGGGTTAAGCGCCGGCGACTCCCCCTTACCTTTCGCGCAGCGAAAATGTCGGGGAGGGCGGGGGAGGGCGGGAGGGAAGACCAGGCGGCGCGCCCCCGCGCCTCCTCGCCACTCCGGACAATTAGCCGCCCGCGACCGGCCGTGCCCGGCGCGGGACCGAACTGGGGAGCCCCCCCCTCGGCCTCGGCCCAGCATGCCCTGGCCCGGCGCTGGCCCTCCTGGCTTGCTGGCCCTGGTGGCCCCGGGGCTGGCGCTGCTGGCTCACCTCTCCTTCCCCACGCAGGCGGGCCCCAGCCCCGCGCAGGGCGCCTCGGGCAGGACGCTCATCCTGCTGGACGTGAGCGCCAGGAGCCCCCTGCGCCTCACCAGCCCCAACTTCCTCTCGCTCCAGCTCGACCCCTCCATCCTCCACGACGGCTGGCTGGACTTACATGTTTGCAATGGAGGCAGCATCGCGGCGGCGTCTGGCTGCCTCCTCTTGCCCCCGCCCCGCTCGCCAGAGCTGCCCAGGCGCAGGTCCCAGCCCCGCTCGGCCCGGCGGGCGGGGGGCGCAGCAGCAGCTGCAGCCGCAGCAGCCCCGGGGCTCCAGCGGAACGAGCCCCGGCCCGAGAGCCCCTCGAGGGCAGGAGGAGGCGCGGTCCCCAGGGCCGGGCGAGGGCACCCGGCTCCGTCCGACTCACGCGGCCGCCCCTGCTTTCCTCCTTCGCAGCTCCCGGCGCCTGGTGACCTTGGCCCGTGGCCTGGCGCCCGCCTTCCTCCGCTTCGCCGGCAAGAGGACCGACTTCGTGCAGTTCCAGAACGTGAAGAACCCGGCCAAGAGCCGCGGCGGCCCCGGCCCCGACTACTACCTCAAGAACTACGAGGA
This sequence comes from Gekko japonicus, assembly GCF_001447785.1. NCBI lineage: Eukaryota > Metazoa > Chordata > Lepidosauria > Squamata > Gekkonidae > Gekko > Gekko japonicus. Next base: position 118,009 of record NW_015174288.1, on the reverse strand, counting down.
CGGTGAGCCCGCGGGAGCGAGAGCCAGCCCGGCCGGGAGGTGGAGGGGGGAGGGCCGGGAGGAGGCGGCCCGGGCGAAGGGAGGGACACGGCCGCTCCGGCAGGCGGGACTCCCCGGCCGCTCCCGACGGGTGGATGGGAGACCTCCTTGGAATACCAGAGGTGTGAGGCGGGAGCAGGCTTTATTTAGCCACCTCTCTGGATATCCTCCTGGCCCCTAGTAGGGGTCAGTCACCACAGGTTGCTATGATTTCCAGGTGCACACACACACATTAAAAAATTTTCTTGTTTTGCTTAATCCTAGGGGATGCATGTCTAAGGGAAAGGACAGACACACACAATTCAGTATCTTGGTCTATATGTAATAACCCATAATATTTGATACATTTGATGAATCTATATTTTCCCCTACCTCCGCTTCCCTTTTGTATCCCACTTTTATGAGAAAATATATATATTTTTAAAAAAATAATCTTGATCATGGCTCTCTGTATATTTTAAAAGAGACACAAAGGGTGGCGAATGTGACATCCTGCCCCTGAACCTGAGAGGTTGCTGAGGGCGGTAGGCACTCCATGTGAGGGAAAATAGGCATCACAGAATGATTGGTCTAGACAAATCAAAATGTGGGCTGCTTTGAGCCAATTTTTCTATTACATGTCCTAAAAACTACAACATGTTTTTTCCAAGGTCAGTTGAGCTTAAGCAGTCCTTATGTTGGGCCTGTGTGCTAGATCTAACCTCATTTCAGAGCAGGGCACCGCTCCGGCAGGCGGGACTCCCCGGCCGCTCCCGACGGGCAGCTGCTGCCCAGTGCAGAGGAAGAGGGGCCACGGCAGCCTCACCCCAGCAGCAGCCCGGTCAGCGCGGCGGCAGGCGCCGGGAAGCCACCTCCGCGGGCGGGCAAGGAAGCCGCAGCCAGCCAGCCCTCCCCGAAGGGGCGGGGGACACCCGCAGTGCGAGAGACTCGCGTCTCCTTCCCGCTGGCGACTCATTGGGCTCCACCAGCCGTGCAGGGTGTGGCAGACGTGACTTCTTATCTCGGGCCAGGAGGGCTGGAACAGGCCGGCCCTCGGCAGGGACTGGGGCGCTTGTGAGAAACTGGTCTTAGTACAAGCGCCTGCAGGAGGAGGGGGAGGAAGGACCAGACTTCTGCCAGGGTAGGAAGGGAGCACAGAGATCTCACGTGTGAGCCTCTGGGCGACAAGTGCGCCCTTAGGATGGTGGATGTTTGTGCCATATGGACCTCAATCCCAGGGGGCAGGGGGGCCCAGAAGCAAAAAGGGCAGCTAGGTCGTCTGATTCAGTGGCCTGGTAACCACCACACACAAGGCCACAGGCCCAGGATGAGACTCTCTTTGCCCAGAGAGGGCAAGGCAGCCGTCCCTTCCAAGCTCACATGTGTTGGGTGAGAGTGAGATATTGAAAAATGGCATTTAGCAGAGATAAAATAGTCCAGCAGAGCCAGAGTAAAATAATTCAGACTGAGAGTCCATGTGTGATTAAAATATAAAGTTTTTACTAAATTCTATCATGGGAAGGGTAACTGGGATGAAAATAACTAAAGAGCATAATCGGCTACATCCTTACTCTACAAAGACAAAACTAGAAGAGAGAGAGTATGGCTACTCTTCTTGTTCTTCAGAACACCAAAACAAAGGTGGGAAAAATGGTAATACACCTTGACACTTTAGTCCCAATCAAATTCCTAGATCAGGGAGAAGATTCCCGGGCATCCTACAGCTAAAGAACATTGGTTACATGAGAAACATGTGACTTCCTGTGAGTAACATAAACAAACATTTAACCCCAGATATACTGAGTGTTTTCAACTTGTAATACCCAACACCCCTTCTCAAGTTATAACACTAAAGTCATGCAAATTCAAACATTCACGAAGAGTCTCAAAACGTTGCTTGCCAAGCGGCTTGGTCAGGATGTCGGCAATCATCTGATCAGTAGGACAGTATTGGAGTTCAGTCAGTCCTTGGTCTTGCAGCTCTTTCATGTAGTGACATTTGAGTGCGATGGTATTGTTTTTAGATTTGGTGTCTTCACCTTTGCAGATGGCGATACAAGCTTGATTGTCCTCAAAAAGTATTATTGGCTTTGGTTCATCTATGCCGAAGTCTTTCAGTAGATGAATAATCCAGTAGAGCTCATAGCTGGCACTTTGTGCTGATACACATTCAGCTTCTCCAGTAGACATGGCTACAATAGTTTGCTTTTGTCTAGTCCATTCAATCAAACTGTTTCCAT
>NW_015174288.1:105437-114613 GCF_001447785.1 Gekko japonicus | reverse complement strand
CCCAGTAAGACTCTGAAAGTCCAGATTGCATTAGCATAGAACGCGCCATTTCTTGAATGGTTCTGTTTAAGCATTCTGCCGTTCCATTTTGTTGAGGAGAATAAGGAATTGTAGTCTTATGTTCAATTCCTTCTTGTTCCATGAATCTTTGGAACTCACTGCTGCAGTATTCTGTGCCATTATCTGTGAACAGCATGTCTGGCGCTTTGCCAAATTTGTTTTTAACAGCAGCAACGTAGCATTTAAACTTGTCAAGCACCTCATCTTTGCTTTTAAGCAGGTAGGTATAGACATATCTAGATTTTACTTCCAGAAAACTGACAAAATACTTGTTGCCACCAGCAGATTCTTTTATTGGACCAACCAAATCAGAGTACACGCACTCTAGAAACTTAGTATTGGGGTTATGAGCTCTATTTTTATAAGAGGGAGCTGTGGCTTTAGACTGTAGGCAAATATCACAGCCATTTTTCATGACATCACATACTTCTGCTTCAATATTGCATTCCTTCAATAACGTTTCCACACTTTTCACATTTCTATGTGCAAATTTTACATGCCACGCAAATAAACAGTCTTTATGGTTGCATTCAGTTGATCTGGTTTGGCATACCAGCCCATCATTTTCCATTTCATCTAAATCAGTATCAGCAATATTTCTCAGGTAATGAAAACCATCCTTTTCTTCAAGCATCACATTAAATCAATTTTCATGCCAAATTTTCCATGGCTTGGTCTGAGATCAATATTAAGGCCATTTTGCATGATTCTCTTTGTGGATATGAGATTATTTATTGTTTTGGAAATCAGAACACATTCTCTGAGAGTGATTTCCACAATCTCATTGCAATCGTTCAAAGCATACAGTTTAATTGAACTGCACCCCTCTACAGAGAGATTTTTGCCTTTTGCCCCTTGTAGAGCAGGCTTCTTTTCTCTGTCCAAATCAGTAAACCATTTGTCTGAGTTCACTATATGATACGCGCTACCACTATCTAGTAAAAAAGAGTCATTTTGCTCATCATTCCTCTTAGTGACAGACAAAGCTTTCATGTTACTGTTCTGCTTCAGAACATCAGTTCTTTCCTGTTTGTCTCTGATAACAAACACACCTCGTTTCTCAAAGTGACCACTTGCCTTTCCTAGGCCATGCCCCTTAGGGGGTCTGGTTTCAGAGTGGTAAGATTTGGCACGATCTCTTTGTTCTGGTAAATGGCCTTTGATCAACAATGCCTTGCCATATGGCCAAATTTCCCACAGTTGTGGCATTTAAAATTCTTTTGGCATTCTCCCTTTAATAATCAGGCTTTATGCATAGTACAGACAAGTCATCTGCAGTCTGGGACATTTCACGTCTATGTCCTTCATCTTATAGATATGCTAACCCATATTCCAGTTTTAAGTCTTTTGTTCCCTTTAAAACAGCCACTTCATGCAAATATTCTCTGGTCAAAGAACCAAGAATCATAGCAACAGCTTTTTCCCCTGGTGCACCTTCCATACATTTCATTGCATTATAAGCACCCATGACATAATTCAAATGTTTAAGTAGTGATTCACCATTTCTCATTTTTGCATTTATTAATCTTTGATAAAGGAACAAGTAATTAGCATCATTTTTCGAAGCATAAGTTTGCTCAAGTTTCAACATCATTTGTTTTGTGGACGTGCACTCTAAAAGTTCCTGATTATCTGTAGCATTAATAGTGCCCATAATTAAAGACATCCCAAATCCATCAGGTCCTCTGTACTTTTCAAGAGCGGCCCCTGGTTCAGGAGGATTGTCAGTGAGCACAGAAATAGCTCCATGAGCTTGAAGGGCATTCTTTACTGATCTCTTCCACCAAGAGAAATTAGTTGAGTCTAAGGTGGGCATATTGAAAAAAGCAAGATTGTTAGCTGCAGACATAATGATTTCTCCTTTTATACGTTACCAAAACTTGAGAGTGATGAGGGCAACAGGCGATCTTTTGTGAGTGCGGGATTAAGGTTTACAGTAGAAACGACCTCACCCCCTTTCCTTTTTTTCTTTCACTCGGCATAGAAGAACACGAACTCAGATCAAACACTACAGGCTTCTCCAACTTGGAAACACAGGCGGCTAGTCTGGTCCCACAAGTTCATGAAGAAAACAGGATGTTGTCTGAATCTCATAAATCCAATGCGAGTTAAGATAAAATTCCGTGTTAGAAAACTCCAGCACACATGATTTTTCTTGACTCAAAGTCTGACTGCGCACTCTGCTTAGCTATCTGACGCTGCAGGAGCGATCTGGGCACCCATAACCTTTGGTGGGTGATAGTGAGATATTGAAAAATGGTATTTAGCAGAGATAAAATAGTTCAGCAGAGCCAGAGTAAAATAATTCAGACTGAGAGTCCATGTGTGATTAAAATATAACATTTTTACTAAATTCTAGCATGGGAAGGGTAACTGGGATGAAAATAACAACAGAGCATAATCGGCTACATCCTTACTCTACAAAGACAAAACTAGAAGAGAGAGATTATGGCTGCTCTTCTTCTTCTTGAGAACACCAAACAAAGACGGGAAGAGAAGCCATAAAATGGTAATACACCTTGACACTTTAGTCCCAATCAAATTCCTAGATCAGGGAGAAAATTCCCGGGCATCCTACAGCTAAAGAACATTGGTTACATGAGAAACATGTGACTTCCTGTGAGTAACATAAACAAACATTTAACCCCAGATATACTGAGTGTTTTCAACTTGTAATACCCAACAACATGCCACTCTGGGCAGAGACAAGCATCCCCTCTCCTCTACCAGGCAGCCCCAGTCTGAATAGGTAGGTTTGATTTTGCAGCCATCATGGCCAGTGGTAACCCAGTGCTCTGTGGAGGGGACTCCTCCTCTCTTACAGGTAGAGGTCGTGAAGTAATCCCCCTCTCTCTGCTAATCCTGAGGATAATTCCAGAGGGTCAGTCTCTTGCACATGAATGAAAAAGAACTCCAGTGGCATCTTAACAAAATTATCCCAGTAGAAGCTTTGGTGAGTCAGAGCTCCCCTCATCAGCAGCATGGAGTACACATTCATGGGAAATATTTTTGTATTTACGAGTGGGGAAGATGTTACAAAGAGAGGCCCACTAGAAATAATAGCCAGTCAGAACGAATTCAGTCCATTTGGAGTGGGTCAGGACCACTCCCAACTGCAGACGGGAAGAGGAGGATAAACATAAAACCAGATAGCATCAAGGAAGGTTACCATGTGAGACAAAACTTATTGTTCTTAACTGACATCTCTTTGTAATGTCTCCCCAGTCCCACCTTTCTGTGGCTTATATAGTTAAATATATGTCCTATGAATGTATATTTCATCTATTGGATCAAGTGAGGTCCAACTCAAGAAAGTTTATGCTGCAATGAAGTTTGGTAGTCTTTAAGATGCCATTGGACATCTGTTTAATTTTGCTTTCTCAGTTTTATCAAGAAAGGGAAAAGTGTAGGGTGGTGAGCAGACCAAAGGTAAATGGAGATATTGCCTTTTCTGGTCCCACGGAGGCCCCCAAGCTGGGGCTTTGGTTTGGACATTGTTGTTGTCTCCATGTTCTCCTGCTTGGATTAAAACATGGCCCAGTCCTTTTTCTGAGGGGGGGGGGGCTGTTAAGATGAGGCACATTTGGCATCCCTGCTTGAGGGCGCTGAAAAGGGGCAGAACCAGCACGCTCATAACCAGGCTTAGCACAGCAGGTGTATGACAGCTCGGGAAGAGTTAAGGAAGCCTGGTAATCCTGTGTCCCATTGCTGTCCTCCCCACCCCTTCCATGGCTGCCTTTGAACCCAGTCTCTCTCCTTTTCCAGACATGGAAGAGCGTGGTAACACCACAAGTCACTTTTCCTCGTGTTTCACACATTATATCATAATCCTCACAACAACCCTGTAAAGTAGGTCAGAATTGGGGTGACTTACCTAAAGGCAAAACTGCAGCCACCCCAGTTTACTTTGTCAGCTAGATTGGAGTATAACCAAAACATGGATGAAGGACAACCCACTTCTGCATTCCTCAAAGCACAACTATGGTTTGCAGGGTTCCTTCGGACCCTTCACCCACCAGAGTGCTGCTGCTGCTGCTCCTCTGCCTGCCAGGTGACTGGGGAAAACAGCAGTTTAGAATTTCCCTCCTTGGTTTGAGAGCTAGACATCGTAAGCTTCTCTCTCCCTGTTCCCTCCCATTTAGTGTTTCTCCTTGGAATCAAAACACATCACCTTTGTAGATGAAATAAATGTTGCTGAACAAATAGGACTGAAAATGTTTAGCAACTGCTCAGTTCTCCCAATTATGTGAACTCATCAGAAGTTGCTTTTCTGGCAAGAGATTTTTTTTTCTTACTCTTGCCATGGAATTGTTACTCTTTACCCTCATATTTTCCCCCATTTGTTTTGGAGAAACTGGAGTCCCTCTTAATCTCTTCTGAGAATTGCTCCCCAAAACCCTTATTCTGGAGCAGAGACTTGCTGCCAGTGCCCTGATCCTCTTCACTCTTGAGAATAAGCCCTACTGAACAAAGTACCATTTATTTTGGTAAACATACAGCGGACCATGTTGCAGCTCCAGTGGTTCAGATCCTATGCATATTAGCTGGAAAGTATGCCCATCCCAAATACCAATTTATTTATAAGCCACAGAAAGGTGGGACTGGGGAGACATTACAAAGTTTATTTTCAGATAATATTTATAGGATGGTAATTCTTCTTGAAGTTTTTGGGGTTTTTTTTTGCACAATGACAGTAAACAGTCATTTGCACATTACTACATGTAAGCATTCAAATCAGAACTGCTTCCTGGGAAACGGAGTTTCTTACAGCTCAAGGCTTTGATAACAATCTATGAATTTTGTGCCTTTATCCTAACAATAAATTAATAGTGCACAATACTTGAATAAGGGACACAACTATTGTCACTAAATACGCTCAACATGCTATCTGATGTATCAGAATTTGTATATATGTTGATTAATCTAACATTTTGGTGTTTTGAGTAATCAGCCACAATTTTTTTCTTGATCAAGAGCCCTTGGTATTTTTCTTCCTCTAAATTCTAGGCAAACGGGACCCTCTTACCATTCAGGCACTTGATAATTGTTATTGCTGTTATTGTGGGACATCACATAGCTGAACCTGGGTTCTTTTTGGGCCCAAATAAAATAAACTAAAGATCAAATATTCTGTGGGTGATGATAAGTGGGCCTCTTTCTGAAAAGGCCATCTTCTGGTGTGTTCTCAAATTAATTCCCATTTAATATACTCCCTTCAAATGGGACACACTGCTCTCCCAGAAGATATGTGACGAACCCTGATAGCAAAGAACAAAATGAAGTTTTCTCCTAAGTACTTGTGCTTCATATGCTTTATTAGAATAAACCTTATAATAAAAATCCATACATTAAGCCTGCATTATTTTCCCCACCTTTCAGGAATGGGGAACTGAGGCAGAGAGGAAACCCCTTACTCAAGGTCATGCAACAAACTCAAGGCTGAGCGAGCAGTGATATGAATAGGGAGACTTTTGGGCTCACACTCTTTTCCTAACCCTTGTGTGCTACACTAGCTTCCACTCCAAGATCACGATGTTACTCAGGATTAACTGAGAGTCACCCCCAGCTATGGTTTAGGATTCCTACTATACTTACAACAAGCATTGAAAAGGGTGTGTGCCACTTCACCAGATGCATCATGGCCCCGGTCACACGGCAAAGTTGCTGTGGGAGAGGCACGGATGGTGGGCGGATTATCCGGGCGCCATCACACCCCAACATCTGGGAAGTGGAGCGCACCGTGGCTTACCGCCGACAATGCGAGTTAAAAAACTAGTACCTCCAAGGTACTAGTAAACGTTTGCCACGGGCTGCCTCCAGACACCTGTGGTGTGATCGCCCCAGAGTGCGGCACTCCCCTTCGGTCCCTCGTTTACCCGCCAGCTCCAAGGGAAGGACCCATGGTATGCCGCTGGCACGTCTGTTCGCATAATTGCACATCAAACTGCGCTGGGGCAATTAGCCACGCCTCCCCCCCCGCGATATCCAGCCCATGCACCTCAAAGAGAACATCCTTTCACATGTCTGCATCAGAGTGTGTGGCAGTTATCCTGGAACTACGCAGATCAGGACAGGGTAGTTTATGTGCATTACAAGTGTAATTTTAATCTACAGTGATCCTCAACATAAACCCACAATAACATCACTAGAAAGTAAGCATGATGATTAAAATGAAAGAAATCACTGTTGAAGACATACTTAGGGAAACTATTCCATGCAGTCTGAATAGCAAAGAATCTCATTAGGTTCCCCAACCCCTCCTCCAAGGGGTTTTGTGGCATATTTAAACTATGCCAATTTAATGTGGCACGAGCTTTTCTGAGCCAGAGCTCATTTTGTCAGATGCATCACACACTCTAAAGAGAACATCCTTTCAAGAGAGATTGTGTAGGGATAGGTGGTTTGTGAATAGCACATACAGTAGTAAAACTATAACCTGCGGCTTGGAGACAAACAAATGAGAGATTGAACTTCAGATTCCAAAGAAATGTAACAAGATCCACACTCTCATCCCTTTCGGCCTTTCTTTGGCTTTGTGACCCAGGAGGCTGTTAGCTAAAGGTTTTCCATAAGTCATTACTGAGGAGGCCAATTAATACCAGACACATCCCAGCGGGTAGGTTGGCAGCAGGCTGCCTCGTGGGGATCTTGACTGCTTGGACAAGTGGCTTTCAGCTCCTGTATTTAATATATTTTTGCTCTTCTAGACTGTTACATTCCTTGAAGGGTTTTTTTTTAAAATATATAGATACCTTGGTAGACAGGAGTGGTGCTGTTGGAAATTCTCTTTGCAAGTACTTTTCTGTGCCTCCACTTCACCAGATCAAGCCTTCTCGTCCACTTCTGCCGATTCCCTCACTTACCAATGAAACTTGCTTTGTTGAAGCTGCTGTTGTTTTAAAGCTAAAGGAGAAATGTACTCAGTAGCATAAAAGTTCTCTGACCAAGAGCTGTGGTTGGTTCGCTCTAAACATTTGCAGAAAGGAGCGATAGTTCAGCCCAAAGGTCAATATTTCAACAAGTTGTGGTGGGAAACTTACACTTATTAAATGTCTTCACCCAGGTTTCCTTGCCGTTGAGTGACTGTGGCCTTTTGTTTCTTCATTTTTCCTCATGGCAATAAAGTTGAAATGTAGCAGCCCTTCAAAATGAAGTTTCTCATAGAAGTTGTAACCACAGGTCTTAACTTTTCATCACTTAAATGTGGAACAGAACCATTGCAAAAGGGGGAAGGAGGGAGGGGACACATGTGGTGTCTATCAGGGATCAGTGTAAATCAGAAAGGTGTGGTGAGGGGGATTTCCTGACCACAGGCCAAGCTTTCTTACTGACTTTGAGCAGGACCTTCCACAGAGAATGACTGTTATTGGGAAAAGGAAAAGACTCTTAAGACACTGTAGGGACAAACTGATTTTATCACGGCACAAGCTTTATCATAAGCATAATGAGAATATCCATATCTTAAATACAGTTTCCATTTGGTGGACATGGATATATTTCTGGCTGCACTGAATATCCCTTTTTAAGAACAGCTAAAGTGTGCATTATCCCTCTGTTCTGAAGATGTATGTGGCACATTCCTGGTTACCACCTTCTCCAATCTACACATTGTTAAAGAGCATGAAAGAGCAGGCCCTTCAGTGCTGTGGTAGGTGTGGCTTGGTTTGTGGTCTGCTGTGCAGTCTGTTATTAGGATGATAACATGCTGCCAAAAATTTCAGGTGAGAGATATAAAAGTGTAACTTTTCAGAGTGTTCTAGTAGTCAGGGTGTCTGGGACTACATCTATACCAGACTTTAGTATCTTATCTGTTAGAGCCATTCTGTAAACGTTTCAATGACTTTTTGGGCAAGTATGCACTCCAGAGTTACTCCAGTCTAGATTTATTGAAATCAATGGGTTGAGACTGGGGTAACTCTGCATAGGATTGTGCAGTCAGTCAGTGAGATCTTCTGTTTTATCTCTGGGGAACCTGCCCAAGGTGGCTTATAAAATAAAAGTAATCATCTTTAGATGTGTACATGTTTTTAATGCTTATGTTTTCAATTGCTACCCACCTTAAAAGGTTTGTATAAACTAAAAGGCAGATTATATAGGTACACACACACTCACTGTTCAGTAGACTGCAGGCCTCTGATGTCTTTCAGCCTCGGCCAAAGGTTTGTTCTGGAACCTTAGCTGGGCTGAGGGCTAGCATGGTGTAGTGGTCAGAGTGCTGAACTAGGATCTTGGTTTGAATCTTTACTTTGCAATGGAACCTTGCTAGGTGATTTCCGCCAGTTACTCTCTCAGCCTAATCCACCTCACAGCACTGTTGTGAGGACAAAACAGGAGGGGAGAACAATACTGTAAGCACCTTTGGGTCCCCACTGAGGAGAGAAGCGAGATATATGTGTTTAAGTAAACAATATTTAAAGATAGGAATAAATCCTGCAGACATCACAAGAATGCAAGAAGAGCCCTACAAAATCAGATCAGAGGTTCATCAACTTATTCTTTCCCATAGTAACCAACCAGAAGTCTCCGGGAAGCTTTCAAGCAGAGCATTAATGTATAGCTCCCCACACTGTTGCTTCCCAGCAACTGTTATTCAGAGGATCTGCTGCCTCTGAACATGGAGGTTCTCTTTGGCTAGCATGCCTAAAAGTCAGTGAAAAGACCTGCCCTCCATACATTTGTCTAATTCTCTTTTAAAGCCATCAAACCAGTGGCTTTACATTATCCAATCCATCTGCTCTGCCCTATCCTTGATAATATACCTTTATTGGCTTACAGTAATTGGAAAGGACGTAAAGAAGATGGGATCACAAACAACCTTTTCAATATTTTGAAAAGAAATCTTGAAGATCTCTAGACAGGACAGGAACTTTGGCAGGTATACAGAGAACAAAGGCCAAGCTTGGGAAACTTGCTTGCACCTCAGGGTGCATGGGAGTTTATGTGCACAAGTTTTGGGAGATTGATGTGACTAATCAAGGTTGAAGAGATTAATTTCATAGCGCTGCACTAGACTATTTATTCATCAAACACAGTATCTTGTATTTGACGGTGAAATATTACACTGTGGACACTTCTCAGGAGTGCAATACAAGCAGAAGACCCACAAGGACTTGCAG
>NW_015174288.1:75249-105374 GCF_001447785.1 Gekko japonicus | reverse complement strand
CCCCTTTCCAGCTTCTCTCTCTACCTCCCACCTACTAGCAAGCCTACCTTTATTTGCCCTGGCCTTCAGCTTTCCCTTTTTCCCTCCCCCTGGCAGCCACTCTCTAGGAAAACTCTGGCCCAGGTGTACAGTGGGGAGCCCACAAGAATGTACCTTACTTTCCCCTATATCCCCCTCTCCAGACCATTTTCTTTCTCTCCTCCTGGTAGCCCCCATATCCCATCCCCCTTCCCTGTTTCCTTCTCTCTTACTAGCCACCAACCAACTTACCTTTTATCTGCTCCCCACGTCCAGCTATATTTATTTTTTGTTCATTTATATCCTACCTTTCTTCACAGCGGGGACCCAAAGTAGCTTACATCATTCTCCTCCATTATATCTTCACAACAACCATATGAGGTAGGTTAAGCTGAGAGCATATGATTGGTAGCCTGGTTCAGGATCACCCAGTGTGCTTCCATGGCAGAGTGGGGATTTGAATGTGGCTTCCCAGATATCAGTCTGAAACTCTAACCACTATACCACACTAGTTTTCATGTTGCAGCAGCTGCCACAAAGTATAAAGCAGCTAGGCCTGGGTAAGTTGTGTGGTAGCATGTTACCAGGCCTGGCTCCAATGAGTCCTTCCTCAAAGACCAAAACAATTCTGGAAAGCTGATGTCCCTTTACTGACAGAAACCAAGTCTTGAATGCTGGCAATATTGTTGTGGTTGCCTAGCAATGGTGACAGAGATCTCAGAGGGCATTTGTTTCTAAAAGCTACAGGCAGTGCTTCTTTTATTTCAGGAGGAGTTTAGCACTCTGGTGTACTTTTTAAAAAAAGATTTCATTTTTTTCCTGCAAACCTGGGGCTTTTCTCAGATTTGTAGAAAGATTTATGTGGTCTATTCATGGCCCTAGTCTCCGGATTTAAGTATCCACAGATGGGGCCATGTTGACAGATATATTGAGGATAGTTACAAGAATGGGCACAGTAATAAGACCAACGAAAAAAGGAAAAAGAACGGTGACAATTTAGCGCTTGGTATTATATTCATAAATCATAATATACAATAACAGAAAATAAGTAATATATATAGTGAATGTAGACGGTGGTCCCCGGAATGGTGTGCCGTTTCGACAATGATCTTCTTCTGAACAAGGGTGTGTACAAAAACTGTCTTTCAACAATTCATTTCTCTTGGTGACGTATTGGAAATATACTGTTGATTCACTTTATCATGAGGCTATGCTTACAGCTATGTTCTTCAATGGGAGGCATTCAGCAATTATAGCCCATTGAAGAACATAGCTGGAAGCATAGCCTCATGATGAAGTGAATCAACAGTATATTTCCAATACGTCACCAAGAGAAATATATTACTTATTTTTTGTTATTTTATATTATGGTTTACGAATATAATACCAAGCGCTAAATTGTCACAGATATATTGAGGAGACAAGACATTTCCTTACCATTCAGTCCAGGCTTTCAGTAGTTTCCAGTTCAAAGATTTCTGAGCATGAACAATCTTGCTGTATTGTGCAATCCTAAATAGAGTTACTGCTAAACAGAATTCTAAGGCCAATGGACTTAGAAGAGTATAACTCTGCTTAGGATTGCACTGTTAACCATCTTGGAGGATATCCAGTGATATTCTTATCTTCTAGCAATGCACGTAGTCTATTTAAAAATTCCAGCTATTGAACCGTGTCACTTGGCAGTGAGTTCCACAGATCAGTGTTTATGTTGTGTAGAAATCCTCTTCTCTTTGGCTTGTTATTTTCACCAGCTGCTCTTTCATTCTTTCTTGTTTTGCATCAAAGAGGAACTTTGCATTTCTCCAACTCTTTCATGTTCTATGCTCTTTTATGCTTCTGCTAAGACACCTCTATCCCTGCTGGAAAAGCCCTCATCTTTTCATCCTCCCTTCTGCACTCCCAAGGATTTTGTTGCTTTTTGTGCCTCTAATAGTACAATTAATTTTTTTCAAAAGGGAGGCAACCATAATTATACAAGACTACACAAGTACTGTTGCTTTACAGGGTGCCATTTAAATATTTTTCTCTCTAACTTGCAGCACAACACATCCAAAGTTAAGAACTTTAATGTTCTGTTAATTTCTACTGTTAGAGATATCAAGCAAATTCTTAACTTAGGGCTGTAACATTTGGTTGATCAGTTAGTATAATCTATTTAAAAGTTTTTGCTCAGTTACAAAAGAATTTTGATTAAAATCCTATCCTGAAGGCATATTTTAAAAATAATTGTTTTAAATAAAATTACTTACCAAATCCATTTCAGCAGGAACTATCTTAGAAGAGGCGTTCTCCCTTCTCTCACACTGAGGAGGGAAATGCATCTACAAAGTGCCTGCTACCATATGGGCATCATCTGAAAACAAGCAACATTATTTTGTTCTTTGTAACTATTTTATTAATATGAAAAGCATATAAACAAATTAGTTAAATCTCATACAAGTACATAACTTTCTTCAGTTAGGCAATGACTCTTGTTTAAAAGTCTCACAAGTCAGCTAAGAGTTCTTATCTTTGGCTGGACTGATCCCAACCTTTGGTATTTTGGAAGACACTAGCATACCCTGTAAATAAATTTAAATAAATTAGTTGTTCTACCAACAATCTCTCAGTTTCCCAGATTTCCTAGGTTTTTAAAGAGCTTTTATTAGAAGATTTTGTCAAAGTGTCTAGATAAACAGGATAGCACGAATGGTTGGAAACTAGGACACATGCCAGTCAATAGCACAAACAGTTCATAAAGAATGCAACCTTGTGTTGCAAACATTGGTACTTTAGGAACACACTGCAATAAACCGAAATGTAGTATAGATTAGGGGGAGAGCAGAAGAGGGAAGAGGAAGAAGAAGCAGAAGAAGAAGATTGGATTTATACCTCACCCTTCACTACCCAAGGGAGTCTCAGAGTGGCTTACAAACTCCTTTCCCTTCCCCTCCCCACAACAGACACCCTGCGAGGTAGGTGGGGCTGAGAGAGCTCTGGCAGAAACTGCTCTTTTTCAAGAACAGCTGGGCCAGAACTATGACTTGCCCAAGGTCATCCAGCAGGTGCAAGTGGAAGAGTGGGGAATCAAACCCGGTTCTCCCAGATTACAGTCTGCACACTTAACCACTACACCAAACTGGGGAGAAGACCCAGGTCCAGCCCCACCACCACCATGAAATTTATTGGGTGATATCTCTTTCAGCCTGTCTTACCACACTGGCTTGTTAAATGGAGAAGAGGAATACCAGTTATGATTGTCTTAGCACCTTGGAGGAAGGGCAAGATAAAATGCAATAAACATCTGAATCCAAGTGGATCAAGTGAACAATGAGGTTGCTGCTCGTTACAGGCATAGCATTTGATGACATGTCTGATTCCATTCCTAACCCAGTAAAACAGGAAGGGGCATGGAACAATAATTACAAGACTTTGCAAGCCCCACCTTTCTGAGCATCTCTAACTAAGGAGTTGGGGCCCATTTGCAGTGGGCAACATTTATTATTTATTAGCTTTTTTTAAAAAAAAACCCCTGCATTCTGCCACGTCTACAGGCAGCTTACAACACTTAAACAAATTATAAAACCAGACAGTTAATTAAAAAAAAATCAAACCAGAACACATTTACAGTATTAATTGAAGGCTATTTGGGAGAAAGATTGGGTGAGTCTCCGTAGGGAAGGAGCAGTGCAGTTTTGGTCCCACTGCTGCAAATATCCTGTTATGTTATGAAACACTGTTTCTAGGCAGTCTGTGACTTTAGTGAAGCTATTGTCAGACCACTGATCTATAACTAAGTATTGCCTACTGTACCAGGCAGTGGCTCTTTACAGTCAGACAGAGGTCTTTCCCAGATCTGTTACCTCAAATCCTTTAGCCAGAGATGTGATAGGATGCAGAAGCCTGAACCCAGCACTTCAAGCATGCAATATATCCAGCCCCGTAGCTAAGGATTTTTTAGGGAGGGGGCCTTGGGGGGGCCTGCCTGCTAATCCAATCAAAGGCTCCAGGGCAAGGGCTGCAACGGCTGCAGCTTCCCTCCCTCTTCCTCCTCCCCTCCTGCAAGGGCAGGCCTTCCCTGTGCAGCGTCCGGGTCCAGCGCCCTCCCTCCCCAAGGAGCCGCAGTGCCTCTTCCCACGGCACAACACCAGGGGCAGCCTCTGAAATCCCTGCCCTTGTCCTCCATGCCAGCAATCAAGGGGAGTTGGGGTTGGGGAGCCAAGGCTCAGGAAAGGGCCCCATAAAAACTGCTAGGGGGCCGGGCCCCGTGGGCCCCATGTTAGCTACAGGCCTGAATATATCTGTACTCTCAGTTCAGCCCGTACATACCTGGTAAGTGACTTTGTTAAAAATATGGGCGCACCTAACCCAGAACTCCCACAGCGTCATCTTGCTAGACCTTCAGCTGCAGTCCCTTTAATGTGGTGGTGTTAGCTTTATATCTCCCAGTTAACCCTGCTAAATTAGACAAATAATGTGTGGAGTGATGTTGCAGGTGTACTAATTCATATGCAATCAAGGCCTCTGTCCCTAAAGAACTGACTTCTCTTGATTTAAAGTTTAAAGACTTCACCTACTTGGGAGAATTCTGGCAAACTTACATGAGAGAAAATTCAGATAGGTATGTTACTACCCCCTGGGAGACTGAGACAACAGGAAAACATGAACAGGAAGAAATGTCCTATCTGATTGAATAAGTATGAAAATCTAGTGGTACTTTTAGATAATTTTTTTAATTTGTAAAGCATAAGATTCTGTAACTCCTGTTCTGTAAAGGAAAATATTCTTAAAGCTACAATTTATTAAAGGATTATTAATTATTCTCTAGAAAGATTAAGACAGCCACACTCGAATAAGTGTTATTTGATGAAGTGAAGGTGAATATTTTGTGGACAACTACTGCTGTTCAGCTTCCACCAGTAAGGCTGTGTGAAATCCTCCTTTCGGCTTTGACCTTGTGCGTCTGAATCTTGACCACAAACCATATCAGTCTTCCCGAAAGTGCAAAAGGCAACACTTTATATCAAGGTGCTTGAGTGGGAGCAGTAAGGTTACTTTTGCTTGCAGAGTAACTCCTTGGTGCCTCTCTCAAGAAATCTGTAATGCAAGGCTTGAGCAAAGAGTTGCTTCTTTGTACTTTTGCAGTGTAATAAGCAACATGGATGTTTTGTGATTTCCTCCTTGATCTCACCAGTCCCCCTAACCCCTTTACTTTCCAGAACCCTTACACTTGCACAGTTATCTGATACTTATGAAGGGGAAGGATTTTTTTTTTTTAAGATCCCAGGGAAGATATTCTGCTGGCCTGTAGACAAGGGGATGACTGTGTGTGTAGGAAAGAAGACAATGATTATTACAGGAAAATGGGCAAAGGGTATGTATGTGAGTGAGAGAGTGCTATGTCGAGTGTCCCAAATGGGCTCTACTACAGTGAACGACACTTCTCTCCCTGATTTTCTATTAGTCAAAACTGGCAAATTAAGGGTTTGTGACTAAGATCATTATCAAACCATAAGCTGCTGCAGTTTCTGGTGCTATTATTTTTCTCTGTCTTTTTTAGTCTGCAGTGAAGAGTTCACATAAAGCTTTTTTCCAGAGGCCAAATGAAATGCTAAAGCTTTCCCAGTTACTGGTCTAGCAAATGGATTTCTTTATTTAACAGGTGCCTTACCCTTCTCCCTCTGCCCCACAAGAGGTCTGCATACTAATCAGGTGTGGCTCCTCTTCTCTAAAACAGCTTATTCCAAGTGGAGAACAATCTAATTGGCAACCTCTACTCTGAGGACAGACCAATATTTATGTATGTATCTATTTCTATAGATAGATATAAACCTGATCCCTAGCAACTTACAATTTATATTTCAACAAAAGGAGAGAAGAAAGAGGATCTTGTAATTTCTATCTGACATCCACATTGTTCAACTCTTCACGGTTGTATAATGGAGGCATATACATGCACACACACATGTACATAATTTGGAAATAGTATTGTTCCAGTATAAATGATCAAAAATGTGCACACCCATCCCAGCTGCAGTCCTGTGCTAGAAAGTGCCATCAGCTCACAGCTGACTTATTGCAACTCTGTGGGGTTTTCAAAGAAAGAGATAACCAGAGGTGGTTTACCATTGCCTGCCTCAGTCCTACTAGATGCAGTGAGGGATGATCAGAGCTTTCTAACATATCATGGGATGAGCAACTATAGGTGTTAGATCTTGCTGGCTTCTCTAGCTTTTGCCAGATAGTCTCTACATTTATAGACCATTGTATCTTACTTAAACCCTAGATATTGCTAAGGTAAAGAACGGACAAGTGCCATTTTTCGCTTGGTTTGTGACAACTGTTGATGCTATACTGGGCAACGTCTAATGGTTTTGTTTTCTTATCTTGGAGTTATTTTTAGTGTGGCGCTGTCCCATTAGCATTTCAGTGGTGGAGCTCAGAAATTCATGAAGAATTAAGAAGCCAAGCAGAAAGGTCCTGTTTTCCAAAATCTGTTTTTACTGGTGAGCTTGGGAGAGAGACTGTAGTTTTATGGGCAAGATAAATTTGACTTGCTCTGCTCAGAAAGCTTCCTGTTTAGCATGATGTATACAAGTTTCTGATCTTTTTTTTTTTGTCTGCTCAAAAACAGACACGTTTACCAGAACAATACACCCGCCTCCCCAGATCCATCCAATTAACAACTTCTCATTAGAGTAGTTAGCATAAATCCCCTTGAGGTAAAATACCCACCTTTTCTGATTTTATACCAAGGCCCAGACACCCCAGTGACTGGACATTTAAAAAACTTGGCCAAGCAGATGAGAGAAATCATGGAAGCCATTTTAATGGCCACGACCTTTTAAGTAGCTATTTTCAAAGTTTTACAGCTTTCCATTTACTGCTCTCTTGTCTGATGACCAAGAGACAGAGGGTTTGATCCCAGCAGGGTGTCTCACTTTCCAGTGTTGCCCTGCCTCACTTATTTCCATAAGTAGGAATGTTCAGACTAAAGATGCAATTAAAATTTCTTTTAAGAATCATTTGGTATTACTGTGAAAAGTTTAAACAAAACCCTCTGCCTAGTCTTTATGGTGGGCTGAGGAAATGTTTGCTTATCAGGCACACCAAGGAATGGAAGACCTGTTCCAGAGGGAAGCTGTTTCCTTGGAGCCATGTGCTCCCTAAGTCTCTCCTTGGATGAATGTTGTTCTGCCCTTAGTGTCACTTTAAAGAAGACTGATGGATGCAGTGTGGGATGTACAAACCTCCACTGGTGTTAGTTCTTCCACTGTAAAAGGATCCTCTGGTAAGAAATTCTGGGGGATGCTTTAGGACCATCTGTGGAGAACATGCTCTTCTGTCATTACGAGAATGGGGCAGAAAACTGGTCAATGCCGCACTATGAAGATTCTAAAAGATTTTTGATGCATTCTGGGGGAGAAGGTGCTAAAATAGTCCGGGATGGCTGAATGTGCTGCCTGGAGAAGGTCTCTTTGTTTCTCTGCACTCTGGCCTTAGGAGCTCATTACACAGTTTCTTCATTTTTCCAATTCCACATTTCTGTATTTTGTGTCCTGTAGTCGGCCGCAGCTCACCCACCTGCCACATGGGTGTGCTCCCTTCATACTGCATTTAAGAGTTTCCTGCATGATGACCACACAGAGGATGGTTGTACAAAACTCGCCAAATGCATTAAGTGCATAATGATCCAAAGGTGCACAGTACCCAAGCCAAGAATTAGAGATCAAGAGACAATCCCATCCCCATCTTCTATAGCAAGCCTTGGCCAACCTCTTAGTATGAGTCTGTGCGTACCTACATGGGAATAAGTCTTTTTAGGCTCAATGGGACCTCCTCCTAAGCAAACATACCATATGCCAGACTTGAAAAGTGCTTAAAGAGGCCAGTTTTCTTGAAGAGAAGTTGGGTAGTGCAAATTTGAACTATCTGGAGCAAAATGATGGGATAAAGGCAAAGGAGGTGGGTGGGATTTTCAAGAACAGGATTTCAGTTAAACTATCTCTTGCTGTGTACTGGATATCCTTTTACTCACCTCAGCCCAGATTCAGATGCTGCTTTCAGCTGGGTCTTCTGTCCCAGTTTCTTTTCTTCCACTACCTTTATTTTTGTACTTTGCCACCAGCTCTGTGAAATGATGAAAGGTAGCCCAAAGGTCTGTTGGTTTGCAACAGGGTTAGGAAGAAGCCTGAGCCATGATACAGAGCACCAGCCTCCCTACCACTTACCATAATAATATTTAGTTTGTATGTGCCCTACTAATAAAATGGCTATCATCATGACTGGCAAAGTAGAGTGAATTCAGAAAATGGTTTGTATGCTGTAAGGAACTCCGTGATTCTGTGTGTGTATTTGTGTGTGGCTCATTGCTCTTAGAACATGGGTTTATACCTTCATTGCAATGGCATTCCTAAATATGGCGCTTTTCTTTTCTCTGTAGGAGTGAATATCAACCATGCAGTCAGGAACCCCTGCTCCTTGTCTCAGGTGTAGGGTGAATGTTATTTTTGGCCACCTTTCAGTCTATCCATAGAATTTAATGGAATTTATTTTGGCCACCTTTTACTCTATCCATAGAATTTAATGGAAGCCATGAAGAACCAGGCTTGCTGATCAGCATAGCTGCATCTTGGGTTCCACACCTTGGTCAGTCAGAGTAGCGGAACTGGGGAGGTGGTACAGCTTTTCCATTGCTAAAAACTCTTAATATGTCTTGTAATTTTTTTCAACAATCCTATAAAGTACAGCAGATTATTTATCAATTCAAATATTTATATCCTGCTATGATGCCCCCATCCACTTCCCTTCCATTTTTCTTTCCCTTTTGTGACTGAGCCACCCTAGTTGTCTGTTTTCTTCTTTCCTGAAGAATTCTGGCTGTCCCACCCTGCCACAATATAATATTTTGGCTGTTTGCTCAGCCCAGGAATCCAAGGAAAGGAATGGGAGCCCCATTTAACTTTTATGACTTAAATGGCACTCAAGAAGTTTTTAGATTCCATATTAACAAAATATTTTATTCAACTTAGAGGGGAAAGGTCAGGTGAAATTGGGTAAAATTTCTTTTTTTCAAATGAGTGTTTTTATTTAACATTTTATAAACAATACATATATTATATACTACGAACTCAAAATAGTTCTGTTTACAAGTTATCATAATAAGTCACCAAACACCAAATCTGTACAAACAAAGCAATACCATACAGCATCTTACATGTTATACACAATTATATTAAAATCAAAGATTTTAAGTTCTTCAGAACCACTTCAAGTTGCATCCAAATATTCTAATACAATGGACCAATCTTCAACAAAAATCTGAACAAGTTGGGTAAATTTTATCCCAGCAAGGGGTAAAATTTCTGAGGTAAAACCAGTTCGTGCATCGACTTTAGTTCTTATGTTTCAGGTCAAAGAGAGTTTCTTAAGCTTTTCACAGTGACTTAAATCTTTATGTTGGGAGGCTTTTGTTCCAGTGTTTCCCCCAAACACTTTAGTACACTTTGTATGAGTATTCTCTAACTCTTTGTTTCCAGAAGGCTGGTACACTCTTTACAGTACCCAACCCCCTTCTCTGAAACACCAGTACTCATCTTGAGGTTTTAACAGGTTTTAACTGACTCTTAAGGTCTCCAACGGCAGTTTCTAACCACACCAGACCAGGGATCTCTTAATTCAGAGCTAACCTTGTTTAACTGGGTAGGGAATTTTCTTCTCCCTCTAGAAGATTGATCCCCTTTCCTTAGCCCGAATGAGAGTCTTCACCTACTTCCCAAACTTCCTTGCCAACTTTCCTCCAGTTCACCGTCTGTGTTGAACTGCTCTCAGCTAAGACTGAAATCAGACTGAATTATCCTCAGCATCCAGGTCAGAAGTCTTTCTCTGCTCAGCTGATGCTAACTAATCAGATCTCTTGGAACAGCCTGTCACTCAAGGCTCTCTGACCCTGTGAAGAGTTAACCCTTCACAGTCCTTTTCTGTTTACACAGCACTTACAAGCTTTTAAAAAGTGAAGTCCGTCACTTGGGTCAGGGTAGTTTTTATTCTTGTGAGGAGGCAAATAACAGAATACCTCAGAAAGTATACATTGAACTAAATAGGTAAAATTAATATGTGAAAAAGGAATGATAGGACAAATCTCACAGGTTTTCTGGTTTCTGTTGGTCCAAAGACAAGGCTAAGAACACTTTGTGAACATGTGTGAACATGTAAGGCCCATTTCATAGAGTGAACAATATACAGGTATAGATGGATAATGTATGTGCTGTTATCTGCACTAATCAGTATTATTCATACATGAGAATCTTAAATGATAACATGGGATGGGGGGGGTAAGAAAGGAAGTGAGAAAATCACATAAGTTAGTAGTCTATAGAATTTTGAGTCTACTTATTTCTGAAAATTCCCTGAAAGTGATTGTGGGCAGCAGCTCATCTCTTCCATATGAAATACCTTGCTCTTCCCTGCAGATGCCCATGTTTTTCATATCCTGATTATAAGGTGTTATGCAATGATGTGAGGCTGAGCAGATTTGCCACAGACATCCTTCCTTCCCTCCTGCCCTCTTCAGGCTGGGAGCAAGCAAGGGCCTAAGCTGACTGCCACCACTATGGTTCTAGCGCTTTACTAGACCTCCAGGCAACTCCCTCTTTTGTCAAGGCATGCTCTGATGTATGGCTGAATTTTTTAAAAAAATGTATGGCTGAATTTGAGGCATGAAGAACAAGAAACAGTTTATTAAACAAATATTATGGCAAGTATAGGATAAAAGTTGTTAAAATGGGGCAGAATTAATACAGGGCAAAACTCACAATTCACAAAGAAAGAAGCTGCTCAGAAAACAGCAAAGCTCCCCGATGGGAATGTCTTATGGGTTGCCAATCTCCAGGTGGGACTTGGAGATCTCCCGCTATTACAGTTGGTCTCCAGATAACCGGGACCAGTTCTTCTGGAGAATATGGCTGTTTTGGAGGGTGGACTCTATGGCATTGTACCCTGCTGAGGTCCCTCCCCTCCTCAAACCCCTTTCTCCTCAGGCTTCACCCCCAACATCTCCAGGAATTTCCTAACCCAAAGCTGGCAACCCTATCTGTCTTATTTTAGTTTCTTCTTTTTTCCTACCTGATCCTGATAGGCCAAACTCAATTAACAGAATACTTCAGGTGTAAGCCCCATGTATAATCAGAAAGCCCTCCCCAAGCCAGTGAAGTGATATATTTGTCAACAGAAAGTGGAAATGCAGAGGGCAAAGCACCAGCTGGGATGATCCTGATCCTCTTTCAGCTGGACAGCATCACAATCATATATCACTTGATAGTGACTTGCTCTCTCCCCATTCTGTAAGGGAAATCAAAATCAGACAGCAAGGTATCAGATTCACTATTAGACTGGAAAACTTCCAGTGGCTGGTGAATATTAGAAATAATTGTGGCTGAATTAGGAACCCTTTCGCTATTTCTGAATGATATAAGGTTTGGGTTGGATCTTCATTCATAAGTTTCCTACTGTACATCCATAGGTTACTGCTTAACTTGCATTAGCCATATTAATCTGTTTTAAGGAAAAGCAACTGTTTTCTATGGGATTTTAACAAATGCATTATGTATTTAATGGACTAGAGCCCACTTTGTTAGAAGCATTAAGTCTAATCCTTGGTTGGCAGAAGGGTGTGTATGGATGTATACATAAATGCAGGGGTCATTTCCTGTGGGAGCACACAGGAGCAGAGCTCCGGTAGTAAGGAGCCCAAACCAGTGATTTGCAGATGCAACAAGTCCCACCCCCTGCTCCCAGCAGCCCTCAGTTGGGCCACGAGGAGCAAGAAGCAGCCAGGTAAGTTGCAGAGCCCCCCCCCCCGCCCGCCTTCAGGTACAAGCTTTACCTCCTCTGTGAGGGCAGATCTGCTCGTTCTCCCCCCGCCCACAGCTAGCAACCCAAAACAGTCCAGTGGCACCTTTAAGACCAAGTTTTATTCAGGTACAAGCTCCCCCTCCTCTGTGAGGACAGATCTGCACATTCCCCCCCCCCCAATAGCTAGCAATTCAAAACAGTCCAGTGGAGCCTAAGTGGTGGGTGTTGCCTTCTGACACACTTCCAGTGATGTCGGGGGTGTGGCATATGCAAATAAGTTATGCTAATGAGCTCCTGCACCTCTTTTTCTACGAAATGACCCCTGCATAAATGAATACAGAGGCGAGAAGTATGTGACATAGAACCAAATGATGAGAGAAATTCAAATGGTAGCAGTATACTTGTAATATTTCTATGCAGAGCCAAGTGTGTGCAGGATAGCAACACAGGTCCCTGCCACACGGGGGGGAAAGGGACGGACTGAAGCGCGGCTTTTGAAAGCCGCACCAAAAGAAACACGCCGCAGCGGGGTCACATTGATCCCCTGAGCCGCGGCGCATTCCCTCCCTGGCACGATCAGATGCCGGGGGAAGGGACGGAGGGGAACGGGAGAATGCCGAACTGCGCATGTCTGAGCATGTGCAGTTCAGGCAGGAGCAGGGGATGTGCCGGCAGAAAGACAGGCCAGCGATCCCACGGCTGGCCTTGATGCGGGAGGCCTGAAAGAACCAGCTAGGTAGATGGTTCATTTTTGATGCGTCTCTTCGGGGGAAAGGCCGGATCGGGGACAGGTGCGAAACGCTGGCCAGATGTTGACGTGGGATCGTGCACAATTACACCTCCCTTTGAAGCCGTGGGTGCAGTCCGTCAGCGCATGATCAGATGCAACTGGGGGGTGAATTGGTTTTTTTGCGTGCCATTTCCCTCCCATGTGCTTATCTGAAGGATCAATGAATCGCACCTCCGCACCGAGGGCTCCCTATGGAGCTTGTGATGATGCGCATACTGCGAAGGGGGGGGAAAACAACAGCACGGAGTCGGGATGGCTTGATCAGACCATCCCGATGCCATGAGAGTGTGCTGGAGTGATCAGACACTGGAAAGTCTGTCCGTGGCCTGTAGCAACCCGTTTACTACTGGTTTTTTTCCCTGGTGTCTTTTAACTCCACTTCTGTGGTGGAGCAGAATGGGTTGCCAACGGTTGTGGGGCGCTTCCCAGATGTTGTTGTCTGATCACGACCTTTAAATCTGCCCAGCATTTGCACCTATGGCGGGTCTAATTGTGCGTATGATCGCAGCCTTAGTCTAAATTAAATAGAATTGACTTTGCAAACAATTTCTGATTTCATGCTAGAGTCTCCCTGTCAAGTCTTTTTGGCGAAAGGGGTTAAAATGCTCTCCCCCTGCTTCCTGAATTTTCCATTTTTCATGTAAACTTATATCCATTTATTCTCTTGCATGGACACAGACCTCTTTGGCTGATGTAAATCCCAGAAGGGTATTGTTGGCAAATAATGGTAAGCATCACTTAGGAAGATGTACAGGTCCAACAACAGTGCAAAAAGTAGTTTGCTGACAAAGCATTTTACAATCCTCAGTACATAGCTGGTATGTTGTGTCAGGCTTAGGGGGTCACAAGCTGTACAGGCCACATCTAGGCAAATTCTTGCACAAGAAGAAAGGCAAGAATGGAGAGTGAAGAGCCCTGTTGTTGAAAGCTGACAGAGACCTGAGATGATTGCAAAAGATGAAATGGAAGAAAGTGCAAACATGAAAGGGGCAGGTGGGGATTAATAGTCCTGGCTTTGGCTTCTTTGATGCAGCTGGAAGCTGCGGTAGTTTTCCCGCAATTCTTATATCCGTGACATTTTATATCGCTTGAGATATATATCGCTTGGAGGTGGAGGTGGTCAGACGGTCCCTCTGTCTTCCGCTTCCTTCGTGCAAAGTACTGTTCATACAGGCGTTTTTGGTTTTTTTGTTTTTTTTTAATCTGGGCATGCGCTCATCTTCCTATGCGCTCGGGTGTACATACAAACTAATAAAAAGACCTTCGCTGTCCTTTCTCCTACCCGCTGGCGGCAAACACCCCCCCCCAACCCAAGCACAGTGCCAGACCCTACTCGGAGTGGGCGAGAGGTTTAGGAGGCGCGAACCCTGTCACCTAACTTTTCACTCCCCTTCGGGCAAGAGGCACTGCCCGGGCTTCCTCCCCTGCCCGGCAGCAGCGGGGGCTTCCCTTCCCAGCCCGCCTCCTTTTCTCTCCCGCGGCGCCTTGCACTGATAAGCGAGGGAGAAGCAGCAGGCGAGGGAGTGGGTCTGTGTATGTGCAGCCGCCGCCATGCGGAGAAGGGACCGGCCGGGTGGGGAGGCGGTGTGGGTAGAACGAGTTGGGAGAGGAGAGCGAGAGCGGCTCTGGCTGGCTAGCTGGCCGGCCAGCCGGCGCACACACCCGGGAGCAGCTTTGAACTCGCTCGCTTTCTCCCAACAAAGTTCCCGGCTCTGTCAGTGCTCAGCAGGTTTTTTCTCTCGTTTGACAGCTGGGCGCAGACGGCGACCTCGGTGGGATCTAAAAGACCAAAATAAAAGCTAGCGCCTGTTTGCACAAGCGCATAGCTAAAACCGGAAACACACACACAAACAAACCAACGGGGGGGAGGGTAGCGCGGTCACGGCGGATTGCTGTCCAGATACCAAAACCGCAGATACAAAACGCGAGATGTCAGAAAACACCTGTTCCAACAGGTGTCAAAAAAACCACGGATAAAAGTTCAGAAACCGCGGGAGTCTGCCGGCTTCGGACCGGGAAGCGGGTTTGCCTATGTAGACAGGAAACTTTACTGCGGGAGAAATCAGCTGCAAGTCCGGGAAATAATGTAGACAGGAAACTTTACTGCGGGAGAAATCAGCTGCGAGTCCCGCACTAAACATCCGTGTGACCACGACCTGAGTCTCTTGTTTCTTCCTCTCTTACTGTTTCTTACCATAGACATCATTCGCAGTGATATTGCCTTGGATAAGCAGAAAGGCTGCAAGATCGCCCAGCACCCAGACATCATGTTAGAGCTGCAGAGGGAAAAGGCAGCTCAGATGCACCTGGTTCTCCTCAAGGAGCAGTTCTCCAACACCTACACCAATCTCACACTAACAGGTAAGGCTGCATCTGCTGAAACTCTGGTACAGAAACGCTGTTTGTTTTGTGACGACAAGAGAGGCTATCGGTGCAAGGCAACCTATTACAAAGCTTTGAAGAAATCATGGCAATATCCTAAATACTCAGCACAAGGTCATTAAGAATGTGTCACAAATTAAAATGTGACCTAGACAGAAACTCCTCATTTGGTGCACAACTGGGATCCCGCCAGTGCTTGAGAATGGCAGAGTGTAAACAAATTGCCCATATCTTATATTAAACTAACGTCTGGTGCCAATTACATAAATAGTGAGAAGAACTGGGGAATTCTGTTTCTCCAAGCTAGATGATTTTAAGTTACAGTAGGAATGGATTTGGCTTCCTTTGTCTATCCATTTTTTGGGCTATGATTGCAGAGGGAAGTCTTGGTCTATGACTACGACCCTGTTAGCACTAAGAATTAACACATATGTTTTAATTGGAAGTGGACAATAGCTGCTGCATGAGGTATATATATTCTTTTTACTCTCACAACATCTCTTCATGGACTATTATCCCACCATCCTAACTGACAACACTCGGTTTCAGCTGAGGCCAAAGTGCTCCAATGTCTTTTAAATGAAAGATGTTGCTCCTCATAAATAATTGTCCCTTATTTCATGCTTCCTAGGCCTAAGCAAGGGTTGGCATTTTCCTTATTGTCCAGAGCCATTCAGTTCTTTAGGCAGTGGCCTAGGGATCAAACAAGTATTTTGCCACATGTCCCAGTCCCTTCACATCCAAGCAGAGACATAGTATTAAAAAAAATTATTTCTCCTTTTTAATCATGTAGTGATTAAAATATATAGGGCTGTCTGGGGACAGACAGAATTGTTTTGTAGGATCTTAGTGGTCCCTTAATTCAAAAATTCTGCTTTCGCATCTCTGACATAAGTCTTCTTGAGAAGTTCAGAATTGGGATGCGCTTTTCTTCAGAGACAGCTGCCATTGCATTTCTGCAAGATTTGCTTGGGTGGGGGCAGAAGGGGAGGGTTAGCAGAAACTCTCTGTCGACTTTTACATGGGTTCTTTGGTGTGAGATGCAGATTTTTGTGTGTGTATGTTTTTAAAAAGTTCTTTTCCCCTCTCTCTGCTCCCATTGGCCTCAGCAGAAGGGATGGAGCAATTACTAAATTTGGTGTCCTTGAAGCCAAAGCGGCACATGCACTTTGGGTGAACCCAGTAAATATTAAAGAGCAAATATAAAAGAGATAATGGCCCAGATGGAGTTGAGTGGCTGTTACTGTTACGGGTGTTGTTTGAATTATCCATGAAATGGGTCCTGAAATGACTGACAGGCTGTGAGGTAAATGGGAGAGTTGCATGAAGCTCGTAAATGGATTATGTCTTGTCTGGCCAGTGAGAGGATGGAACGGAAGGGTCCAGTTCTCCCACCTCTGGCCAGTGGGTGGCAGTGAAAATCCCCACCAAGAGGTATTCAGGTTGTTGCCATGAATCCTCAGAAAAGAGGCTGGGAATAACATTTTCCCCAAGTTTCTCAGGTTTTTGTGACACAAATGTCCAATTTACCTTGGTAGGTAATGGAACCCCTCTTAGCAGGATAGAATCTCATGAAACTAGGAGCTGTCCTAACCTCTTGAAAAAGAAACTTAGCTGTGATGAATTGAGCCTGGCTGATGTTTGAGTAGGATCCCTTCAAGCCATTTCTCATTCTTGGTAACACAATCCCCTTAGCTGTTTATTCCCACTTGAGCTCTTGGAATCTTCCCTGACAACTTGCTTACTCTCCATTAAACAAACTCCCCCCTCCAAGGGAAAGTTCTTTCCCTCCTGCACGGTTCCTCAATGCTGTTTCAAAGAGGCCTAGAGCATTGCTTGCATTTTTTGCCAGGGACCTGATGTCTGTGGGGCACCTGGTTCTTAGGGCTCTTGGCCTTTTAAAGTGTGTTTATGGGGGAGGAAGGAGGAGAATTTCAGCTCCAGGTGTCTTACTGAAGCAGAGTCTATCTACAGCAGTAAGCTGTGTGGATAGCCTTCCAGTCTCCCTGGACTGGATTGACGCAGCCTGATAATTGTTAGGAAGTTTAATCTCTGATTTCATAAATGTAACTTGGCTCTGTGTTCTCTGAGGGTAGAACATAATATTTACTTGGAAGTAGACAAAGCCATGTAAATATTTCTCTTTGCTATGATGGATTCTGTCTTTTGGGGTTGCATGAAGGAGATGAGCTGTCTGGTGCTAGGGGGTAACTACACCTGCACCCTCTAGATCTAAACGCAAAAGCTTTCAGGAGGAAGATGCATCAGGCAGGCTTGCACACAAGGGCAGGGGACAGCCAAGCAGCCCAGGCCATGAGTGGGACTTCACACTGGCACGTGGCTACCACTATTATCAAGTCTTGCAGAACTCCCGATGAGAATTAGACCCCTGCAGCTTCCTTATGCCAAAGAAAACGACAACCCTAGTCAAAAAGGTCTTGCTTCTATATCCCCAGTCGATTTTATTTTATTTTTAAATTAGCATTTTTTTCATATGGCTAAACAAGATTGTGTGCAAAGGCAGTGCTGTTGCCTTTGTTAAAGACCCTGACTGGGAACCTGATTGACAATCAGCCTTCTCTGTGCAGTGAATCCCTGGGACATTTCACTAGGCAGTGGGCATCTGGCTGCTGATCCATCTCATAGTCTTTCAGCACATGACAAGGATTGAAATTGCTGCCACCCCATCTCATCACACACTGACAATTAGGGTGATCTGGCTGAGTAACAAGAGTATTTATGTATTGAATATTAAAATGTTTATACCCCCTTCTTTTCTTTGTGGCTCAAGCTGGTTTGCAATTCCAAATTTAAACACATGTAACATACATTAAAACCCTAAATAAGCCCCTCCCAAAGTGCCTGCAGCTGATACCCCATTAAATGTCCTAATGAATAAATTTAGCAATTATTTTTCTGTGCCCCTGTACAGTATGCTTCAAGCTTACGCCCAGCCCTTCATAAGATTCCAAGGGTCTAAAGACACAGTGCCTTATCCTCATGTCCTCCTTGGGTCCTGGTGGTCAAACGTGCATTGCAAGTTCTGTACTCTGAACTCAGTTCCCAGGAGTGCTGGAGCCCAGTTTGGATCAGAAACATGCCATGTGGGATTAGGGGCCTTCCCCCTGGACCATTTCCCTGATCTGCAATGGCCCTGGAGAACCACTATCTGCCCTGCTGAGGAAATGTATGTCCTAATGGCTACACTTGAGTTTCCCCAACAGAGATAAATTGCAGCTCCCTGGGGTTGTTTCAGGTCAGGAAAATATGTCTGATTAGAATTAGGGAGACCTGTATGTACATCCCCATTCAGCCCTGAAGCTTGGGTCGGTTACTCTGTCCCTTATTCACCCAGACTTACTTCACAGGAAATTTGCCAGATGGAGGAGTAAGCATGAAACCCCAAACTCTTTGAAGGAAATTTATTATTGTTCTACAAGGTAGGGGAGTTTCCTTTTCCTTCAGCCATTCTATTAGCTTGTTCCTTATTCTTTTTTCTTTTTTAAATACACTATTTATTTATTTCAAAACAGCAGAAGAAAAAGAACAAGGGGGAAAAACCTAAAATCCAACAATTACGCAAGATTTTTAAAAGAAAACAAAAAACAATACATAAAGACAAGATAAAATTATAACAGTGGTGGTGGATCTATACATAATTCTCTATAAATAATTCCCAAATATCTAAAAACAAGTCCATATGAAGTTGCTGTCTATATGTCATGTGTTCAAATGTTGATAGAGTTCTAAGATCCTCAATCCATTTATTGGAGGTGGGCTTTTATCTTTCCAGTGTTGTAATATGAGACTGATTTCGCAAAAGCAGTTGTTGCACCCTTGGTATGCTGTTTCCCCCAGTTGTACTGTGCAATTTCCCACTATCTGCTGTGCGACTGTGTTTTGACCCGCATCTCCCCCCGATTTCCCCTGCGTCTTCTTGATTCTTATTTTTTAGGATCAAGAAGATGCAGGAGAAATTGGGGGGAGATGTGGGTTAA
The DNA here is from genome assembly GCF_001447785.1 of Gekko japonicus. Classification (NCBI taxonomy): domain Eukaryota; kingdom Metazoa; phylum Chordata; class Lepidosauria; order Squamata; family Gekkonidae; genus Gekko; species Gekko japonicus. Next base: position 86,351 of record NW_015174288.1, on the reverse strand, counting down.
AATGTGGCCACACAGTAAATAGTGGGAAACTGAGCAGTACAACTAGGGGAAATGGCAGACTGAGGGCGCAACTGCTTTTGCAGAATCGGTCCCAATCTTTTAGCTGTAGAAAGGGCACATTCAGTTAAGCCTCCAAGAGATAGGCAGATAGTTTAAAAGTACATAAGAATCCTCACAAATCAATGAACGTTCTAATCAATGTTCCCTCTAAGCTATGGAATCTTGTGAGCAAAAATTCTGCTTTGTGAGCCACTGGGATTAAAGTTGTGAGCGAGTGATTTGGCTCCTGCATCAATTAGTTTGTTCTGGATCCATCCTTTCTGAGCTAAGACAAAAATGTGTGAGCCAGAGGCTAAAAAACTGTGAGCTAGCTCACACTAACTCAGCTTAGAGGGAACACTGGTTCTAATTCAACATTGATATATTAGAATGTTCATGGATTTTTGAGTCAAACAACCAAATAAGGAGTGCCACACATGGCAAGTCAGTCTGTGCTTGAACCAAAGCATGTGCATTTCACTGAACTGCCCAAGACTTCCCTGATGATACAATCGGCTTCAACAATTACTCTGTCCAGACTTTCCCAGACTCTGATATTACTCCATTTGTGGCTTTGACTGTTGAGAGTACTGTATCCTTCAGTGGCCATCTGTCTTCAGTTCTATGGACTAATTCTGTATACATGCACATTCTGGGCTATGCACTGTATGGTAACACTGAATCTTGAGATGACCAAGAAATATCCATTACTTCCTTCCCTTCCCTATCTTTTAAGTTTCTGTATGAAAGTGTAGAGTTTTGCAGAATCACAGGGTTCTGTGGAGACCCTATAGAGCTGTGGTGCTTAAGTTTTTTTGGGTCATGGATCTGTTTGAGAGTTTGAGGAAAACTATCAACCCCCTCCCCAGAAAAATGTACATAAAAACATATACACAAAGTTTTGTATACAATTTGTTTTATTGCATTGGGGACTGATTTGCTTCACATGTAGAGGACAGAAATGTCACAGTGGAAAATATAGACATTTTGCTTACTAGCTTTATCAATATAGAAGGCTTTTCAATATGTTAATCTGAACTTGAGCATGGAAAACATCTTTAAAACAAATGAATACAAAAAAAATCCTACCCCAATGGACTAAAATTGTGGGGTTGGAAGAAATCAAAGTCTGTCAGGGCTGGTTCCTCCACTGCAAGGCAGGACCTTCCTGTCATAATTCACCCATGATATTTGGATCACAGTTTGCCACAACAATCAGAAGTGTACTGGTAGGGCACATTGTTTCTCATGAGAAAGCAACAGCACATGCTATCAGGTCAAACAAATTCTACCGGATTACTGTCCTGTTGGGCCTGGGGAATAATTCCTTTCCCACTTCAGCAGTTAATTTGGCCCAGAGCATGAACACTGCAGCATGCCCCCTACATGGGCACAAGTCTAAAACATCCATTATACTATCTCGGGTTCTTGCAGTCACTAATGTCCCAGTGTGCTCTGCATGGGGCTTTCTAAATAGTTGAGTTTAGAGCAACATGGAGTCCTGGCTTTGAGCAGTATTTAAAGGAAAAGGAAAACATATTTCCTAGCAAGACTAGAATTCGGCAGACACTTTTGGAATCAATTACTGCTATAATGTACTTTGGAAATATACAGTCTTTTCTATATGTGGATGTAGACTGGTTACCATTCCCTCTTTCTGCATTCCACAAGGGCTGTCACCTTTCCCATTAAAAGCTGTATTTATTAGGACTGAGTTTTAATCAGACAGTTAATCAGCTTTAGTTGACTAACTGGAGGGGTGGATTTTAATCTGTTCAAGTGCAAATTAAGAATATCCTTGGTTGTTTTTGAGGTTATTTGTTTTGGTATGTTATACTAATCAGGAATGAAAAAGATAATTATTAGAGGCCTTGCCTAATACAGAGTAATAAGCAAAAAATTGTTAAAGGATTTTAACATGCTTCAATATATCAAAGAAGCACCTGTGCTTCCAAGGGATGATGTGCACATTTATCTAAAGGAAATCAGTTAGTTGATTAATTACTAAAAAGATAATGTCTCAAAATTTGTTAATTGTTTGTTATCCCTCACATTTATCCTATTTCAGAGCCTAGGCTGTGGCTTTGAAATGCTCCCCCAGCACGTGGCTCTCGGCCCCGGCCCCGTATGTGCAGACATCCGGCTCTGTGCCTGCTTTGGAAGCCTCATGCTGATTTAACTAATCGCTTCCTTGAAAAGGGTGAAATGAACATTTCACTGTTGTCTTGAAGGCAAGAACCTAGTGGCCCCTGCAGTGCTTCTGTTAGGGCTGCCCGAAGGAGGAATTTACAACCAGAAAGGACATGACCTGACTGCAGGCTCATTAATGGCAGCCAGATGTGCTGAGGTTGCCATGATCACATCCTGCAACGAGTAGCGCCTGATGTGGGGAGTGCATTACATGGCAAGTTGGCCAGGCAAACCTTGCTGATCTGTCTGGATTGGGACTGGCATGTGCCCCGCAAAGCCCTTACTTATCTACTCTACTCTGTCTAACCTCAACTATTTCATAGTCTCCCCCTTTCTTCTGAAAGGCTTGGAGAAAGAGCTTCGGTACCAGAAGAGCTCTCTTCCTTGCCTTCAGTTTGGTCCAGCTCCAAGTGCTGCTCTTCCTTGATGTGCTTGGGATACAAGGATGGAAGTTAAGTTGTCTTCTCACTAGTAGCAATATCCCAGCAATGTCAATTCTGTTGATTTTTCCCATGAGGAGTGAGGGAGAAAGTAGTATTTAAATACCCGATGGAAATAAATTGTTTGCCAAACCTTCACTTTAGTAAGTCAGATTTTAATATGTACCCTCCACTCTCCTTTCCAACTTTCAGTCAGCTGACACATTGATAGGGAGTGGGACCAACTGGGAAGCTAAGTTTTGGGTTGGTTCTTGGCTGGGTCTAGGGTCTTCTAAGCTCATTGGTAAGGCACAATGCAATCTCTCTGTAAGACATATTGACAAAAATGTGAGCATCTTCAATCACCTACTTATAAGAAAGAAAAGAGGGACTGCAATGAAGAGGAATCTTAGCTAGTGGAATATTTAAATTGCTTATATTTCATGGAACATCTCCGAGTTACAGCATGTATGTGGGAAACAGTTTGCTTGAGATATGAGACTGATTTACATGCATACATTTTGTATGGCTAGTGTACCATATAAAAATGTTCTGTTTCCCCATCTTTACTTTGCAAGAAGCTGTGAATATGCAGCACGATACAAAACTTGCCTCATTGTTTATTAGTTCGAATGCCAGAAATTCATGTCCAGGGTGTTTGACAGTTATACTTACTGAGTTCAGTGGTGACAATCAGATGTGATTGTCTGTTCTCTGGATCTGTTCAGTTTGGCATTGAATGACTTGGAACTGGTTTGCATCTGGTTTTTACAAAACTGCACATCTGTGAAACTGCTGATCCAAATAGACTGGCAGCTATCAATGCTACAAACAGCATGCACACACACACATGCTAGTAACATGTTAGTAACAATGTTACTAACAGCATTTATATATCTGATTTAGCTGTCTGTTTAAACAATTGCCTGCTGAGCAGGCCAGCAGCACAACAAGAATGGGAGGGGGAAAACAATTCCATTGGGCTGCATGAGAATATGCATGCACAAAATATTTATTGTACAGTGCTGTTAGGAGAGAATATGGTGAATCACCTTACTACATAGCCAAAAACATGAATGGACTCTCTGTTCATGACTGAAGAACAGGACATGAGCTAAACTGGTGGATGTTTGATCACCCCTAGTTCTAACCAACCACCAGTAATGGGGCATGCACCTAAGTGTGGCGCAGGTATTGCTTATTAGATATCTCATGCTATTGGATTGCTTTGTTTTATGCTGTGTAGTCCACTTTGTGTCCCAGTGAGAAAGATGGGCTACAAATATAGCAAAAAAATAAAATGCTGCCTACCATGCGAAGTATTGTCTTTGAGTTGATAATGGGTAATGTGAAGGTTCTCTCTGTGGTGACTAGTCTGGGATGGCTCGTACAGGTATGCATTAGTTGAGGCTACAGTCAACAAGTTAAGAACATGTATGTGCAAACCTGTTCCAATGGTTACATAGGATTCCACATTCTATCTAAACCAATCTTTCTACTTAAAATTGCTACATACTGTTCTCAACAGGATCCATCTTGTTTTTCAGCTATGCACAATTATTATGTTTACATCCCATTTGTTGTGAATGTTTTCAGTATCTCTTCACATCTCATGGTGAAAAGCCCTTCTGGAATCTCTCCTAATGGTCTTTCTCCCCCCCCCCTGCTCTCTGACCTCTTTTCTCCCTCTGCTTATCTTGATGACATTGGCTTATTGGCTCTGATATCATGGAGTGACATTTCAAGTAAAGGTCTCACAACCTATCTGACTACCATTGGTGCCTATAGATTAGAATATGAGTTCCAAAGTTCATATATAACTTTATTAAATGAACATGTGTAATTGTTGTATGAACACTGTGGACTTTTGAATGCTACCTTGTTTGTGGCAATCATTTGGACACCTTTATTGGAATCTTTTCAGGTTGCCAGGGGCACCCCAGCCACTGGCAGGGGTTGAGGGGTTGCCAGCTCCAGGTTGGGAAACTCCTGGAGATTTGGGGGTGAAGCTTGTGGAGGACAGGGACTTCAGTGAGGTTCAATGCCATAGAGTTTACCCTCCAAAGCATCCATTTACTCCAGGGGAACTGATCGCTGTAGTCTGGAGAGGATCCATAATTCTGGGAGTTTCCCCAAGCCCCATGTGGAGGCTGGCATCCCTACATGATGATGGAAAAAACAGATGATATTTGATGCTTATATGTGATAACATATGTATCTTCTCATTGTGCTTTTCCCAAGCCATAATATGAAACATCTTATATTTTTAAAGTTTCTACTAATGGACTTTTGGAAGAGTCTTAGAAGTGAGTGATAAAGATGTGAATATGGGAGGAGGACAATGAGGGGTTTTTTTGATGCGAAGGTTTGAACCACAAGAATAAAGTGAATGAGAAGGGATATACAAATAAAAGCAGGGAGGGAAGAAGGAGCTGAAGAATCAGAACCAGTTCCTCTTGCTGAGGCTGTAACAGGTTTCCTTTCTGGACTGGGGAGGGCAGTGCTCAATACAGCACTTACTATGCATCCATGCAGTTCCAGGTTCAGTCACCATTTAAAGGATTTCATGGGGCAGCTCTGGGAAACATCTGTGCCTAAAGCCATGAAGAGCCAATACTACTGAGTTTGATGGATGACTGATCTGGCACATTATAATGCAGCTTAGTAGGTTCACTCAGGCCCCTGCCACACGGCAGGGAAAACACCCGGCAAAGCGCGGCTAAATAGAGCCGCACCAAAAAAGAGCCGGACGGGCGGGATCCCACGGATCCCGTGCACCGCGCGCCGTTGCTCCCCGGCACGATCAGATGCCAGGGAGGTAGGGACGCTCGGGAAGGGGAGGCTGCCGAACTGCGCATGCTCACGCATGCGCAGTTCGGCTGGGGCCCGGGAATGAGCCGGCGGCAAGACGCGCCGCCGATCCCACGGCCAGCGATGATACGGACCAAACTGATGAACCACCTAGGTAGGTGGTTCAGTTTTGAAGCGATTCATCGGGGGAAGGGCCGGATCAGAGACGGGAGCACAACGCCAGCCAGATGTTGACGTGGGATCGCGCCCGTTTGCTGCGCTTCCGATCCGGCCCACTCCCGGCCCAAAATGCCTCGTATGAACTGGGCTGATGTTGAGGAATAGTGAAATGTTCAGTGCTCAAGAAGCAAAGGAAAGCTGCGCTTGCTATGGATGAACAGCTACATTTTCTTCACCCTGCTGTTAATTACTGGGGAAACAGAGTTTCCTTTCAGAAGATTTAGGGAAATTCTGCTGTTAATGAGAAAAAAAGAAGAAGAAGGATACGGAGTAAAATGGGTGGAGGAGGTATGACCACTGAGAGACATGTAATAGAAGTGAGAGGCATGTAATAGAAGTGAGAGGCATGTAATAGAAGTGTAATTAGAATTTCTAGGTCAACCTTATCCTAGGAGACCAGTTTCTTCAAGAGCAGCCTAACAGATTGAGCTTCACCAGGTGCAGCTTTCCCAATCACTGTGCACCTGGTGGACTTTTTCTGCATCTAAATGACAGGTGTCTGCTTATGGGCTGGACTTGGCAACCCCCATAGGCTGTAGAATGGAGCCAAGAGGAGAAAGTGGCTTCTAGTAAGTAAGGCTTCTGTACAGTGAGGGGTACCTTGTTGAGTCCTGTATGTGGTGGGATGGGTGATTGGTCTGAACGGGTTGTAGTAAAGTTCCCATGGATGATGTATGGCTGTGGTCTTCATCCCATGGGTTGGGATTCTCAGGTAGGTCACAGAGGGGCTCACAGCCTGCTTGGTTGTGAGCCCATCTAGATATGCCATTTTTCTTACTGCTTTTGGAAAGACCTGGTGCTAGTGTACACGAGTAGAAAGAAGGACACCACAGCATATCACAAACAGTTTCAGATACACCGTAATACCTGTGCAACTCTTGTATTGCTATTGAAAGCAACTTGGGGTTTTTTGCTCAGTCCCCATCTGAAAACATCTCCCTTTCAGCCTTGTTGTAAGCACACTTACTCAGAGGTAAGTTTTACTGAACTTAGGGAGCCATATCTCCCAGTAAATGTGGTTAGGACTGTAGCTTGAGCCCTTATGTTAAAACTCAGTTCATAGACAGTTTCATAGAGGGGGCACTCTTGGCCAATCTTATGGTAAGATTTTTTTACAAGGGAGGGAAAGCTGCCTCTTATGAAAAGAAGAAAAAAAACCCAGCACACAATGGTATCTGTAAACTGCTACAGTTCCTGAGAGGAAGGGGAGTAAGAAGGAATGCTGTGGTCATGGTGCTGATGGGGTCATTGCTCATTCTTTCATCCATGCCTTGAGGGACACGTTCCTGATGACAGATCAATTCTTTATTGCTGGGATTCCTGCACAACTTAGAAGGAAAAGCAAAGGAAGAAGGAACAGTGGGTGAGTTCGCATCTGGATTCTCATTCAAGTGGCCACAGGGGTTGCCGTAATCAGTGGGGGCACTACCTGCTGCTAGAAACACAGTCTGACTCAAGCACTTTGCTTCATTCTCAACCATTTCCCCATCTGTCTGTGCCCTCATGATCTACAGTTCTTCCTGCTGTTCTAATCTGACATTAAAAAAAGAGATCCTGACTTACTGCCTGGTCGGGGACGAAAGCCCATTTGATCCATTATTGCACTCTGAGTTTCAAAGAAAATGGCATCAAGTGAACTGCTGTCTTGGAAACCCTCCTCTTAATAAGGAGAAGCTTCTAGACCTGACTTTCAAGTTTCTGGCTGTCTTTGTGCATTGTTCCTTTAGAACTACTGCAAGGTGGAAAGCATGGGGTGGTGGTGGTCGCATTAGACCATCACAAGGGCTTCAGAGAATTCTACTCATTGGAACAGAGCAATACAGTCCCTTGTGCAATGGACCAGTGATCAGCACGGACTGGGTTCGGGAGGATCTCCAGCCCATGTCTTCTTCCTAAAACAGATTCCAAAATATAAGGGTGTGATCATGCATGTTAATCTTTTTACGTGGATTCATTTCTGGGCTCTACCATCACTACTTTCGTGGCATGTTTGGAATCTCATGGAATGCCACTGCCTATTAATGAACGTCAGGCTCTGGTTGGCAATGTATGTTGGACAAACAGCTGACAGATACAGGGAGAGGAATAGATTTGAGAGGCAGATCACCTTTGCTCTTTCCAGCATTGCTGGGACACTGTGCCAGGAACTGCACTTATTGAATTACTTGGAAGAAACAAGAGGGGAGGGGGGAAAAACCCTTTTAGGAGGAAATGTGAACTCACTGGCAAGGGCGCAAGAGCAACAGCTTTGAAGGGGGAAGCTAAAGCAGATTCCAACAATCTTCCATTAAGTAATTAAGGGGCACTGGGGATGGATCCACCTGGGATGCTCAATTGCTCCTTTTCTTCCCTCTGCTGGGAGCTCCCTAGACTGGATCACCTGGGGAAGCTCCTTTAAGGAACTCCAGATGGCGTATGTGCAATGCTGCCTCCAGCTGTGGCCAATCACTTCAAACCAGCCAATCTGCCGTTCTGCTGGAGCCGGCGGCAGCAGCACTGCCCATTCGTCACGCTTCTCCGATTGCAGCGCTCTGGATAGCTTCTCTGGGCCTTGTCTGGCTCTTCCTCTCTTGTTTTATCATATCCACCCCCTCCATGAGCTAATGTAGTAACATCTCTTCATTGGCTATAAATTCAGGGGAAAGCCATAGATAAAATATGGCTTGCTAAGAAAGATTGGGGAACATCTGGTTTTTAGCCTGTAGATTCAGTCTTCACTTGTCTTGGATGACACTGTCACTGTTTGTGCACGTATTAAAAAAGGAAGAGAGCTGACACATCAGAGCCAACCTATCACTAGGTTCTCTGGGAGAAACAAATAGCTGAGGTGGGGAAGGGAGCAACGTAAAAAGGTAGGCGAATCATCACGTTGACTCCAACAGAGTAAACCTCTCCTGACATTGCAAGTGTACAAACTGTCCACGGCTGGCTCAGGAGACTGGGTGGTCCAGGCCTTTCCATTCTCCTCAGTGACTCTACACTTTACTAGTTGATCAATTATCTCTCAAGCCACAATGGTGAGAGAGACCTATGAGAAGCTTTGCGCACAAATAAAGCAGCAAAAGCTATTATAATGCTGCCGGCAGAGGCCCAGAATTGAGACATAACGCCAGAAGATCACACATGCTATTGACACTAGTGCAGTAAAAGAGAGGCTGTCTTCATTGGGAAGGCAATGCTGGGTAGGTATCTGCAAAAGTACAGACCTCCCAAAATAATTTCATCTCTTGCTTCCCAGTACCCTGGATCCTAAACTTTCTGTCCTTATACAATAATTGGTAAGGTAGGTGTGTGAAGAAGAATAGGAGGGGCTTGGAAGGAACAGAGTTTATCAGTTACTAGCCAGATAATCTCTCTCTTTCTTTCTCTCTGAATGGGGGTATGTACTGATGCTCAGTCTCTCTTCTGGGTATTGTTTGTTGTTCAAAACAAGTGTCAGAATCCTTTGGCCTGAGAGAGAGAAAGAGAGAGAGCAGAAGCAAAAGACCTTTCTAAGCCTGTTCTAAAATGAAATCCACATGTGGTTTGGAAAAAGAACTCTCTCTTTCCAGATGTTTGGGTTTGTTTTTACTGACAAGGAAATCAGCAAATGATACACAGTGTTTCTTTAAGGTTCCACCCTGGCCTGGAGAGAATACTGCCGCCTCTCAATAGGTAAAGCAAGAATCTTATCAGCTCTCTGGAGCAGCATCTGCTGCCAAGATAGGAAGTCTCCAGCATCAAGGACCACTCTGTGATACTTAAACGGAGTTAAATGTGTAAACGTTTGAGAAGAGCAAAATGATTGAAGTGGCCAGCAAGCCATGGAAGAGGCCAGAGCAGAACTGTTTTCTATGGCAGGCTACACCATCGAGACTGAATTCTTGCAATGTGCCTGTAGATTCTAACCACTTTTGAGTGCCCTACCAGGTAATCTTACCAGGAAGAGCTTTCTCAAATACATACGTAATTTGAGGTTCATCAGCTTGCCGTTCTTGTTGACCCCAGCAATAGGGTTTCAGAAATATGCAGTTGATAAAGTAAGCATTCGTTTGATTCCTTCCATGTTGCTCCAGACAACAGCCATATAGCATTGCTAATTGTATTATGGAATGCAATGAGCTTTCATGTCCCTGCCTAGAAAATACTGATTAAAACTTGAAACTTATCTAATATTCACCTGTATCAAAAGAAATACTGACACCTGCATCTAACTGTAACAACTGTATTCTGTTTGCAACTAAAGCACCACCATAATTAGCAGAGAGGCTAACTATGATATCCAAAAATGATATCTGTGAGATTAATGATAACAAGTGATCTTCGTTGTGGTCTCTGTGCCCGCTTCTCTCAATCGGAGAATATTCCAGAGCTTGCCTCAGGAGTCTTTTTGGCGGGCTCTCTTCCCGCCCTGGGGAGCAGGCACGCACTGCACATGCCCGGAGCAGGGGAGAGAGCTGCCTTCTACTCAGTTCTTCTTCGACCGCCTTTCTGTTCACACCTCGTCAGCGATCACTCTTCAATTCGCCTCAGCTCTTTCCTCTTTTTCACTTCTGTCTCTAGTTGTTTCCTCCTTTTTTCTTCGTTTTTGCTCTTAAAAAAAAAGAAATAAATTTCCTAAGCTATTTTTCTCTCACTTTCATTCTTTGCACTTCCCCCCCTTCCCCTCCCCTTTGGTCCGGAAGGTTTTGCATGGGCAGCACCCTATTTTTCAAGTCATGTCGCCATTGTCCAGCAAAACTTCCATCTAACGACGGCCACAACCTTTGTTTAATTTGTTTGGGGGAATTTCACCAGGTCGATTCCTGATCGCACTGCGCTAAGTTTACTAGGCAGGCCCATAGAAATAGAGCTGCCCGCCTTCGAACAATACTTCTGGAAGCCGCATTATGCCCTACGATGTCCTCCGCGGTCTCTCATGCCTCCTCTGCCCAGAAGCCTTCTTCTCACTCTGAGAACACCAAGTCTCTCAAACAAAATCCAAAAAATGAGACGACAAGCCCTCTTCAACTCCAAAATCAAAGCTGGTGAAATCAACTTCGGCTCCCAAACTCGGACTTCCGGCGGTGCGGCGTTGCGCCCGGGCGCATTTCTCGGAGCTCCCGAGAACGCCCCTCTCCCGAGCGCTTCTTTGGAGCCCCCTGAGGTTCGGGGGAGCTCCACTCGCTTCTCCTGGAGGGAGGGCGGGAGCAGGAGGCTTGGCCGCGCCCCCCGTTTCCACGGCAAGGGCGGGGGTGAGACCGGCTCGCCCCGAAGCAGGAGCGCCGAGCAGCAGAAAACATGGTCGCCATGTTTTCTATAGCAGCAGCCAGCCGCGATTTTAAACTTCACTCTTGGTGTATATTTTGAGTTTCGTTTTCGTCTTCACGCCACCCAGAAGGAAACTACCTAACCTAACTGAAGTGGATGCAACTATTGGCTACTCCTCCTCTGTTTTTTCGGCGG
>NW_015174288.1:69333-75039 GCF_001447785.1 Gekko japonicus | reverse complement strand
GAACAGTGTATGTGAGCAAACTAAAGACATTTCGGGCACTCTGGAGAGGAAAGAACTTCAGCAAATTGAACAAGAGAGGGAGCATCAAGGCAGCCTATCTGCTCTTAAAGAGAATGATGTACACGAACAAGATTCATGGAACAGGACAGAAGGAAAGGTGGACAAAGCAGACAAAGCAAGACCGAAAACGGGACAAGCCAAAAAAGTTGATTTGTCAGGTGTATGGAGCAAGAAAGAAAGGAGGAAGATAGAGGAAAAGAAAATAAAGAAAGATCCAAGGAGAACAAAAGGTTTTTACCTTAAAAAAGCTCTGAACTGGGACATAAAAAAGCCAAAAAAGTCACTGAATACAAAGATCAGCGGCATAGGAGCGAGAATGAAGAAAATCGATGCAGAAAAGAACTACAATTTAATGCCAACTTAGAGAAATTAAAGGCGCAAGGTTAATTCATTATATTGACTCCCACAGGATTTAACCAGGAAAAATAGTGACCTAGGAATTGATAAACAGAGAAACTAGATATAAATACATGAACTGTAGATGATTCAGCTTTTCTTAAACATATGTTGGTGGTAGTGATGCTGGTGATACAGTCATAGCTGTAAATTAGTTGGGGACTTTAATGAACTGCAGGGCTCCAATAGGAATAGAAATATATATTTGTTCCGAATTAAGAGGCCAGAAATTAAATAAGGATCAGAAAGATTTAATTTGTTATTAATGAAACAGAGATTAGGTACAAAATATATAATTAATTAAGTGGTGTAGAAGTAAAACTATTAAACTGACAGGGGTTAGAGGGTGGAGGGTTTCATGTTTTGTTGTATGTTTATGCGTATGTTTGTTTTATTTATGTGTTAAAAAATTCAATAAAAAATTATCAAAAAAAAACAAAAAACTTCGGCTCCCAAACTCAATCCCGTGGTGATCTCCGGCTTTTTGACATAGACTCCGATGGTGTCCTCTTCAGCAGCGCCTCCGCAGAAGTCTAAGCTCTGATCTTTGACTTTGCCGCCGACCTTATCTTCCCCAGCGGACCACATTCCACCTGGTCAACACACTAAGTCACCGCTGCGGAACTCTTCCACCTCTCACCATGGCTCTCTCTGGACTACAGCCCATCGATCTACATCTCATGACTCCCAACTGCCTATCCCGGATCAGGATCAGCTCTGTAACCACTAGACCTCCCACCCATTGTTGTGCAGAGGTTATAGAATTGGCATGGCCTACTGGATGGAATGTTGGACTGATCATCTCGATCCCGTTATGATCGCAGGGGATATGACTACCGCAGATCGCTCTCCTGATCACAGTCTCAATCCGACTGCTTCTACAGTGGAAGCTCTGTAGGTGACTGTAATGATTCCTTGTTTTATATGTGTGTGTGTGTCTCTTTAAAAGTTTGGTTGCATGGCTGAGATATATTAGAGTGGTTGAAGAGACAAGAGTGGTGTGATTGGTGATTGACAGAGGGGGGAGAGGTTTTGGAAGTGGTTTTGAGTGGATGAATATGTCTGTCAAGAGTGACAGTTACCGTAGATTGTATCCCACACGTTCTTACTCCTGGTCCTCCACTCCATTCGAGACCACTATATGTCCTTACAAGACGTTGATCTCCAGCGTCGCTGGCCAATCTTGGCTCATGCTCGATGCTCATGCTCTGTCACCTCGGTCCATTTTCTGGAGCCTGACCAACCTCCAGATGCGTTGATATCAGCAGATGCCCCGAAGCGTTCTCCATCAGAACCTTGGTACCATCTGCCCACTGATACCCAGACAACCATGGATGTGTCTCAACATATCCGATCACCATCTCCGGACTCGGTGTCTGACCACTTCGTTTCGGGTGATCTGGACCCTAACATGATTCTTGTTGAGGAAGACAGTCACCGTTCTGGTTCCCTTTCACCAACTGCAGGGCCTAAGGCTTATTTGGAGCTTGTCACTAGGATGGCCACAGCACTCCAAGTGCAGGGTTCTATCGATACCCCCGAGGTGTTGTCGTCCATAAGCTGGTCGAGGCAGATTTGCCACCATTGACAATTCTACCTTTGCTGCCAATGCACCTTCCGGTGCTCAAAGAGCCATGGGATTGTCCCACTTCCATACCTCTGATATCGAAGAGATATGACGCCATTTATAAAATCCAGGAGTCCTCAGGGAAATTCCTTTTCAATCATCCTTCACCAAATCCCATGATAATTCATTCTTCCTCAAAATCTAAACAGCTGAGACAATCCGTTCCTCCTGATCGTGAGGGTAGTAAGATTGATTCCATTGCGAGGAAAATCTACTTTGTAGCTGCCATGAACATTAGGATTGATACTTACCTGTCCTACCTTTCCGCTTACACTTTCAATGTGGCTACAGCTGTTCGTCCAGTTCTCAATTCCATCCCAGATGAGTATAGGCCCACTCTATCTGCTGCTTTTTCGGAGATTTGCTTGATTTTGAAACCACAAATCAACTTGGTATGGCACGCTGTTACTTGTTCCTCCAAGGTCCTTACATCTTCCATTGTTCTTCAGTGCAATGCTTGGCTTAGAAATACATTTCTTCAAACTGATGTCAAGGTTAAGATCGAAGACTTGCCCTTTGATGGCAATGGTCTCTTTCACTCCACCATGGACGAGACCCTGAAGGCTGTTGATGATAGTAGAAAGAACGCTAGGAATTTAGGAATCTCTACTTCCATGCTCCGCTCTCAATACTGACAATGGAAACCCTACTATAATAAACATCAGCCTTCTCCTGCTGCTGCCACACAATGGAGGCGACAATCCTATGATTCTTGTCCACCTCAAAAGCCAAGGCTCCAAGCGCCCAAGAAATCACAACAACCCAAGCAGTCCATTTGACCACCTGGATCACCTGCCACTGCCGCTTTCTTTCACCCCCCCCCCCCGGTCATCTTTCCCTTCCTTCCATCTTGGGAAGACATTACAACTGATACCTGGGTCCTTACCATCGTATGGGTCGGGTATGCCATAGAGTTCATTTCGCCTCCAACCCTTTCTCACTTTGTCATCACACCCCCGGATCCATCGCTTTGATAGGGGGTGCTTACACTTCTTGACAAGGGGTCCATCGAGACCGTGCCGGAGGCGCAACAGACTCTGGGCTTCTACTTCAGTTACTTCGTGGTTCCCAAACGGGATGGCGGATTGCGGGCCATCATGGACCTTAGTGATCTCAACCATTTTGTTCATTGCAAAAAGTTTCGAATGATCACCTTGTAATCGATCCTTCCCCTCCTCCCAAGGTCTGGATGGCTAGCATTGATAGATCTCCAAGATGCCTACTTACATGTCACCATCCGACCTCAAAATCGCAATTTTCTCTGCTTTGCTATCAGAAACGCTCACTACCAGTACAGGGTCCTTCCCTTTGGCTTCTGTATGGCCCCCAGGGTTTTTACGAAAATGATGGCTGTCGTCGTGGCAGAATTTGCATCACAGAGGGATCGTCCTTTATCCGTATAACAATGACTGGCTTCTTGTAGCATCAATGGAGTCTCAACTTCAACAGGATGTTCAGGCTACACTATCTCATCTACGCTCCTTGGGGCTGTGCATCAATTCAATTAAGTCTGCCCTCCAACCTGTTCAGGTCTTACAATTCCTCAGAGCCTGTGTCGACACCACAATTGAGACAGCCCTCCTCCCGGAATCCAGGGCCCAAGACATACTGTCTCCACCTTTCAGCACTGCCCTCAACAATTGGCTCGCTCAATTATGAGACTCCTCAGCCACTTTGCTTCAATAGTGTTTGTGGTCCCTCAGACCAGACTGCGGATGCGCCCGCTTCAACTCTGGTTCCTCCACAACTTCGATTCTCAGAAAAGTCACTGGAGCATGATGTTTGCCATTCCACCTCTGGTGCTCAGCAGCCTGACCTGATGGTCGCTCCCGCAGCATCTCCTCGCTGGCATGCCATTTTGACATCCATCTCCAGAGATCTGCCTATCGACAGACCTTTGGGGTTGGGGAGCCCAATGTGGGACTCTGTCTGCCAGAGGAACTTGGACTCCTCGAGAGAGGACTCTCCATATCAACGCTCTGGAGCTTCATGCTGTTCATCTCGCCCTGATCTCGTTCCTTCCTTTTCTGACGGGCAAAGTTGTCCAGATTGTCTCTGACAACATGGCCACTGTTTTTTACATCAACAAACAGGGGGCACTGCCTCAGTTCATCTGCATCGTGTGGCTCTGCACTTCTGGAAGTGGTGTCTTCGACATTCGAACTCCATATTGACTATTCACATCCCAGGTGTTCAGAATATCAATGCCAATCGTCTGAGTCGCACTGCGCCCCACGACAATGAGTGGTATCTGCACCCTCGTTATCTTCACCTGGTCTTCTTCAACTTCAGTCGCCCAACCATAGATGGCTTTGTGACTTCGGAGAATGCTCGATGTCCTCTCTTTTTTGCACGAGGCCCTGCATCCGCCTGGTCCCTCGGGCAATGTTCCCTCTAAGCTGTGGAGTCTTGTGAGCAAAAATTCTACTTTGTGAGCTACTGGCATTAAAGCTTTGAGCAAGCGGTTTGGCTATTGCATCAATTACTTTGTGCTGGAGCCATCCTTCCTGAGCTAAGACAAAAAATTGTGAGCTGGAAGCTAAAAAACTGTGAGCTAGCTCACTCTAAGTCAGCTTAGAGGGAACACTGCCCTCGGGGATGCCTTCCTCCAGAGATGGACCAGGACCCTATTTTACTTCTTCCCTCCGCTTCCTCTCATCTCCAGAGTTATTCAAAAGATTATGGTGGATGCCACCTCATGCATCCTCATCACACCTTGGTGGCTGCGTCAACTGTGGTTTCCTCACCTCCTGTGACTGTTGAGGGGCCTTCGTCTCTGTTAAGTATGCCACTTAACTCAGAGGAACAGTTCAACAAGTGATTTCAGCTTTATTCAGTGATAACAGCATGAAGGCTCAGCCTCGTAGGTGCTAGACCAGCTAGACAACTTCCATAGGCAAAACAGCAACTTATATACAATTCTGGCTGACATAGCCACACCTACAATGTTTCACAATAACCAATCACATTAGGTATGTTACAACCAATCACAAGCGATACATAACGTCCAATCAAAACCATTCCCTCCAGAATACACACCATTGGTCAGTAACTACAATCCGCATAACTACTACCAAGACATAACAACTCCTCCCCCCTTAGATAGCATCACACTGATAGTCTGAGAGATAAGGAGGGGCCCCGGGTTCTTTGTGATCTGCGAAGTGTGGGGGCTTCGTCAGGTATGGGGACTGGGCCAGGGCCAGCATCTGGCATTGCAGGGTTACCTGGCTCGATAGGGCCGGAGAGTGCAGGGGTCTGTCCTGACTCAGAACCATCAGCACTCACCACTTCCAGAGGCAAGTGGGAGTTGAGCCCAAGGTCTGCGGCAGGCCATCGTTGTCGGAGCTGGTCAATATGTCGGCGAACCCTGCGGTCATCAGGCAGTCGGACCACGTACATTCGGGAGCCCAGCCGGTCAGTGACTTCTGCTGGAAGCCATCTGTGGCCTTCGGTGTAGTTCCTTTGAACCCAAGGTCTGTGGCAGGCCATCGTTGTCGGAACTGGTCAATATGTCGGCGAACCCTGCGGTCATCAGGCAGTCAGACCACGTACATTCGGGAGCCCAGCCGGTCAGTGACTTCTGCTGGAAGCCACCTGTGGCCTTCGGCGTAGTTCCTGCT
>NW_015174288.1:68807-69088 GCF_001447785.1 Gekko japonicus | reverse complement strand
CCTTCTAGGAAGTCTGCAAATTCCCTAGAGGTAAGCTGAGGGCCGTTGTCCGACACCAGAACTTCGGGTAGCCCATGGGTGGCAAACAATTGGCGCAAAGCCTTTATTAAGTTTGCTGACGTTGTGCTCCGCATGGGGACTACCTCGAGCCATTTTGAGTGTGCATCCACCACTACCAATAGTATTTGCCCATGTATTGGGCCCGCAAAGTCGACATGTAGCCTTGACCAAGGCTTTTCAGCTCTCTCCATTGCTAGAGGTGGAGCGTGTGCTGGCTCTGG
>NW_015174288.1:59043-66544 GCF_001447785.1 Gekko japonicus | reverse complement strand
GTTGCGCAGGTCTTGTTGTGGTCCGCCGTGGGTTGTTGGCGCAGGCCTCTCTGACGTCATCCACGTCCTCTGCTGTTTCTTCACTGTCTGCTTGGTGGTGCACTCGTGGCTCTGTTGGACTGGAACGTTGTCGCACCTCTCTTGTTGACTTCTCTGCGGCCTCAGCAGCAACGGCGGCCTCAAAAGCGTCTTTGAATGTGAGAGTCTTTCGAGCAAACAGGCGCTGTTGCAGTTGCGCATCTCTCAGGCCGCACACCACACGGTCACGCAACGCCTTTTCAAGGTTGGCAAAATTGCAGGGCCTCGCCGCCTTCCGAAGTGCCGCCACGAACTCAGCCACAGATTCCCGGGAACCCTGCCGTCGCTCATAGAAGGCGTGTCGTGAAGCGATCTCAGACGGTTGGGGCGAGAAATGGGCCTTCAACTTCTCGGTCAGCGTCGCATACGGCACCGTCTTGATGTCGGCAGGCGTAACCAATGAGTGGGCGATGTCAAACACCTCTTTCCCACAGGAACACAGTAAGGCTGCTCACTTCATTGCTGTATCTGTCACTTGGCAGTTCTCCAGGAAAAACTCGAACCGTGTCAGGTATGAGTCCCAATCTTCCGAAAGTGGCTCGAACGGCTCGAACTGCTTGTTGGAGCTCATTCTCGGGGGTCACAGGAACGCCTTGCTCCGCCGGTGACTCACCAGCAGGTTGAACCTCATCCGTTGTTCTAAATAGTGGGGCTGCCTACCCACTATATCCCACCTTCGTCGCCAGATGTTAAGTATGCCACTTAACTCGGAGGAACAGTTCAACAAGTGATTTCAGCTTTATTCAGTGATGACAGCATGAAGGCTCAGCCTCGTAGGTGCTAGACCAGCTAGACAACTTCCATAGGCAAAACAGCAACTTATATACAATTCTGGCTGACATAGCCACACCTACAATGTTTCACAATAACCAATCACATTAGGTATGTTACAACCAATCACAAGCGATACATAACGTCCAATCAAAACCATTCCCTCCAGAATACACACCATTGGTCAGTAACTACAATCCGCATAATGAGCTATGGTAACTCAAGCTCTTACCAAGACATAACAGTCTCCCACATGTGCCAGATTACTCTCAAAATCACGGCTGGATCCTCCACCATGATCCGGGATTTTTCAAGCTCACCGCTTGGAGGATCTAGAAGTAAACTTTCCCACCTGCGGTATTGGAGGTCTTGCTCAATGCCCCAAAGCTTTCCACCCGCAACACCTATCGATCGAAATGGAGGAGGTTCCAGTCATATGCCTTACAACACTCCTTCGACCCCGTCCAAGCTTCCTTATCAGATGTTTTCTCTTACATCATATCCTTAAAGAATTCGGGTGTACAAAACTCCTCTTTGAAAGTTCACCTTGCGGCTATTTCGGCACATCACCCTTTGATCGAGGGATCTACGGTGTTCTCCCACCACCTCACAAGGTCCTTTCTTAGGGGCCTCCTAAACCTGTGCTCGCCTTGAAAACTGATGGTGCCATCCTGGAGCCTCTCCCTTGTTTTGACTCAACTGATATCCAAGACATTTGAGCCCATGGCTTCGATTGATCTTCGGCTCCTCTCCTGGAAAACGGCATTTCTAATTGCTATCACAATGGCTCGCCGGGTAGGAGAGCTTGCTGCCTTCCATGCAGATCCTCCGTATACGATTTCCCACAAGAAAAAGTTGTTATCAGACCAGACCCATCCTTTCTCCCTAAAGTGGTTTCTGCCTTTCACCTGTCTCAGTTCTCTGTCCTTCCTACTTTCTTTCTGAACCCGGCTGATGCTCCAAAAAACAGCTTTACACTGCCTTGATGTCTGGAGAGCTCTCTCCTTTTATCTCCACCAAACGCAACCCTTTCGAAAGTCTCCAAGGCTTTTTGTTGCGTATGTCCCCCCCCCCATTTATGGGTGAGGCTATCTCTTCCCAGTGCTTGTCCAAGTGGGTGACCACAACCATAGCCCTTTGCTATGAATTAGTGCATCGACCCATACCTGCCTTGATCACTGCTCACTCCACGAGGGCAGTATCGACTTCGACTGCTTTCCTGGCTGGTGTCCTGTTGGAAGACGTCTGTGCTGCTGCCACATGGTCCTCCACTTCAACCTTCATCTTCCACTATGCACTGGATGTTCGAGCTCAATGAGATGCTGCATTTGGCCAGGCAGTGCTGCGATCTCTCTTCACCTGATTCTTCTGCTTTTTCAAGTAGGGCCTGTAACGTGAGATGATAAGGCTGTGTCCTAACTTGTTTATTGCCTTTTTCAGCTGCCAGCTCCCTCCTCCTTCTGGTTCAGCTTGTGTGGGACTGCACAGAGACCACGACAAAGATAAACAGGTTGCTTATCTGTAACTGATGATCTTCATGGTCATCTGTGCAGTACCACAATCCCACCCAGCCTTCCCCACTGCTGGCATCTCCTGATCACTTACCTTAGTTGATGGGACTTACCGGTAGCGGTCGAAGGAACTGAGATGTTATTCCAGCTGAGCTATTCAAAGTCTTAAAAGATGATGCTGTTAAATTGCTGAACTCAATTTGCCAGCAAATTGGAAAACGCAACAGTGGCCTCAGGATTGGAAAAGGTCAGTATACATTCCAATCCCAAAGAAGGGCAATGCCAAGGAATGTTCAAACTATCGCACAATTGCACTCATATCACATGCTAGCAAGGTCATGCTCAAGATCCTACAAGCTAGGCTTCAACAGTACGTGGATAGAGAACTGCCAGAAGTACAAGCTGGGTTTCGAAGAGGTAGAGGAACTAGAGATCAAATTGCCAACATTCGCTGGATTATGGAGAAAGCAAGAGAGTACCAGAAAAACATCTACTTCTGCTTCATTGACTATGCTAAAGCCTTTGACTGTGTGGATCACAACAAACTATGGCAGGTCCTTAAAGAGATGGGAGTACCAGACCACCTCACATGTCTCTTGAGAAACCTGTATAAGGGCCAAGAAGCAACAGTTAGAACCGGATATGGAACAACTGATTGGTTCAGCATAGGAAAAGGAGTACGACAAGGATGTATACTGTCACCTTGCTTATTTAATATATATGCAGAGTACATCATGCGAAATGCTGGCCTGGATGAATCACAAGCGGGAATTAAGATTGCTGGGGAAAAGATCAACAACCTCAGATATGCAGACGATACCACTCTAATGGCAGAAAGTGAAGAGGACCTAAAGAGCCTCTTGCTCAGGGTAAAAGAGGAGAGCGCAAAAGTGGGCTTGAAGCTCAACATCAAAAAAACTAAGATCATGGCATCCGGCCCCATCACTCCTTGGCAAATAGAAGGGGAAGTCGTGGAAGTAGTGACAGACTTCACGTTCCTGGGATCCCAGATCACCGCAGACTGTGACTGCAGCCATGAAATTAAAAGACGCCTGCTCCTTGGGAGGAAAGCGATGGCGAACCTAAACAGCATGATAAAAAGTAGAGACATCACCCTGCCAACAAAAGTCCGCATGGTCAAAGCAATGGTATTCCCAGTAGTCATGTAAAGAGTGAAGGTCAAAGAAGATGGGGACGGCAAAGAATGAGATGGTTAGACAGTGTCATAGATGCAACGAACATGAAGTTGAGCAAACTTCAGAGGACAGCGGAAGACAGGAGGGCCTGGCGGGAGCTGGTCCATGGGGTCGCGAAGAGTCGGACTCGACTGTGCGACTGAACAACAACAACTGGTAGCGGTCGAAGGAACTGAGTAGGAGGCATCTCTCCCCCCCACTCCAGGCATGCGCGGTGCGTGCCTGCTCCCCAGGGCAGGAAGAGAGCCCGCCAAAAAGACTCCTGAGGCAAGCACTGGAATATTCTCTGATCAAGGTCATGCACAGGTGCCCAAACCATGTGTGGTACTGCACAGATGACCACTCAAAGATAATCAGTTACAGGTAAGCAACCAGTTTATCAGTTGGCCTCCCTGACACTGAACTTCTAGAGAGCCGTATTGCTAAGCAAGTGCTCTGGGAGCCTCTGAATCCTGGATCAACAATTAAACTGAGAAGATATATGCCCTGAGATTTCTAAAAGAAGAAGATCAGAACAAATAGACAACAATGGGTGTATCCCATGGCAGAGTCTACACCAAAGAGTTAAGCTTGGATCCTAAGCCTAGCTTCAGCCCATACTACACCCTGTGGTGCAGAATGCATTCTTCTGGCACTAGGAACTTTTGTCCATACAAGACCAAGGTCTTTCAGTGAGCCAAAAAGCACATAGTGCCAAAGTAAAGCTCTTCTATGGACAAACAGAAGCAAGATTTAGGATCCAAGCTTTACTTCCCAGGGCTCATACTAAGTTACCTACTTTCCTGTTGACTTACAGACCATTGCAAAGCCTTGAGTATCGTTAACCATTGATGAATTCTGGCAAACAAATCTCCTCAGAAAATTAATTTTTATTATGTGGTTTCCATTGTTATTTATCTGTTCCTGTCAGAAATTTGCAGCTGGATACCTGAAATGTCCAGTGATGCTGTAACCCACCTACCATCTCTCTAACTTGGCCCAAACCCCCTCGCAAAGCATTTGCTAAGCACAATGACCACAAGATTGTTACATGGATATAGAAAACATTTTAACAGTCACTAAGCTTAACTACTAGTTTTTATGTTTACCATGGTATCTGCCATTTTGACTGGCCTTAATAAAAGGCACTTCATAGCTTTTGCTTTTGCCATCAACCAGAAAGGCTAACCAGAAGCTCTTGTATCCCTAAATATACTGTGTTGATATAGCAGCAGGTACTTGAGCTTGCTAGTGATGTCTTCCTTCCCTATCTCTTGTTCTTCCCTTTTGTGTTTGTATTATAAGCTGATTTTTCCATTGTAAACTGCTCCAATGCAGTGGCAAGAAAGGAGGGATCTAAAAAATACAAACTCCAAGGAACATACCTAGAAGAAAGGCTGGCTGTGTCGGAATCAAGTTAGAGCTGCTGACCTTCAGTGTTCAAACACCTTCCCTAAGGAAGATTAGCCTGTAGAATGAGAAGGCTGACTGCAACCTGGCATGTGTTCAGGGATCACCCAGGAATGGCTGCAGCTGAACACTGCCACAGTTTACTTCCTTTTAAGAGTGTCTTTCTCCCCATTGTCAGCCATTATGGATGGAATTGTTAGATGATTTAATTGCATGATCACATTGAGGAGTGTTTGGTCTTGGTGTCCAACAGTTCATTTATGCTTGTCCTGGCTCTGAATTCCCAGGTTTAGAGGTTTAGCAGAGAAAAGAGTCTCCATTTGATGGAATGCCATGGACATGAGCTTTTGAAATGAGCCTCCTGAGTCATCTCGAAGGTGTCTGGCACCAGGACAAGTCATTAGTCAATCCTGAAATAATCATCAAGCAGAGAAACAGCTTATTTTATATACTGTTTCTTAGAGTTAAACATTTCCCCATATCCCAGCACTGATTGGAGCCTTGAATCCTTTCCAAGTGTTCAACCTGTAAAGATATTTGAGAACCCCGGGACCTAGTAGCTTTCCAAAAAATGATAGATTTCACTTGAATTTTCACAAATGGAAAACCACAACTCCCCCATAGCTGCAAAGAAGCAGCTGTCACACCAGGTACGCCGTATGAGAAAACACTTTTTGGAAAGCTTCTGGGACTTCCTATTATCTGGAAGTTCATAGTGCTTTTAAAAGTTGTGAAGAGAATACTCTCCCCCCCTCCCCTTTTTTTAGGCACAGGATTGCCTGGGATAATCAGCTGCACCTGTTTGGAAGCTGCTCTTCATGTTTTCCTCTCATTTACAAGATGCACGTGTTTTTGTTAATTTTTCCCAGCAACTCTTCAGTGTCAACAAGCTTACGCTGCGCTTCAGTGAAGCTAATTTGAATGCTGGTTTGATCATGCCATGATGCTGTGAATTGCAAAGCATTTGGGAAGGCAAACATTAGCTCCACGCTCTTGGAGTCAGTAGAGAGGATGGATTTCTTCAAAGTTTGCTCTTGTTCCCACCCATACCCAAGAGTCAAGGGTTCAGGAGGCAATGGGGTTAAAATTCTATCAGAATGCAGTTAACTGCTCTGTGTTTAAAATGTTGGTAATAGGATAATCTTCATCTGCTTTTATTGTCCAGTTCACTGCCAAAAATGTGAGTTACTCTGCACTGGAAAATGGTTGCTATTTATAGGAGAAAGAGGCTTGTGATATCCTGGGCTCAGTATGTTCCATTCCGCCAGATCCTGTTTCTGATCTGGGTTTAATAGTGTGTGACATGGCAAGATAGGAACCTTATGGTGCAAGGCCCTGGCTTGGCCTTGGGCCTGTGTGCTTAATTCACCACCATTACCTAGTACAGGGAAAATGGAGTCTGATGGTTGGTCCTCTCAGGTACTGGAAATATTTGCTGTTCCTTTCCAGGAAGATCTTTCACACATGCTGGGAGCCTATCTCTCCTTCCTGTTGCTCTGGGAAATAAAGCTTTTAGGGGGGGGGTTATCTGGTTCTGTGGAGGGTCTGAAGGGGAGTCTGTAAATCTGAATTTGAACCCAAAGTTCTCCCAATCCTGCACTGTTATCCATCTAAGGAACTTATCTGTTCTGTTTAGATCATCTCAGGCAGTTCTCCAGCCTATATTCTCTTCTCCTTGACTTCTTCAGTTTACCTGTTGTCTTGCTTGGGACAAAACTGCAACTTGATAACCAGCTATCTTTCATCTTCTGGTTTTACTAGCAATTAGAAAGAATAACATGTTAGAGCAACTGTCATAGCTGGCGGATTGGGCCCCGGGGGGAACCCGGCGTCAACACATCACCCGGAAGCGACGCAGCCACGCCGGGCACACCGGGGGCGGGGCCGCGGTCATCCGAGGGAAAACTCTATGTTTTTCCCTTGGATGACCGCAGCCCTGCCCCCGGCATGCCCGGCGCGCCCGCGTCACTTCTGGGTGACGTGCTCGTGGTGCGTGCGCACTTTGTGCACCCGGAGCAAGCCGGGAGTCCCCCGCTGCGGCTTAAGGTAGGACTTGGCAACCCTAGACACCTCTATTCTACACCTTTCTCAAGGGAATACATCCAGTCTGTGCACTGACTCACACAAATGGCTATAAGGGATCTTTGACAAAGTGGGAAGTTGTCTCTACAAGATCACTGAGAATCTGCATAATGTTAAATCAGAAACAATAATAAAAATATCAGTACTGGAGAATTAGCACACTCAAGCACCCCCCTAAAGGGTTTCAATACACTATCTAGCACTAAGGAGCACTATGAAACCAAATATCCCAGGCACCTACAACACTGTGGCCCCGGTCACATGAACGGTTTTGGGCCGGGAGAGGGACGGATCAGGGGCACAGCAAATGGGCGCGATCCCACCGCAACACCTGGGAAGCATTGCGCACCCGTCCCCGATCCGGCCCTTCAGGCCGAAAATCCGTAGTTAAAAGAAAACACCTACAGAGAGGTGGACCTTCCAGAATGGCCGCATCAAGCACGGCCGTGGGATTGCCGGCGCGTCCTTCTGCCG
>NW_015174288.1:56645-58907 GCF_001447785.1 Gekko japonicus | reverse complement strand
TTTTTTGGTTTCTTTCGGCCGTTCCTCCCCCCCCCCCCCATGTGGCAGGGACCTGTGTAACATTACTCATGAAAGGAGGCAATAGGCTTAAATGCTATCTGATTTGGAGCTTGCAATTTTATCTTAGCTTTTTGCCAGGATGTTTTAACTGTTATTGTAAGCTGCCTTTAACCAAGGGGAAAGGCAGGATATTTAATAAACAAAAATATCTATGCTTGGAAGTCCAGGCACTGGTCTAGTTCCCAGGGCAGGGGTCTAAGCTTCGAGGCACCAAACAACCTGGAGGGAGGGGATCAGACGACCCGGAATGGGTGTTCTGCAGCTCACAAGACTGCCCCTGCAGACAAAAGGCCAGAGCAGTGCACCCCAGAGTCCCAATTTGGAGACAGATTTTGACCAATGATCTGGGTGGGATTGGCCTGCCAGTGTGACACAGGGTTCAGGAGTAATTAGCTGACCAGGTAAAGAGTCTGGGGAGTTCATGGACTCAGCCTTATAGATTGAAAACCAGAGAAGAGCTTTTCCTAGTATGCTTTTTACCTTACCTTATTCAGAAATGGTCTTCCCTGTCAAACTCAGCTGATCTAACCACAATGATCATTCTTCTACAGCCTCTCAACTAAAATAACTCTGAACATGTTTATATAACTATTAGAAGCTGTTCTTGATACAAAATACAGCTGGTTATTTGTTAACTGGATTTAGCAGCTATGTTCATATTATACCAATATTGAATTGGCTACATTGGTTTCTGATTTGCTTCTGAGCCTAATTTAAAGTGGTGGTACTTACCTTTAAAATCCTTTGAGGCCTGGCTTTAGACCCAGGTGTGTGTGTGTGTAGTCTCTCCCTATGTGTGTGCCAGCAGCTTCACTCAGACCAGCAGTTTCTTTTCAGCCAGTTCCTTGGGCAACAGTCCATCCGTTCATGGCCCTACTTTGCCAAATGGGCTGTCTGTGAGGGTGAGGCAACTGTATCCCTCCCAGCCTTTAGGAAGATGTGTCATTCAGTCCTGTTTGAGAAAGGATTTGGTTGACACTTCTGCCCCTTGATTATTGTATTTTTATGGCCTGGTAAATTTTTTCTGTGTTTCCCCTCTTTTTAGGGAATCAGAGATTTTAATATTTGATTGTCTGTAAACACACATTTAGTTTTTCTGTAAGCCACCCTGCACTATTGGAAGGGCAAAGTATAAAATGTTTAAATAAATATGCTCATTTGGTTTTGTGAAGGCATATAAAAGTAAGTCAGTAAGTTGCCCAGAGCCTCACTCTGAGGGCCATTTCACAGAATGCCAGTGTAGGAAAACCCACGTGTATGGCAGTGTGCCAAGTGCAGTGAGCTGTTTTCATGTTAGAATTACACAGCTTGAACTCCCTGTATAGATAGCAGTTACCAAATCATAAGACCATAGGAAGAGCCAGGCTGGATCAGACCAAAGACCCACCAAGTCCAGCATTCTGTTCACACAGTGGCCAGCCAGCTGCCTCTAAGATGCCCAGAGGCAGAGTGAACGCAACAGCATCCTTCCACCTATGCCTCCCCAGCAAGTGACATAAAGAGCTATACTGAGGCATGCTGGAGGGAGTAGATTTACATAATAACTAGCAGAACAAAGTTTGAATCCAGTGGCACCTTTAAGACCAACCAACACGGTGACCCACCTGAATAATAACTAATAGCCATTGATAGTCCTGTCCTCCATGGATTTGTCCATTAGAAAAATGCTAGCACTGCCCTTCATATGAATGAATTTTATTGTTACAGCGCATAGCCAGCAATATAAAACCTTAAAAAAATAAATTACAATAACCGGATGATAAAACTACCGAAAATACAACAGGGTTAAAAAGAGGCAACATTTGTACAATCGTTTTGATCACTAAAACCAAGCTTAAGAATACGCTGCAATAAAACGCAGTTAAAAGAATAAAATAAAATGATAAAAATGGCAAAAATGGCAATAGAATTAAAAACAAGCAGTCCTAACCCAAGTGACAACCAGAACACTGGTGAGCTTTTACAACCAGTAGGCAGAATTTTGCAATCTGATGCAGCGCTCTATGTTCAAAGTTAGCAAACAAATTTTCTATCTTATCCTGGTCTGAAGTGCCAGCCAGAAAAGGATCGATTAGTTTTGTACGATCCTCGTTATATAATGGGCACCTCAGGAACACGTGTTCCTGGGATTCGATCTCCCCAGACGCACACATACATAACCTCTCTTTTCGGGGAAGTTTTTTGAATTTGCCCTCGAGGACT
>NW_015174288.1:49164-56114 GCF_001447785.1 Gekko japonicus | reverse complement strand
TGCCTAGATAGCGAAAGCTAGCTACCTGTTCAAGGTTCTGGCCATTTACACTCCACTTTCTTAGTTTGGGTCTCCTGCCAAAGGCCATCACCTTCGTCTTCACATAGTTAATATCCAACTTCTGTTCACTGCAATAACTAGCAAACTTCTTAAGTGCCCTTCTCAGACCAATTGGGGTTCTGGAAAGGATAACGGCGTCATCGGCATATAAGAGTATGGTAATGGAACGCTGGGCCAATTTAGGAGGATGAAAATCGATATCATTAAGATATCCTACAACATCGTTGAGGTAAAAGTTAAAGAGGGCAGGAGCTAGCATGCACCCTTGCCTGACTCCCTTTAGGGTGGAGATTTTATCTGTCAAATGCCCCAACCTTGTATATCTAACCCTCAGGGATGTTTGTTCATGTAGGGCACGAATGAGAGCTAAAAGTCTCCTGTCCATTGTGGAAGCTTCAAGTTTGCTCCATAATACAGGTCTAGGGATGGAGTCGAAGGCCGCTTTAAGATCAATGAAGGCTGCATATAGAGACAAAGGGCCCTTGCTGGAGTATTTTTCAATAAGATGCCGAAGTAGAAGGCAGTGGTCCATTGTCGACCTACCCTGCCTAAACCCGGCTTGTTCCTGTATCATTATATCCTCTTGCTCCAGCCAGAGTGTGAATTTTTCTAGAAGATGTTTAGCGTATAGTTTGCCAATGACACTTAGTAAACTAATAGGCCTGTAATTTGCAGGATCTTTTGGATTACCTTTTTTATAAAAAGGAACAACCACAGCCTCCCCCCAAACACTTGGAACCTTCCCTGTTACATCAATGTAGGTGAATAGATGCGCTAGAAAAGGGGCCCACCAATTTATATTATCCTTCAAGAATTCAGGAGGGATTCCATCGAGGCCAGGGGCCTTTCCTCTTTTAAGCTGGCCTATCAACACTGAAATCTCTTTTGGGGAAACTGGGGGCCAACTTGGCAGGTCGCTGAAAACTGTAGACATAGAGTAGGGGGAGGGGTTATCATGATACATGTTCTGAAAATGAAAAATCCAAGTTTCAGGTGGAATATAAGATTCCCTTATTAAACTACTATTTCCCTTTTGACTGGAGACCATCCTCCAAAACAAAGCGGAGTTCTTTTCTTTGGCGGCTAAAATTAAAGCCCTCCATGCTTCCCTAGCATATTCTTTCTTTTTTCTTTTAATTAAATTTTTGTAGGCTCGTTTTTTTTCTAGTAGGGCTAGGTAAGCACTTAACTCTCTCGTGACATAATGACCAATGTAGTTGGCATAAGCTTGAATGAGTACCCTTTTTGCCTCCAAGCAGTCTCTATCAAACCAAGGCTTTGACTGTAGCTTGAAAGGGTTGAGGGCTCTCTGATCTGACTCCTGAAACAAAAGAGGGGCAAAATTCTTAATAAGGCCATCATATAATGTCAGAGGCTCCTCATTTTGACTTACATTTGAGAAGGCAGCAGCGTACTTTTGAATATCTTCTGCTGCTAAGATTACCTTTAATTTGTTGGCTAGATCATTAGACCACCTAACAGAACGTCTTAGTTGGTCCGGCCCTCTCCTTTGGGAAGGGTAGCAGATTTCCCGACATAGCTCCTGTGGGGAGGCCCATATATGTAGAGATAAAGGGAGATGATCTCCGTCCAAATATGGCAAGATTTTAAAACTTTTAACTTTGGGTAACAGAGATGTGCATACTAGAATATAATCTAAGGTACTGGCAGCCACTCCTGACATGTAGGTAAAACCTCCGGGGTAGTCATCAGGTGTGGAACCATTTAAAACTCACTGCCCTTCATATATTATACTACCTACTTGGAGATTAATACCTGTATAGGAAACTGTCATTGTAAAATAGCTTTCTGTTATGGCAAAAGTAGTGCTAGTCCAGATGTCCTCTCTTGTTTTATCATCCACCCCCTCCATGAGCTTCCATGTTACAGCTTCCAAAGTTGCCCACATTCCCTGGAGACCTAACTATTTATTTCCATATGGATCATGAAAGCAGTTTGAAGACATAGGTTGTACAGAGATTTGCCCACCCAAGCCAGTCCAGGAATGAGAGGGAATCCTGTACTTTTCAGTACATTAAACAACAAACCACGAGATAGTCTATATCCTCTCCAGTTTTCAGAACAAAATGCCACCAGAATCTCTCTTCAATAGTCCCTGCCTTTCCTAAGGGAGAGATTCCAAACCCTTAGTTGGCATCTGGGTCAGAACACACTAGCAACTCAATCTAGAGATGCACACTTTTACTCTCCAATGGTAGCGTATATGTTGAGCGTTTAGGCACAAGACTCAGACTTGGAATTCAGTTACAACATCAGAGACATATTAGCAATAAGAAGGATCTTTATTCAGTACAGAGCTTAGCATAGACTACCAGAGATTACAAAAATAGCAAAGGCTAGGGCTGTTTGCCTTAACTAAACATTAATGATTCATAGTTTACCAAGTCAGAACATCCACAGTCCAGGATAGTCCAAGGGATTTTGAAGGGAAATCCCATCTTTGCACAACCCGGTGCTCCAGTTCACAAAGCAACTCTTTGTCTTTCAAGAGGCAGCATTTCCAGGTGCAATAAACAGACAATGACAGGGAAGAGAACAAGAGCAAGAGGACTCACTCCCATAGGGATCAAACAATTATACTCCAATTCCAGTCACAAATTAGATGTGGTCATCAGCCAATTGCGAGTGGGCATGGGTGCGCCCAATTGTTGGTTGCCATAGCTGCGTGTGGGGATAGGCTATAAGTTTGGGACCCCGCCTGCCGTCATCTGACCCAAACTCCAGCTACCTCATTGTGTACGTGACTGGCCGCAAGTGGGCTAGAGAGTGTAGCCATGAGGTCTGGCTTTTGGCATGAAAGTGTGAAAGAATGTGGGTTTATGGCATGGCTATTGATGCCATGTGGCCTCACCATTTGGCTTGCAACAGGAAACAAGACACAGCATGTTATCAAAAGACATCACAGGAGAAGACATGTGAATATAGAAGCATTATTTCTATACATAGGTGTTGACACATGCGGACCTGAGACTGAAGAAATGCTGTTTATCTAGGATTCTTTCCTTCCCCCAACATCCTCTGCATATTTTCTAGTTGAACTCTACCTCATGAGGGAGTATTGTCCCATTGCCAGAGGTAGTTTTACTCTCTCTGCAGGAAGTTTGTACTCACTCCTGTTACTCACTTAGATGTGCAACCCTAATTCCTTTATCACTTGTCTGAGAAGACTTAACTCTGTTCCTTGCACATTAAAATGCACATTAACAATTCGGCTCTTGGTTCTACACCATATCAAAGATCAAGAAGTAGCACCCACATTTTGGGCACTTCTGTCCCCTTTCCTCCTTAAATACTCTATATCTGCCACAGGATCCCTGCCACTATCTTGAGCAGATTGCAGCTGCCTTTATCTCTCCATGTTTTTCATGTTCTTCTTTCAGCATGCTTATGTTTTATAAATTCCCCTACATTCCAAAATGTCTCCTTTGCTCATGCCTCCCTCTTCTTTCCTGATCTATCTCTCCCAATATAGACAGCAGCAGCATTAACACAGTAGAATGTGCTGAAAGCGTGATCCAGGATCTTAGACATTTTCCAAACATTACACTTCATGGAAATATTTTTTTCTGTGAGGAACAGAAATGAAACAGCTGTCTCTTCCTCTTGGTAGGCTTGTTCCTGTGAAGGCTCCCTCTGAATTTTCTGTGCAATCCTTTTGGGTAAGTGATCAGTGGCCGCCTTCGTGGTTCTAGTTGTGTGTGCCAAGCATTAGTGTTTACATGCTGGTGGGCTCTGAGTGGCCATGATTAAAACAGCAGCACAGAGAGCACCCTCTTTAGGCACTTCAACAGACATTAGTGACACATCTTAGACTAAAAGGTATTATTCCCATTATCATTTGTGAAAATAAAGAACCCTTAAGAGTCTGAAAGACCTGGTTTGGTTTGGGGACATGGAAAATGAATTTGTGTTAACATGAACCAGTCAATGTCCTGGCTCCTGGGGTAGAAAGTTCCTCATATGTCCCCACTGTTCTCATTCGAGCACCGCTGGGTGATCATGGAGGTGATTTAAAAGATCATTCTGATACTGGAAGACCGTTAACAGACAGTAGTTGATCCCCAGACCTTCAACTAATGAGATCTTCTCCTAATTACCAGTTGAAAGGCTTTCCAAGAGCCATGGTGTCTTGAACGACTACCACCATGGTCACCTAGATGCATGTCTCCATTGCTCTTCTTCAGCTTCTCATTCTGAGAAGGAGGAGGAGGATGCCTCAGACTTTGACAAGTTAGATAAGGGTTTATACTTTTTGCCTGGTACTCCAGTAACTGATGCCAAGGCTGTATACCCCCTACTAAAGAAATGATGATGTATATGGAGTACCTGATTCAGATGACCATTGCTTTATAACTGGAGATGAAATAATCTCCACAACTTCAGACTCATGTATACTGATGTGCAAATGCCAGTTGCCTTCCCTGTGCTGCCTGCATTGCTGCAGGTGGCAAAGGACTCCTGAGAGAAACCAGTTTTCCTATCACCCACATCAAAGAGAATGAATGCCTGTATAAAGCTCAACAGGAGGGGTGTGGCTTTCTCTTTGAAAATCCTCTCCAAAATTCCATTGTGGTGGAGGTCTCCCAGGAAAAAAAGGAGACAAACATCCCACTGAGTACATATGGATAAAGAAGAGTGAAAACTGAACATCTTGTATAGAATGTTCCTATTTATAAGCTGCGCTGTCCCTGAAAGTAGGTTGCAAAATTCTTATATCAAGGGTGTCAAACATAAGACCCGGGGGCTGGATCCAGCCCATCCAGGGCTCTTATGCGGCCCGCAAACAACTGGTGCAAGGAAGGGAGTGCTGGGGGGGATTGGGCAGAGCCACTCCATTGTGGCTTCAGCATGGCAGAACAACCTCATCTGCAGCAGTCAAGCATCGTGGGAGCATCTGCCCAGTGCTGCACCACTGCCTCTCCAGTCTGCCTATGTTGGTTTTCCTCTGCACCCCCCTCCCAGTCCATAGGCTGGATACACTAACTCAGACCTTACCAGCTGCTGTCCTTTATACAGTTTATATCTCCAGTACCTGGCATTACATTTTATGGTACACATGGCCCAGCCCGACAAAGTGACATTTATGACAGATCCGGCCCTTTTAAAAAAAAACCTCTGTCCTATATTTTCTCTAGCCATTTGCTATCTTCCTGCAGACAGCAAAGAAATGACGATAGTCTTTAAGTATTATAAAATAGCACATCATAATTTCTCACCAGGTGAACAACTGTGGTTCTAAGGCTGTGGCCACTGCTGTTGCTACAGGAGGCATGCCTGGCTTGTGTGTCAAACTTGTTGATCAAACTTTCATAGGCTTTAATAGCTTTAAAAAGGGATCAGACAGATTTATGGAGAGGTCCATCAATGGCTACTAGCCATGGTGACTAAAGGGACCCTTCACAAACAGAGAAAGTAAACCTCAGAGTACCAATGCTGGGGGAGGGGGGCAACGTCAGGGGAAGGCCTTGGCTTCTGTGCCCTCTTTGTTGGTTCTTGAGGGCAACTGTTTGGCCACTGTGTGAAATAGGATGCTGGACTACTGGTCTGATAGACTACTGCTCTAATATAGCAGGGCTTATTGTATATCTCTCCTATATTATAATCCTGTTTTGGGGTGACAAGATTCCATGCTTGCCCTCAGCCATTGGCCCGTCAGCCGCCACGCAAGAGTACTTGCATACCATTGGCCGGGTGCTGGGTCTGCTCCTCTTCCCCGCCCATTCCACCTTCAGCCACTGTGCCCTGTCAGAATTACTGGCAAATGACGAAGATGCTTTTCCTGTTTGGGACTAACTTTCCCCTCAGTGACTGTTGGTAGGTGTCACGAAATGGCAGTTATCTGTGTTTGTAAAATGGCTGTGGTTATTTGTTTAAAATGTTCCCCCATTAGGTTTAATTGAGCTGTAGTTCCAGAGAGGGGCCTGCAGGGGTATCACTCATGTAGGACAAGGGAAAAAGAATGTGATTTCTGAATGTGATTTCTGACACTCTCTCCTTGATGTATATTGACAGCTGTCACTGTGCCTTCAAAAGTTTAATCAAAATAGATCCAGATTTTGGTATGTAACCTAGAATCTTTTGATTAGAGAAACTTATAGCAGAACATATATTTTATATCTGTATTTCTGTGTATAAGAAGCCTCTGTGGGAGGAATTAGGATACAACAAGAATGGAATGCTATTTAGAAGTTGCGAGGCCACCGAGAGCGAAGTTTAATCTGATTCACAGCCCTTATCAGCTAGCTCTCCACATGCGAGCCCAGGAAGGACCCAGTGTTCTCTAATGTTCCCAGTGTTCTGAAGACAAAGTAAACAAGTGTATTTACAGACACCACTGAGAGATGTACTGAGTCAAATTATGCTTATATGATGTTAACTGCTTGGTACCAATTAGAGATTCTTTAATGTATAAACTATATGTGATGTCATTTGGGGTATAAGACCTACTGCCCTTCCTGGTTATGGCAGAATACAGCTTTGGCATTACTGAGGTGCTAACGCATTCAGCCCTGTATTCCCTGTTTCAATCCATTAAACAGATATTCATCTAACTCGTTGGACTTTGACTGTGTGTTTCCAATTTGGCCAAAGGGTCACACAGGGCACAGATTTGTATATCACTCACTGGGTTGAATGGGGTTTCCTCATCTGCTGGCCTACAGTTCCCAGTTGCCCCAAGGCCAAAAAGTGCGGGAAAACAGGGACTGTACCAAGGCAGTCTTCGTCCCTGGAAGCAGCAGAAATTCAGCCACTCCACAGTTGGCTGGACTGGGGAATGAATGGAAGTTTCCCTGCTCTCTTGGGCAAGAGAGAGGCTGAAGTACAGGTGAGCCCACAACCTCCAGAGGTAGAGAGTATTCTGTGTAGGG
>NW_015174288.1:0-48845 GCF_001447785.1 Gekko japonicus | reverse complement strand
TGGGGAGGGGAAAGGCCTCAGCTGAACAGAATGCCATATAGCCCACCTTCCAAAGCAGTTATTTTCTCCTGGGGGGGAGAGATCTGTTGTCTGGGGTTCAGTTGTGATACCTGGTGATCTTCGGGCTCCACCTGGAGGTTGGCTGCCCTAGGCAGTCAGTTCTTCAGAGCAGGGTCGGCTAGATCCAGGTTCTTGCTGTAGAAGCTGAGTGGGTGATTTTGGACCAGTCACAGACTTTCAGTCTAACCTACCTCACAAGATTGTTGTGCAAGTCAAAAGGGGGAGAGAAGAATGATGTAAGCTGCTTTGGTCCCCATTGCAGAGAAAGACTAATTTTCATCCTGGGAAACCATTGTTGCCAATCTCCAGGTGAGGAATGGAGATTACTCAGAATTATAACTGCTCTCCAGATGGCAGAGATCAGTTCCCCTGGAAAAAACAGTGGACTCTGTGGCAGTCAGGGCTTCAGAGCACGGAAGAGGCTGCAGGTGTATGAGGGGGGAAATGGAAAACTGAAGAGAGAGGGGGAAATAAAGGTAGGTTGATGGTTTATTTATTTATTTTATAATTCGATCTATATCCCGTGCTCTCCTAAGGCTCAGGGCGGCTAACAATTGAGGCTGGGAAGGAGATAGGGTTGCCAACTCCAGTTGGGAAATTCCTGGAGATTTGAGGGATGGAACCTGGAGAGGGTGAGGTTTGAGGAGGGGTGGGACCTCAGAAAGGTACAATGCCATAGACTCCACCCTCCAAACCAGCCATTCCCTTCTGGGGAACCACTGTTGCCAATCTCAGGAGAGGCATGGAAAACACTCAGAGTTACAACTGATCTCTGGGAGGGAGGGGGGAGGAGATGCAAAGCTGAAATCAGAGGGGCAGATAATGGCAGGTTGATGCTTGGCTGGGAAGGAGATAGGGTTGCCAACTCCAGGTTGGGAAATTCCTGGAGATTTGAGGGGTGGAGCCTGGAGAGGGTGAGGTTTGAGGAGGGGTGGGACTTCAAACAGGTACAATGCCATAGACTCCACCCTCCAAACCAGCCATTTCTTCTTGGGTACCAATTGTTGCCAATCTCCAGGTGAGGGCTGGAGATCACTGAAAATTACAACTGCTCTTCAGGTAGCAGAGATCAGTTCCTCTGGAGAAAAGTGTGGACTCTGTTTCATTATACCCTGCTGAGGTCGCCACAGCACATTGACATTAAGTGCCCAAGGCCTTGGCACTCTCCTAGAGCCTCTTTCTAGAGCTCATTGTGTTTATTTCCACAACGAGCCTTATTCCTAGTTTTTATATAAAATTCTTAACTGTGGCCATATTTTGCTATCATTTTATTATGGCCTAGTGGGATGTTACCGCCCACAGCACTTTTCTGTATTTGTGATCTGTTTATGTTTCTGAGTTTTTATGATATTGTATTGTGTTTAAACTTTTGTGTTTTAATTTATTTTAACCTTTTAATGTAAGCCGCCCTGATACAAATCGAATTAATTAATTAATTAATTAATTACATATAAAGGAACTGTACCTGTACATATTCCCTAGTAGGAGTACCTGAGTGGGTTGAGAAAATGGGGCAAGAGGAAAGGGTTAAGTACTCATTTTCCTGTCATGCCAGTCCCAGCAGTTGTATTCTGTAAAAACAAGTCAGAAAAAGGGATCACAGAATTACATAAAATTCAAAGTTCTCCCCTGAGATATTTGCGTTGCATTTTTTAGCTTTGCTCACCACCTTGAGAGCTAATGAGAGGCAGTGTAAATAATCACCTTTGTTAGCTCAGGTCAATTTAGCACAGTGCATGAACTGGAAGCAACATTTGCCAATAATATAACTTGCTCAGTGTACGGCCAATCAGCTTAGACTGCCATGGGCTCAAATTCTTTTCTGAATAAGTTATGCAAATAATGGCAAGCAAGTAGATTACATGCCTACATTATAAAGGAACCCTCCTGAACTGTTAAATTCTGCTCCAGTTCTAATCTCTTTGTTAAAGTGCCCTCCTGAGCATGTTTTGTTTTGTTTTTTACGTTCTGTGGAAGGATAGAAGTGTGGGAGCCTTTGTGACCTCTTCAGGCAGGCCATTCCACAAGGTGGGAGGCACTACAAAGGACACGTATGAGGCAGTCCTGTCAGGATGGTTCAGGATGAAGTTACAATATAGAAGCTGCTCCACAGACCTCCCAACCTTAAGTGTTTTTTTTTAGGGAAGCCTCACTTTGGGGATGTTCACATCCTATGTTAATCCAAAGTAATGTTTCAGTGTATTTGGACCCAGAAAGGAATCGGGGGAGGGAGGTAAAAATAAGGGGAAAATTTTAAATGGAACAAAAACAAAGTGTTTCACATAACAAAGACAGCCAACAACATATGCAGAGGGAACATGAAGTTAGGCAATAGCATTGCTGCAATTAGTAGGTGGGAACAAACAGTTTGCGTCAACACACAATACTGGTCAAAATAAAAGGCTAACACTATTTCACATATGAGAACAATTGCCTAAAGAATAACATACTGTATTCAAACTTGTATACAATGATAATAGTGCTGCTTTGCCTGGCATGGGCAACATTTCATTTGGTGACAAATGTGGTGTTGTCATTAAGAATATTGTACTAGGACTGGAGAGACCCAGGTTCAAATCTCCATTCTACCATGAAGCTAATAAGATTACTTTGAGTAACTCCTTCAGCCTAACCTATGACACAGTTGTATTGTTCTGAGGCAAGGACCCTGTGTACCACCTTGAGCTCCCTTGGAGGAAGGGTGGGACAAAAATAACGAATACATCCATTCAGGGGACACAATTCAAGGATGATATGTGACCACTATAGAAGAACCATCTCATGGTCATACCACCTCCATAGGCACTGGTCCCACAATTTAATTACTTGTTTACTGAAGAAGTACTTCCTTTCATCCATCCTAAATCTATTGCCCATCACCTACATTGGGTGCCCCTGAATTGTAGTCTTACATGGGATGGGATGAGGGAGAACTCTGAATTTGCTTTCTCCGTCCAACCCATACATACTTTTATAAACCTTGGTCAAGTTCCCCCTTAGTTGTCTTTTTTTTCTAAACTGAAAAGCCCCAGACTTTTTTGTTTGTCTTGGAGCCTCAACAAAGTTGGAACAGGATCTGTCATGACGCCAAACAATTTGGCAGGGACTGTGTACAGGTTCCCTTAATGGCTGCTAGTGTCTCCTGTCCTGCATGTTATCACAGACACACAGAGACACATGTTGCATTCCTGATCTGTACATCAGTTATCTCCTGGACCTCTGACGGTTTTGCAGGGGTGTAATCATACAGGGCCTTAAGCATGTGTTTAGTTCATTTGCTCCAAAGGCCCTGTGGTAATAATTAGTAACTGAAGGAAGGACACATTGAGAAGATTTTTTTCTTAACTACCAAGAATATTTAATCTTTTCATTGGGGGAAAGAAAGAAAAGCACAGCCTTTGGTCATGTTAATAAGTGTATAGCCAGTGAAGGACCATAATAATTGCCATTCCTATAGTGGTCAATGATGCTTTTATAAAGGGACAGGAAGAACAGAAGGCTTGTCATAATGCTTGGGGGAACATGTGAATTCCCTAGCGTGTCAAGAAACATCCCCATAGGACAATTTCAGGTTGAGAAAAAGATGTGGGAGGAGGCAAGAAGCCCATTCTCTGCACACCATGGTCTTGATCCAAATTGGGCACCACATGTGCATGATTGGAAAAGAACCCACAGCTTATTTCTGCCTGCTACACAAACTTAATATGTTTGTTCTATAATGTGTGAATTGATGTCCACACATCTCAATAAGTGTCTGTGTGTCTTGTGACTTTGGGAATGTTAGCCCTTGAATCAGCTTGGAGCCTCATGTATTAAGTAAAGGTTTCCCTTGCTCGAAAGCTAGTCGAATCCAACTCTAGGGGGCAGTGCTCCTCTCCATTTCCAAGCCGAAGAGCCAGCGCTGTCCGAAGACATTTCCATGGTCACGTGGCCAGCATGACTAAATGCCGAGGCACACGGGACCTTACATATACACTCATTTATTTCCTCTCCCTTCCCTTCTTGTAACTTGCTCCTTTCTTTCATGAAAGATACTGTGACTCTGAGTACTACAGTATGCCCCCCCCCCAATCCTGTGAAGATCCGGTAAAGATGCATTGTGTACCACAAATTTCAATATGGAAGAAGGAGACATTAATTGAATGCTTGTTAGTCTTTTTTTTCCTAATTGAAGTTTTGAAAAACTGAGTCAACATCCTGTATTAACTCCTTCCCCCTTGCCTCCATCAGTGGGTATATTCCTAGAGCAGGTGCTCAGTGTTAGTCATATCCAGGATATCTCTAGGGATGGGCACAAACCGGCAAATTTTAGCTGGTTTCTGTTTTGCGAAGTGAAGTTCATGGCAAGTCTACCGGCATGAACTTTCCATGTGAATGGATGTATTTCCAGACAGACTGTCTCTGCTCAATCATGTTTACCAAACATCAAAGCAATGGGGGGGGGGCAGAATTCTCCAACCTTGGAAACACTAACAGGGGCCTTCCAAAGCTTAACAGACACTGCTGTCTGCCAATAACAGAGTTCCCATTCTGCTCTATGGGATCAAAATGCTATTTATACCCTCAGCTGAACTCCGCACTCTCTCCTCTGTGGGGTGTTGGCAGTTAGAAAGAGAGGCAGAGAACTTCTTAAAAGCAGAGCACATTCATTTATTCCTGATTGTGAACACCTCTTCCCTGGTGGGGTTTGGGGTTTAAGTGGACTCAGGGCTCTGAGCCACCCCATCTCTCTGCTCACGCTGATCAGAGGGGCTTAGCTGGACACAGGCTGTGGATCTTCTCCTGTTCTGCACCCCACCTCCCTGTGTTGCTGAAGTCCCTCACCTCAGAGTTCCTTCTCTCTCTCTCCCCCTTCGCCCCTTGGTGACCAAGTCTCAAACCACCTTCTGGGGTGGGGAGTTGGCACTGGCAAAGTCCCCTGGACACAGGCTGTGGGTCTTCTCCTGTTCTGAACCCTGCCTCCCTGGTTGCCAAAGTCCCTCACCTCAGAGTTCCTTGGGGACTTGCCTCGACTGCCCCTGTTGAAAGGGGAAAACCCCTTCTCCCTGGGTGGGTCGAGGCTCTGCCTTCGGCCACCCTCCTCTGCCAACTAGGCTCCAAACCCACTGACCCTTGAGGCGTTTTCCTGTGACTCGAGCAGCCACTCTTTCACCACCACTACCTATGTCTTATGTGTGGGGACAAGAGGGGGGCCCTGAAGGGGTTGTGGTCATGGGTGTGTGGGCAGATGGGAAGACACTGACCACAGGTGGTGGGATACGATGGCATTCTCCCACACCGGTGCCCTCCTACTTGGGAACTTTGTCAGCAGCCGCTGCATCAGGTTCCCCTGCAGCATCCATGGGGCTGGTCTTGGTCACCAGACGAGAGCCCCACCAGTTCCTGGTGGGCTGTGGGGGCTAAGTACGTGTGAGAGGGAGGAGATCACCATTGCTAGTGGTGAGGGTGGTGAGGATGGCCAAAGCGTGTCATCCTGTTCTGTGCCTGGGGATTCCTGGCTGCGATCGCCCGTCTGTCCCTCAACCATCAGTACGGCCCCCCCCCCATCAGTCCAGGGTCTGAGTCCAGGAAAAGGTTATGTCTGAAAAGCGCCCCGCTGATGGGCGTGGGGGCAAGGTTGCAGTCTGCTGCGTGGAAGTACTTCCGCATCCCACTGAGTGATCCCTGTGTGGTGGAGTGCCAGGTGTGTGGGGTACATATTTGTAGGGGGAGAGAACCACATTACTCAACCACTAGCATTCTACAGAAGCACTTGCATTGGTCGCACCCCAATTTGACTCCGCTGGAGGGTGGACCCGCTGAGCCTGCTGCCAGGAACCGGGTGCAGACTCCAAGTAGATGGGGAGAGGGAAGCCAGGATGGGCAGGCCACCACAGTGGGGTCTCTGACCTCCTCCATGGGTTCCCCCAAGCAAACAGCCCTCCAAGAGATCGTGCTCATTGGGTCCTCCCCAGCACCTGGAAAGAGGATGAAGGCCCACAAAGCGATCACTCAGCACATCGGACGAATGATTGCCCTGGACAGCCATCTTTTCTCTTTGGTGGAGGATGTGGGCTTTCGGGGGCAACTACGTTGCATGGCCCTGTGGTACATCATTCCCTCCCGGAGGACCATGAGCCAGCGCATGCTGCCCACCATGTATCAGTAAATGGGCTCGGGGAAAGAGCACCTGCCATCCCTGTCACCTTCCTGGGCAGGGTGGGAGGCTGAGTCCCAACCAGTCCTCATGTCCAAAGGGCTGAGTGGTTGGCCCCAGGAAGACAGAGGCACCCACAACCATGCGGGTGGTACCCGGGGAGGTCCTCTGGGAATTGGGTGCCTGTGGCTGAACCAGTTCTGCTCTGAACTGTCTGAAACCATCACTGGACAAGTCCTCCAGAAGCAGTTAACAGGAGGGGCACTGGTCTTGGGGGTCTGCTACTCATACCCCCCAGACCCGACAGGCACGTGACTTGTGAGGCACATGGAGGGCCACCCCAGGGATGGGCTGTGTGAGTTGGAGGCCTCTAGCTCACCCGGGTCAGTTTTGGTCACCAGCGGGGGGGACGTCCCATTGAAAAGCATTGTCTCTTTGGGCCTGTAGCTCAGCCATCTGAAGTTCAAGAGGGACCAAACTTGGTGGGCACGTTGAGGAGAGTGAGCTGGAATTATACTGAAAATTTGGGCCCCCGGGACTTCCTGGGGGTCTTTTCTGCATCTGGAACGGTCCGCGAACCGGTCCACAAACCAGTTGCAATTTGGTGTGAGATCCAGTCCGGGAATGGGGTCAGTTCGGTTTGGTTCGGTCCGGGGCAAAATTTGGAAAGTGCCCATCCCTAGACTGAACACAAGAATTTTCATAAAGACTTCAGTATAGTCTCAGAGACACAGAACACTACAAATGTGCATGTACATGTCTTTGAAGAAGAAGATATTTGAAACAGAGTGCATACCCAGGATCTTCGTTATTGTATAACTCTTATTAGACCTCTGGAGCAGCCAGCAGTATGGCTTCCTCTTCCTCACTGTCAACTGGTGGCAACCAGAGGAACTCTCTGTCCTGTTGAGGCACAGCCCAGACCCCAGGAGGGAACAGTCTTGCTACCAGGCTACAAAGTGGTTCTGCTCCATGTGCAGGAAATATCACCACCATGATACAGAGTAGCCTGAAGGAATGGTTGGCTACATGGCTACATGGTCACGGACGCTGGCGCCAACATGCTGGCAGCGGTGAAGGCTGTGTGCCTCAAGGGCAACATCTGCCTAGCATACATGCTTTCACCTGGTGGTGAAGGATGCTCTGAGGCTCGGGAGCACTGTCAAGGCCCCCTGGCAAGCTGCTACCCTTGAGATATGGTCCTTGCTTGAGATCTGCCAGTGCCTGTCCATCCGCTCCTCACACAGCATCAAGATGCCCATCTGCTGTGTGATAGGCAGGGGAGGGGAATGAGCCTGAACACCGGCTTATCCTGGACTTACCCGCTGGAATTCCACCTATGCCATGATGGTGTGCTTGGTGGAGCAGAAGAGTGCCATGCAGGATGTCATCTCCTCCATGACCATCTTGCATGCGGAAGAGCAGCTCAGTATCAGCTCCAGTGACTGGCTGAACCTCTCTCAAGTGGTGTGTGTCCTCAAGCCCTCCCATGACACCAGCAATGTGCTCTGGGCCTATACAGCCACCCTGGGGCAAGTCATCCCCCTGATTCACGGGCTAGACCAGGTGCTGACCTCTGCACTGGAGCTGGGACCCAAGGAGATCGCTGTTCTCCCATGGGTAAGGGCCTTAGCAGAGAGGTTGCAGGCAGGCAATTGTAAGCTGCTCTGAGACTCCTTCGGGTAGTCAAGAATGGGCTATAAAAACCAATTCTTCTTCTTCTTCTGCATAAAATAATACTAAGTAGCCTTAAATTATATCCACAAAATGTCCCTCAGCTAGAAGCAGACCACAAAAACATAAAAAGATGGAACCCCTCAGTTAAAAGGGTTTTGGCCTTTTCCTAAAAGACAGTAAAGTAAGAGCTAGGGAAGTCTCAAGGGTGAGGGCTTTCCAAAGACAG
Organism: Gekko japonicus; assembly: GCF_001447785.1. Taxonomy (NCBI): domain Eukaryota; kingdom Metazoa; phylum Chordata; class Lepidosauria; order Squamata; family Gekkonidae; genus Gekko; species Gekko japonicus. Next base: position 40,746 of record NW_015174288.1, on the reverse strand, counting down.
GTGACACCACTGAAAAAGCAGTCTCTGGTTGCCATCCACCCCACCTCTATAGGTGAGGGTTCAGAGCTCAGGGTTTAGGAAGACATTTCAGCCTCACCACTATGGGATTAGGGGAGACAGAACAAATAAGGTGGGCACTTCCTGCTTGTCTTTGTTTGCGTATGATCTCCTCCAGCTTTTTCTTCAGAATTCCCAACAGGCAAACTTAGTGATTACACAACTACTTTTCCTGTGACAAGTCCAACATGTAGGCAGGCTCTGAACTCTTGTGTGTCAACTGGAGACTTTCCTCCTAGGTCTAGAATTCTCACACTCCTGAATGGATGAAGCAGCCTCATTTCTCTTAGACACTTGCATCGCCCCCACTGCTGGTGGAGACACATCTTGAAGTAATAGGCATCCCTTGATGACACCTCCTCAACACTTAGTAAATCTGACCTCCCCTTTCATCTGTCATTACACTGAAGCACATGGCTCGGCAAGCACTTAATACATTGCTTCCAAACTCCACATTTCTGAGCTAGGAACATGTGCTCCTTGAACCTCATTGGTGATATTAAGACTGTTTAAACTCATTTCCTGTCACCTTGAGGTCCAATAACAGGAAGTCTTCAATTGCCATCCTGCCAGGCTGCCATTCCACTGTCTTGCATATGCCTGTGCTAGTGCCACTGTCTTGTTTGGAAGGAAGTCTTCATTCTTCTTTACATTTGGCAAGCACTTCTTCCTTTTGGAGAAGAGAAGCCTTCAGATTTCCTTTATTAGGACAGTTTTTTTTGTTATGCACAAGTTCCCAAATAGTTTAATAAATATTGGCACAAACAGGATTTGCTTGTCTGTTGAAAGACTCACACTGTGTTGTTGATCTCTGGATTTACTGCTTTCTGAGGACAGGATGAGGCTAGAAACCCCATGATGAACCACACTTCCTTCTATAAACTTCAGCAACTTTTCTCTAGAATCCTACTGGAATTAATTGTCATCCATTTCCCTTGAAGTGCTGAGCCTTTGTAGACTCTCATTTAAACCAGCCTGGTGCTCTGGCCCACCCTTTTGGCACCTGAACATCACTGAGGATCGTGGGCTGCATTTGAAGGCTTCATTGCTGTGTGATTCAATATGGTTTTAGCATCTACATATCAGTATTAGCAGCAAATTGACTTCTGCTCAGAAGAAAGCTATTTACTACACTTATTTAATTCATTTTTATTGGACAAGAGTAACCCAACAACCACTGGGAATGCATTTGCTCTAATGTCCTGAGACAAGGCTTGGAAACATTTTTTAAATATTTCCAAGGAGAGTGGAACAGTTTGGATGAAGCTTCTCAGGTTGTGGATGGATAGAGCCCATGGAGATGGATGTGGGAAGTATAGGTGTTTCTCTAAGCATGGTTGGAGCTGACTCACACCTCTACCCATCTTATTAGTGACGTTTGCTTTTAAAAAGTGATGTAATGTCATTTCATTTAATATTCCTGCCCCCAAAACAATGCAATAGCTGTGTCAGTCATAGGGTGGGGAGATGCTGAATGCAATAACCAGGAGATGGTAATGTTATAAAAGATACATTTGTTGACAAAAGATAAATGAATTGGCAGAACCACATATCCTGTTATGTGTAGCTAAGCTTATTTTGCTAAATTAACTTCTGTTAATGAACAGTATGCAGGTGTTTGAGTATATAGAACACTTAGGGGGAGAATTAAAACTCATTCTTAGTTTTATTTATAAGGTTGCTTCCCTGCTTATCTCTCAAAGGAACAGTTGTGTATGGAAATGACAACATGGGCAGAGGAATTCATAAACCTTTCCCCTCGAAAATGTGATGTGTAGGCAAGCTTTTACAAGAAGATCTGGATGGCTTGTTTTAGATGCTTCCACATGCCTTTTTCATTGGTATTGACATGCCTTGTTCACTTGTATTCCTGAGAAACCAGACATCACATTTCTGGTTTGTTCTGAGTTGTCATATCTGGTTGATTTAAAATGCTAATTTGTAATAGGGTTTTGGGGTGTTTTTTGTTTGTTTGTTTCCACCTCAGTTATAGTACTATTCTTTCAGGTGAAGTGGCTGGCATGATTTTCTAATGTGGATTAGAGGTGTGGTTTGTGATGTGTTTGATGATGTTGTGTAATCCTGCCATTCAACCCTTCTAAGATTTTATCTTTGTACTATGGAGCTCTAGTGAATCAAATCAAAACGAGGGTAGCTTGACCAAAGGGGTCTATCAGTTTCAGCCCTGAGGCTGTAGTGGGATTGTAAAGGCAAAACAGAACATGCATCTCCAAATAGTTGGGGACATATGGTAGACGTGCTGGGAAGCTGTGATTTGTCATGGCTCCCTGATGCATGTTAACTATGTAGAAATAGATGAGCATCTTCTCTTCACACTTTACAAAGTTCATCGCAGCAAACATCCAACAATACACAACAGACATGGGAACTGTGAATTGGCTTTAAATGGTGGATTCCAAATTGTGGTATGTGGTGGATTCCAAATTGTGAGAAAAGTACTGGCAGGTACTCTCCTGGGTGGAAAATGAGAGAACTGCAATTACATAGTTGCTGAAGAGTTGGGAGGGTCCCCCAGCCCCTGAGCAGCTTGTCTGCAATCCGTGTGGGACCCATACTGTTGCCATCCTTAATGTGTGGCAACAATCATCAGTCTTGTCATAGACCTCTTTTGCTCTCAAGTGGCATCAAGGGATCCACTGAGCTGTAAGCAAATATCTGGAAGTCAAGTTATATCACATGACAGGAAAAGGAGAGGTTTCTTTATAACCTCACTATTGTTCATGTCAGGACCATAGGCAGCAGACTAACAGGGGCAGGGACAGGAAACACAGACCAAGGTGTACTGCAGTGAGGAATAAACTAAGCAACAGATCCATGGAGACTGCCAAAGGATGTGACAAATTTGGAGACTGACAGGGGTAGGCAATGACAGAGCCATGCTGGCAGAGGCAAAAAGAAAATAGGTTTTGGTAAGGAAACAGAGGGGGCTTTGTGCAGAGCACCCCCCCTCTCCCTCCCCCTCCCCCCCCTTAATGTGCACTGGCAGCAAGCTCTTCCAGAAAGCAGCAAATAAAGGTGGCTGTATAGGGGCTCACAATACTATGGGTGGTGCCCATCTGAGGGTCATGACCCAGAGTTAAAGACCACTGCTCTACAGGATAGTGTTTGTCAAGTGGAATGAGAAGAAACACATCTCCCACATCTATCTTAATTTTTTTTAAATAGTTATGTACTATATAGCACTTGCAAAGCTGGTGTTCCCCTCTATCAGTGGCTTATTAGTTTGTTACCTTCTCCCAGTTTCACTTACTATTTAAACAATTCTTGAGAGGGTTTGCTGTCCCTTTCTTTGGCTGGAAAGCATATCCAGACAGATTTTTCAAAGGACATGAAAAGAAGTATGGGTATTTCCCTGCAGCAAGTGCTCTCTTCATTCCCTATCTATGACATGACAGTGCGATGTAACACACTGTCATGTTTGGGTGCCAACTCCAGGTTGGGAAATCCCTAAAAATTTGGGGGTGTAGCTTGGGAAGGGCAGAGTACGTGGAGAGAAGGGGACTCAACAGGGATGTGATGCTGCAAAATCCACTCTCCGAAGCTGCCACTTTCTCCAGGGGAACTGCTCTCTGTAGTCTGGAGAGTAGCTGTAATTTTGGGAGAACTCCAGGCTCCACCTGAAGGTCAGTAACCCTAATGTCATGGGACCTGGGAAGTTCAGTGTGGATGCTAGAAAACCAGCTTTGTTCCAAATGCATCTCTCCCTATGTTAAAAGCTGTTGTGATACCTGGGTTTTGTTTATGGATTTTAATACATAAAAGGGCTGTGGGACCACCTTTGATTTGGTCAGAACCCCGTGATCAATCTTGTTGAAGTCCAAAAATGCAGCAGATGCTGCCTTTGTTACCAGTGTGGTTCTGCAGAACTTCACCGTTACTCCTTTTAAATAGAAAGATCTCAAAGAGTAGACAGCATAGCTGAGAGATGTAAGTCTTGAGATGAGAGAGGCTACTATATTTAACCATGTTGGAAATACCGTATACATGATATGTGCACAGTTCCGAGCAAGGTGGGCACTCTGCCAAAATGGCCAGATGAGAATGGCTCAGCTCCCTACAGATGACACTGGGCTGGAAGGAAGACAAAGAAAGAGACTCAATCTTTTACTGGGTTGGCAAAGTATACGGGATGCTTTATCAAAGACTTGAGTGCTGCGATAGCACCTATCACTGATATATGAAAAAAGGGTTTGCAATGACAGGTTCTTCTGGGCTGAAAAGTGCCAGATGGGATTTGGAGTCATTAAGTAGATACTGTCCCCAGTTCAAGTACTTGTGAACTCTGATTTTGATAAACCTCTTGTGGTACGGACGTATGATTCAGTCACAGGCTTGGAATCCATCCTTCTGCCTCAAGTGATAGTTGGCTGCAGACTTCCTTATCTAAGCAAGAACCAGCTGTTTTGGGAGTGCAGTCTTGCAATTATACAAGGGAAGCATAAGATAAAGATTTGGGATCTAAAAGAAGATGGAATTTTATTTGCACAGGAACTTCAGGATTCTTTTGGATGGCTCCCCATTCGTTTTGCTTAATAGAGTTGCAAGATAATAACTCTTTCTTTCAGAGAAGATGAATTGTACAGATTTGATATGAACAGAGAAAGCTGTGCTAAAAGTGTAAATTTGTTCACTGATACTGTAGTACAATAATAAATGTTCAGCATTTGCGATGACTTCACACCTGCTGGTGATAGAGATGTGTGGAACAAGCAAGTATGAAAATGATAAAAAGATGTAAAGCATATGAGAATATAATACAGCTGGTATATGAGAATTAGCCGCATAACTTGGTAACCCCTTTATTAAGTCAGATAATTTCTGGATGCTTCTTCATTACTAAAAAATGACCAAAGCAGTTTACACTCATTAAGGAGGAGGAGGAGGAGGAGGAGGAAGAGATTGGATTTATACCCCGCCCTGCACTACCCAAAGGTGTCTCAGAGCGGCTTACAAACTCCTTTCCCCTCCCCTCCCCACAACAGACACCCTGTGAGGTGGGTGGGGCTGAGAGAACTCTGACACAAACTGCTCTTTCAGGAACAGCTGTGCCAGAGCTTGTGACTGACCCAAGGTCACATCAGCAGGTGCAAGTGGAGGAGTGGGGAATCAAATCCGGTTCTCCCAGATTAGAGTCCACACACTTAACCACTACACCAAACTGGCTCTCAGATAGATAAACAGATAAAACAACCACATAACAGCACTGTAAGACCATGAAATAAAATAAGTGACACTACTAAAAACAGCAGGAGAATATCAGTAGATAAAGCCTATTCCAGTGGAATATTTTAAATAGTTTCCCTGCCACCTATAGCCACAAAGCATCATCAGCTAGTAAATTTCCCTGGAGGAAGAGTTTGAACAGGATGGCACCAGCACAAAACAAGTCGTCCTTCTCATGCATGCAGAAAGAGGTGGGAGAATCCCGAGGCCAATCACTTTAGGCTCCATTTAAGGGGTGGTATTTTTTGAGTATTCCCCCACATTTTAAAAAACAAAGAAACAAAAAACTCTGCTTGTAAATAAATAGCACTGTGCATGTAAACAGAGAGCACATCAGCGGGCCAAGCTAGATGTGATACAATAACCCCAACTTGCAGGGAATTTTTCTGTATCAAAGAATTAAAAATGTGATCCCCTTTTCACAGTCTGAAGTAGTACAGTCCATTTTAACACCTCAGGACCCTAGCACCTTATTCCCACCTCATATGTCTGCCCTGTTCATATATTTTTTAAAAATGTAAGGGACACAGTGCTACAAATGGCAAAAACACGCACTGTGAAGATTCACTTATAAACAATGTGTGAACTAAATAAACACTATTACAATTTCTTATATCATTAGATTTATATAAACTTCAACAGTCTTATACTAGAATGAAAACTTTCAAAGTGCATTTTAAACATGTACAACACCATGTCAGAGAACTAAACACATCAATGACAAAGCAAAATCCAAATCATAAAGGTTACTCAATTTAACAGGTAAGTCTTCTGAAAAAAGTAGTGGCATCAAAGCCACCTGAAACTTCTATGTTCCACAAATAACAATTCACCAGCAAGCATATACAGATCTTCCAGCAGACTAATTCCACAGGTAGAAGCTTCTACTAGCCCTTCTGAGTGTGAAGCAGTTATCTCCTCGATTATGGGAACTGGTGAGAATTCTGATGAGATTGTGAGCTCCATATGAAAATGCTTATTCTTGACTCGGATGAAGACTGGAGATGTGATTTAACCTGGGAAACATGTTAGTCTGCTGGAAAGCTACACAGTCCACTGGAATATTTTTATTTGCCTGCTGGTGAATTTTCAGAAGACTTACCTTTGTGGGGTTTTGTGCATTTTTGCTGTTCATATATAAAGCAGCGTTCTGTGCGCCTTGGTGTTTAGTCATGCCAGCCACATGACCACGGAAACGTCTTTGGACAGTGCTGGCTCTTCGGCTGTGAAACGGAGATGAGCACCGCAACCCTAGAGTCGGACTCGACTGGCTTTCGAGCAAGGGAACCTTTACCTTTATATAAAGCAGGAGTGTCTAAATTTTATAACAGGTGAGCACATAACAGGTGAGGGGACCTGATGCTGCTAGTTGCAGTGATTGTTTTAAACATAGACAGCATTAAATGTAATAGGTATTACAGTCCATTCTACCATCTCAGAACTCTGTGAGCTTATTTCCACATCATTCTGTTACTTTAACATCACAAATGGAACATGAATCCAGGTCTGAACTGCCTATATTCATTAACAGGGAAGGAATTTGCTATGATTTATGCTTTGTAATTACCTGACCAGAACAGCCCAGGATAGCCCAATCTTGTCAGATCTTGGATGCTAAGCAGGGCCAGCCCTGGCTAGCATTTGGATGGGAGACCTGCCTATTTTGGTAAAGCTACCGTTAGGTTTAAGACCCACTGCCTCATGGGGATTCATGGGCTTGCCTTGCAATGGCTTGTCTCCTTTCTCCAAGGTCAGGGACAAAGGGTGGCTCTCGAGGAGCAGCTGTCCCGAAGGCACCCGCTGATCTGTGGAGTGCCTCAAGGGGCGGTGCTTTCCCCAATGCTATTTAACATCTATATGAGTCCCCTTGCCCATATGGCCTGGAGGCACAGGCTAGTGTGTCACCAATATGTGAATGACACTCAGCTATATCTGTTGTTGGGCGGTCAGTCTGACTCTGTCCCAGAAGACCTGGACCGGTTGTTACAGGACGTTTTTGGATGGCTTAGACTGAGCCGATTGAAATTGAATCCGATGAAGACGAAGGTCCTGTGCCTGAGTTGGAGTGGATTGGGGGTAGGGATCCCACTACCAATTGAATCCGATGAAGACGAAGGTCCTGTGCCTGAGTTGGAGTGGATTGGGGGTAGGGATCCCACTACCATCCTTCGATGGGGTGCCGTTGGTGCCAGCACCGAGGGTCAGGAGTTTGGGAGTGCTCCTGGATGCCTTCTTAACAATGGAGGCCCAGGTAGCAGCCACTGCCAAGGCTGATTTGGCAGTTCGTTCCCTTCATCGAACGCAATGATCTGGCAACAGTGATCCACGCAATGGTCGCCTCAAGGTTGGACTACTGCAATACTCTCTACATGGGGCTGCCCTTGGCGCAACTCTGGAAGCTGCAGCTGGTGCAAAGAGCACATCCAGCCTGCGCTGAAGGCATTGCACTGGCTGCCAATAGCATACCGGATTCGCTTCAAGGTGCTGGTTTTGACCTTTAAAGCCCTTTATGGTTAGGGACCTGCCTACCTGAGGAACTGCCTTTTCCCACATGTTCCCTAGAGAGCACTACGGTCAGGGTTGCAAAATCATCTGCCCCCCCCCCCGGTTCTAAGGATGCCAGCTGGTATTGACCAGGACCAGGGCCTTTTCTGTGGCAGCTACAACTTACTGGAATGAGCTTCCGGACAAGATCAGGGCCCTGTGGGACCTTTCGCACTTCCGCAGGGCCACAAAAAGGGAGCTCTTCCACCAGGCATTTAGGTAAGGAGCTGTGTTATCATCTATGCCCTGTGCCAATTCTATCTCCATCCTGAGCCTGCCGATAGTGGATGCACCACTGAATGCACTTTATTACAGCTATACCGCCAGCATTATGTTAATGGTTTTAATAATATTGTATATTTTATATTGATATTTATATTGTTTTCTCATTTATTGTTTCTTGTGTGAGCTGCCCTGAGCCTGCCTCAATGGGGAGGGTGGGGTAAAAATCAAATAAATAAATAAATAAATAAATAAATAAATAAGATATAAAAATAACCAAATATCGTAAAAAGTGGGCACATAATTTAATTTTCAATGTTAATTATTAGAAGATATTGATACCATGGCTGATGATCACTGATGGACCAAATGGTATCATCTGTTCAGGATGTATAAATAGAAGAATTAGAAAAATTAATTTAGGCTCCTGTCTTGAGATACTTTTAATTTTACTTCAAAATATTTATTTAACATCTTTCCACCAAGAAAGATCTCCGAGGTGACTGACAATCAGTGGAAACAGTAATGTAACAGAATGATTGTTGATTGTATGCATTATATTGCTCTTTTAACATTTTTTTTAGTTGTAAACTGCCTTGAGTCTTAGAAAGGCAGGCTATAAATTAAGTAAATAATAAGAAAAAAGTATAGTGTAAAAAGTCAAATTGGTTAAAAAATAAATGAACAAAGAACTGCATTAGCAAAGCACGAACATGAATATGGCCATAGCATGACTTCAAGAAGTCATTGTGTGAGAGCCACGCACTGCAGTGTAATGAGGGCTCAGTTACTACTTAGGACAGAAGAATACCAGCAGAATGATGAACAAGACCCATCTTCCTTCTGGGTTAACCTGAATATATAAAATCTCCACCAAAAGATTTCCAAATGTGCCAGGATCCTTATGCAAGTGGGGGTGGGGAGGAAACCCTCATGCTAGCCTCTTGAGGTAAGTTAAGCAGCACACCTCAAACTGCTTTTCCACTTGTGCAAGATGCCGGGCAATAAAATACATAGGGAGGAAAGCACTAGGTATTTATAAAGTACTGAGACTGAAGCATAGCGTAGTGATTTCAGCTCATACTTTACTTAAGTATCAGGAAAACTTGAGATAGAGTAGCCGGCCAGAGGCCGCTTTAAATGCAAGTACAAGCCACACCCAACACACACACACACCCCGTGATAGGATTATATACAAAGTTACTATAACCGTAGGTTCCCTTGAGGATCCGGGCGGCCCGATAGGCTGGCTCTAGGATCCTCTCCTTCTATTGTCTAGGGATGCAAAGCTAGGCTAGTTCGCATGGCCACGTGGAAAGGCGACCGCGTGCGTGGTCGCCATTAGTACACAACACCCCTCCCCCCATGGTTCAGATCTCCCCTAGCAAACATAGTCTTTGAGATATGCGGGTCTCCATCGTTCTCACATTGAACGGTGTACTTTGCTATCTTGTGCTGCTCCAAGGTTCTCTGGGGAAGGTGCTGGGGTTTCCGCCGGGGCAGATACGCTGCTGGGATCCAGGCCATGGGCTGGCTCTGGGTTGTTGCTGCCATCCCTCTCCATCGAAGCACTTGACTGTAGCTGGGGTTGAGTGGATACTTCTGGCTCTTCCTGGCTCTGATAGTCAGCTGGTGGTTGATGGTCAGGGTCACTGTTCCCTCTAAGCTAACCCTCTAAGCTAAGTTAGTGTGAGCTAGCTCACAGTTTTTTAGCCTCTGGCTCACACATTTTTGTCTTAGCTCAGGAAGGAGGGCTCCAGAGCAAACAAATTTATGCAGTAGTCAAACTGCTCACTCACAACTTTAATGCCAGTAGCTCACAAAGTAGAATTTTTGCTCACAAGACTCCACAGCTTAGAGGGAGCATTAGTCATGTGTGAAGGTCCGTTGCTTCCTGGTGTGCGGTCGACCTGTGACGGGTCCCCCGGGAGCGACAGAAACATATGAGTGGCTGGCTTTACCACAAGTCCGGTAGATGGCATTGTGGAACCAGCAGGATCAGCGCTCGTGGTCTTCCCCCGTACCTGGTGAGCCTCCTCGTTGTCTAAGATGTTGGAGTCTTGGGCATTGATGGGCTGGTGTGCGGTGGTGGCCTGATGATCCTGTTGGGATTTCTCAAAAGTGGTAGCTGCCCGGAGTGCCTTGTCGATCTTGGGGTCCTCCAGGCTGACGAGCTTAGTTTTGGTTCCCGGACCCCCCAGACGAACTGGTTCAGGAGGGTGTCTTCTATGGACTCACAATCGATTGCTAGCCGACGGATGTCAGCTAAGAAATTGGCAGCCGATTCTCTGGAGCTCTGGGTGCACGCCATGAAGTCCATCTGCATCACCATTTTGAAGGGCTTTGGTGCGAAATGGTCCATCAGGGCTTTTACCAGCTCATCATAAGTGGCTTCTTCCAGGGTTTTCAGGGTGATGAGGCCCTGGACCAAGCGTATCGTGGTGACCCTGCATGTGCTTAACAGCCAGATTTCTTCAAATCGGCATCTTCCTGTTTTCTGGATCTTGAAGAAGTATTTCAGCTGTTCGACCCAGGCTTCCCAGAGTTGTCCTGGAGCGTCAGGCATGACTCGAGGAGCTGGAGCGGTGTGGGGCACGGTGTCTTGGAGATCGGTGTGCGTTGCGTTGCTTTCTGCTGCAGAGTGGAAGTCAGGTTCGCTCTTCGGGATCCCATCCTCGTCGCCAGTATAAAGGACTGAGACTGAAGCATAGCGTAGTGATTTCAGCTCATACTTTACTTAAGTATTAGGAAAACTTGAGATACAGTAGCCGGCCAGAGGCCGCTTTAAATACAAGTACAAGCCACACCCAACACACACACACACCTGTAATAGGATTATATACAAAGTTACTGCAACCATAGGTTCCCTTGAGGATCGGGCGGCCTGATAGGCTGGCTCTAGGATCCTCTCCTTCTATTGTCTAGGGATGCGAAGCTAGGCTAGTTCGCATGGCCACGTGGAAAGGCGACCATGTGCGTGGTCACCATTAGTACACAACAGTATTGCACAAGAGCTTGTACAAGCAGAACTGCCCCAGGTCTTTACATTTCTGCTTGGATATAGGAGGATCCAAACTCTGTCTCCTAGTCATACCTCTCTATAAATAAATTTTCAGCCTATTCACGTTTTTTGGGCATCCTACTCCTGCTTGCTTGTAATATGTAGACCACTGGCCCCGAACCTGCTGCATGTTTGTTCAGCTCATTGACATGTTGCCGGGTTCTCTGGCTCAGGTGACAGAGTGCTTTGTGGGTTGCTAAGAGGAGGTGAGCAAGGAGCATTCTTCATTTTGCAAGTAAAGACCCCGCATAAAGTCATCTGTGCTAGAAAAGATGGGACAGACTAAACACATTAGCAATGGGGCATTTGAAAAGGTATTTGAAATGTGCTTCTCTGTGCCTCTTGAAATCATTTAGATCTTGCTGCAGGGCTCTTCAAGGCTTGAGATTTGTAATTTTCTTGTCCAAATATGATGCCGTGGGCTACAGGAAGTATTTCAGAATTCTAGCACTCACACATTGCTCTGGTGTTTCCTGTCTGTGCAGTATTGATGCCCTTGTTCTTTATCTTTTAAATGAACCATAAAAATGCAGGCAAGTGTGCATGGCATACATATGTGTGCACACATAATCCTCTGTGTAGGAGAAGGAAGAATTCTCCTTCTGGCTTTCTTACTAGTTTTCCTTATGTAGTTGTTCGCTGTCCATGCACAAGTCTGTCTGTTTTAATATTTAGACGTTCTAGTTTTAAGGGCTCTCTGTGTCCAATTATACAGTAGCGTATCTCTGGAATATTAACACATTAAAATCAATATACTTCCAGCAAAGAAATCTGATCCTAATTGGTGCTGGAATATTGTATTTTCCAAACTGAATTGTGAATTGTTCAGTCCCTTTTTGCCTCTGAAGACTAAGGAAAACATTAGACCCTCAGCAGAAAAAACAAAACAACTGAGAAGGACAAGGAACTGACTCTTGGCATTTACCTGTCAATCTTCCATTTCTCAGTCTTTTGCCCAGAAATGAGCACAGGAACTAATTGACTCCTGTCCCTTTCCGTCTCCCCCCCCCCACCCCAACATGGTGACTCAAATTAAAGCAAAGATAAAATTCCTGGGGAAGCTGGCATTAATCAAGTTTTGGGTTAAATTAAATTAAGGGCTTTTTATTGAACTCAGCAGTATTAGTTATTAAAACCAGAAGGCCCTTCCCAGCCAATGTAAAAAAAGCAAACAATGACTCACACTGTGGCATAGAGTTTATTGGGGAATTAAAAGGCTCGTTTTCTCTTATTCTGCTGAAAGGAGACTTCAGACAGATCCATGTAAACAAGAGCAGAGATGGAAAACCTGGCAGCCAATTTCCCTCCAGCTCCCTCGCACCATTCCTGGGCAGGGAGATTGTTACTGGTGGGGAGGCAAGGTGGCAGAGAAAAGATGAGTTTTTATTTTGATTGCTGCAGTTCTACTTCTCTATCCAATGGTATTCTTGCTATGATGGTTCACAAACAGTTTTGTTAAACAAGGGAGGTTTGAGAGGGGATTATTCTGTTCTTTCTGATAATCTTTTAGAGTCATTAGGACTTTCCTCCAGTCATGTTTCTCATGCCAAGTAGATGAAAAACATGGATTTTATTTCTGATGAAAGACAATTTCTCCATCATTTATCTTGAATCTTAAAGAGCAGCATAAATCTGAGATAAGTAGAATGTTAGATGTCCTGGGAGTCTGGGTAGGTTGACCCCAGTTTATAAATGCTACACTACAACCTCCTCTCAATCTACTAACCAAAAAAAGATACCACTCAACCCAGTCCTGACTGAGGCAAGAGCATATTGCTGATATAAGCAGGAAAAACGTAGAACTCTCATTGCATCCCAGCAAAACAATTAATTGGCTCAAGGCTGCTGCAGGGAATTAAACACATGGACCTTAATTTATTTGCTTCATTCTCCTCAGTGGGATCCAAAATAGTTTACATAGGTCCTGTCCATATGAGGCCTTTTGGGCCGGGGGTGGAGCAAACGGGGACGATCCCACGGCAACATCTGGGAATCGTTGCCTGCCCGTCCCTGTTCCGTCCCAAATGGCGATACCACGCTGTAAAAAAGAACCACCTACATAGGTGGTTGTATCCCTTCCAGCGCCGCAAGCCGGGCTGTGGGATCGGGCGGCGCATCCTTGCGCCGCCGCATCCTGCCCCCTGGCCGTACTGCGCATGCTCGAGCATGCGCAGTTCGGCAGCCTCCCCCTCTCATCGGACTTTCCTCCCCGGCATCTGATCGTGCCGGGGAGCGATGCGCCACGGCTGAGGGGATCCGTGGGATCCCGCCAAGGCGTCTCAAGTTCGGTGCGGCTCTGCTTAGCCGCGTTTCAGCCGTCCCGTGTGGCAGCAGCCATAGTTCACCTCTCCTCCATTTTATCCTTACAACAACCCTGTGAGGTAGATTAGGCTGAGAGTATCTTGAGTGGCCCAAAGTCACCCAGCGAGCTTCCACAGCAGAGGGAAGGTCTGAACTGGGGTTTCCCAGATAATAGTCTGACTCTCTAACCACTATACCATGCCGACTCCTTACTAGATGAATGCAATCCAAGAAAAGAGGGCAGGGCTGAAATGTGAATGACTCTGAGGTTTTCTGTCCAAGAGCCCTACTCCACTGATACCAGGCTTATTAAGCAGGTTTTAGTTTTGCATTTCTCATGTTTTGTCATTAAGCTTTTTGCATGCAAGTGCAACCCTTATGCCCTGAAACTTCCAGTGAACTTCCAGTGAGCCTGGAATGAGACCTCACTCAGTATTTTAATTGTTACTTCCATTAGTTTTGAATTGCTGTGAGCCACTTTGCAGAGTATTTTTTTAGCTGAAAAGGGGGTTAAAATATGAGAACATAAACAAACTATGAAAGGACAGGGCGCCAGGTTTTAAGCCCTGGGGTCCATATAGGAATGCCAGTGAAACCAAGGAGTGCCGGCTAACACTAGCTTTATCTTGAACTCACCGATATAATGTGAGCCCATTGGAAGAGTGCTCCATTCTGGTTGGGCTGTTCTGGTTTCTGTTTCCAGGTCCTGCGGATGGCCACACAATCAGAAACCACTTTCAAAATTTTGGTAGAGCAGACTTGCAAAGAAGTCCACAAACATTACCAGCACACACACAAAGTTTATTAGCCTGCCCACCCACACATATCTTCATTAATCCTTTGTGGCCTAACAGAAAAAACAGAATCTGTTGCTATGAAGCTTTCTTGCCTAACCCTGGCTCCTTGGTGGCAGTTCTTACAGGTGACATTTTAACTGGCTATAAGGTGCCTCTCCAAGTGGCTGTTTACAAGCATGATATGGTGAATGGTCTGCTGCAGGAATGAACCCTTGACCTGAAGTCTCTCTTGGCCCCTGCACTGTCTTTTCATGTCTAACCTGTTATATTCACTTTTCATGCTGTGTCCTTACTGTTTAAGAATTCTTTTGTACTATTTTAATTTTTTCCTGCTCCTGATACACACTCCTCTCAGAATCTTAAAAAATGCTTTCCTAACACTTAAACAAAAACAAAAGGATATGCTCTCAACATTCAGGGAATAGCTTTGGGGTATAAGCAAACATCGGCCCCGGTCACACGGGCCAGAAAATGCGGGGGAGAAGCAGGGCTGTTTGCCCCGGAACAAAGTAACACGCAGCAGCCAGATCAGACATCCCGTCGAGGTCCCGTGGTTAGGCTGTTAGGTGCCGATCACACGGCTAGTCTGCAGCGCGCCAAAGAAGCAGCACGGCACAATTACACCGGCAATTGCACTGCGCCGCTTCTGTGGCAAATGGGTTTTTTTTTGTCTCACCGAAGATTACGCATGTGCATAATCGTTTGTGCGCATCCTGTGGAGACTTAAAAAAACAACAACATCCGGTTTGCAACGGGACATGGGCGGGCGCCGGATGCCACGGGTTTCCAGCAGAAACGTGAACAGACGCCCGCCCTTGCCCCGCGTTTTCCGGAAACTAGTACATCGTATGTGGTGGGTTTTTTACTCCACATCTTCAGCAACAAGCCACGGGTTAGCCACGGGTGCACTACGCTTCCCAGATGTTGCGGTGTAATCATGCCCGAAAAATCCGCCTATCATCCGTGTCTTCAGCGTGGCAACTTCTCCATGTGCACGGGGCCATCAGTTAACAGGTAACCTGTACCATTTTAAGAAACAATCCCAGCCTTGAGAGACAAGAATTCAAAGAAAAGAAACAGGATGGAGGTGTGCGTAACCCTTTCCCTATTTTCTATTTTTTCACTCTAAATCTTCCCACCGAGTCAAATACATGTGTGCCCTAAATGAGAATGCCTAGCATGTGAGGTTGTTCCAAACTTTCATTCAGATCTCTGGTCATTTATATGGACTAGCAGGATCAGTGAGGCAGCTCAGTAACAGCATTCCCTTACCCAGCCATGGTCACACGATGCTAGGAAGTGTTGTTGTTGCACTTCCTAAGTTGGCCCTTGTTCCATACGCTTCCTGTTTTCCTTAGGCCACCTTTTTTCACCATGTGCTTTTATACTTTCCCTTCAGTTATACTTTTACTTTACTTTACAATTCTATTTCTATACCGCCCATGACCCCTAGGGGGTCTCAGAGCGGTTTACAGCTGTACTACTTATGTAGTTAATTACCTACCTAGGGCCACAATTTCACAGGGGGAAGGGGTTACCTATCAGCACCCATGCGACACGTTTTTTCCTCCTCACCCGGCGGGCTTCGGGCGCTGTTCCTGGCGTCTCGGATGACTGGCGACCATCTCAGGCAGGCTCCTGGTGACTTCCTCCTCTGGCGCGCAACTGCTTTCGGACTACAGCTTCCGGCTTACGTCCCATTGGGCTCCTGCCATGCTGTGTCGTCTCGCCGTTGCGTCGCCTCGACTCCGCATCCCTCCGATCAGGTCACCGCATCCTCGGATCGTCAGTTTCTCCGCCGCCATTGTTCTTACTGCCGATGCTATCGCCGCCGCCAACACTCCTGGCACGGAACCAGGAGGAGGGTGCCCCCTGCCACCTAGGGCAACTACCCATTTGTCTACTTGCTATGCTTTCGAGCCGCTGGATTGCCGGGAGCTCACTCCGGCCGCAGTGGGGGACTCGAACAGCCATTGTGGCTGTTCGCTATTGATGTTACTTGCAGGCGTTGTACTGCCTGCGCCACCGCTCCATCCACCAAAACATACATTTTGACATTTACCTTATGACAGTCTCTGGGTGTGTGTGTCATGTCAGAGAGTTCCATGGATGACTGTCATCAGCAGATCTTCACAGGGAAAGCAACAACTGGCAGGGAATGATTGTGTTTGTCTTTCACCAATGCCCCCCCCCCGGCCAATCTATTTTAAATTGAGGGCACTAAAGTTGCAATTCTGGAAGTAGGCCCCATTGAACACAAAGTTCCTTACTTCTGCGTAAACATGCTTAGGATTGGGCTGTATCATTGTCCGCATGTTTCTCCACCAGGGTGAAACAGCAGCTTCCTGGGGGCCATTTCAAGTACATAAAACGGCACGGGGAAGAGGAGACTTAACTTCTGACTTGTTTTGCACCTCAGCCATGATCAGAATTGGACCCCAATTATGTACTGGTCTTGAGGCAGCTCTTTTCAAAAGTGTTTTTTTTTTATTCAGCTCAGAACACAGCAGTTCAGGAATTCTGCACTTACAAGTAACACAATTCACAACAACCCTCCCCCCTAAGTTAGCACACATAGTCTCTCAGATAGTTAGGGTGAGTTCGTGTCCTTTGGGAATGTCGGGGAGTCCCTGCTGGCAAGGCTGGGTCTCCACTGACATCGGCTGGATGGCTGAGTTCCCGCGTTCAGTGTCGGGTAGCAGGGTGCTATTGCCTTCGACCCAGTAGTTGACTGGGGAGCATTGCAGTTGGACTGGGGAGCATTGCAATAAGACTGGGGAGGGTTGCAAGTTGCCTCCGACCTGATAACTGACTGGGGAGCATTGCAATTCATAGCTGTGATCCAAGTGGCCCGGCCATAGACGAGGTCGCCAGTCTACCATGCAAGCGGGACCATGGCAGACATGTAGTTTTCTGGACTGGTGTTGATGGTAGCTCTTGTTGCAACTCCTAGCAGGGCAGGCAGCATGCAGAGCCTCCAGCAACCGGTTGCGAAGTTTGGGAGGAATGACCATGCAAGTCCCGCATAGCAGGCATCCCCTGTGAACCGACAGTTCGTGTTGACGCGACTTGAAAACCTAGAGCTCAGGGGCCTGACTGCCAGTTGAGGACCCGGGGAATTGTGGGATCCCTTGTGGAATGCGAGGCGACATCGGCAGCATGAAGCGGTGGCTGCGGAAGCTCCTCAATGGCCATGATTTTGCAGGCAGGGGATGGGTCAAGTGTCGGTTCCTGGATTGGTAGGTGGCTGAGTGTATCGGCGTGGCCGATGGCTTTTCCTGGCCTGTAGGACAGTTTGTAGCTGTAGGCGGACAGGAAGGCCAACCAACTAATCGTTCTCGGCAAGGGAACCGGAGGGGCCTGATCTGCTGGACCCCTGTAAGGAGGATGTCCAGAGCATCGAACCAATCACATCCCAGGAAACTGGGACGATGCCCTTCCGCTACTAGGATGTTCAGCTGACCATAAAAGTCTTTGTAGCATACAGTGAATTTACCTTTTCCCGCAACGGGAATGCACTGTCTCTGGAAATCAATTAATTGAAAGTCACAAGGTTCTAGTTGACGTTTGTTCCATCTGGGGAAAAGTCAGTGTCGAGTCTGTATCAAGACGATAGTGAGCGCCGACCCCGAGTCGACCTCCATTTCGCAGGCAACATTGTTTAGGAGTACTGTCACCTTGATCTTGTTCTTTGTATGTAGATTTGT
Source organism: Gekko japonicus (assembly GCF_001447785.1). Classification (NCBI taxonomy): domain Eukaryota; kingdom Metazoa; phylum Chordata; class Lepidosauria; order Squamata; family Gekkonidae; genus Gekko; species Gekko japonicus. The sequence goes on along the minus strand of NW_015174288.1, from coordinate 22,813 downwards.
GCATGACACCGACGAATGGTAGATGCAGTTGTTTGTCGAGTGACAGTTGGCAGATGCAGTAGTGTCCCTTGATGGCAATCGGCGCCTACTATGCGATGTTCTAGGTGACGTCTTGGGTGACATCTTGGCTTTAGATGAGCAGCAGACCAGGGCAAGGTGTCCAACCTTCCCGCAATCCCGACACTGGGCCTCACAGAACCAACACTTATGGTGCTTGTGGTCACTGCCGCAACTGGCGCATTGCGAACTGGGAGTGGGTTGTTGACTGGAGTGCTTGCGCCGCTTGGTCTGTATTCAGTAGACTGAGTCATCCTCGCTGTCAGATTCTTCCAGGATCCCCTGATGCACGGGTTCCAACTTGCGGGGCGTTGGTGGAGTTCTGGACTTGCACACTTCTCTGGTTGACTGGTCAGCAGTTTCTGCAGATATTGCCTCTTCATACGCGGTTTGGAATGTAAGTTCTTTTGTGGCGAAAAGCCGTCATTGTAACTTTTCATCTCGCAGGCCGTACACTAGCCTGTCGCGGAGTCTATCATTTAAGTCTGTGAAGTTGCACTGCCGCACTGTTTTTCAAAGCACCGTCACATACTCAGCAATTGACTCACTTTGAGCTTGGTCTCGTTTGTGGAATGCGTGCCGACATGCGATCTCTGAAGGCTTAGGTGAAAAATGGTCACGTAGTTTGGCCTTGATTGTGACAAACGCAGTGTCCTATCTAATGCCTTAGCCACATAGAAAATGTTCTTGCCACAGACGCTGAGAAAAGTGGCATCCGTAATTTGTTGAGCGGTAATTGTGCCGCATGACTGAGTGAGCTCCCATCTCTAGTTCCAGCTCCTGCCAACCTAGCAGTTCGAAAGCAAGAAATTGCAAGTAGATAAATAGGTACCACTTCAATGGGAAGGTAACAGCGTTCCGTGTGCCTTGGTGTTTAGTCATGTCGGCCACATGACCACGGATACGTCTTCAGACAGCGCTGGCTCTTTGGGTTGGAAATGGAGATGAACACCGCAACCCTAGAGTCGGATTCGACTGGCTTTCGAGCAAGGGAACCTTTACCTTTTTAATGTAGAACTCAGACCGGGCAACATAGGTGTCCCAGTCCTCTGTAGTCGAATTGAATGGTTCAAAGTGACCCTTGGCGGCCATTGTAATTCTGTGCTGGAGTGGCAGGTGGCTGTGTCCCTCTTGCTGCTCTGGTGGGCCAAGGTGACAATTCCTTGCCCACTGCCTACCCACAAGACCCCATCTTCATCACCAGTATTATATACTGGTCTTGAGGCAGCTCTTTTCAAAAGTGGTTTGTTTATTCAGCTCAGAACACAGCAGCAAACATACAGAATGATCCAACTACATACAGTTTGAACCAAGGAAACCCCCCCCCCCTAGAACAATAATATCCAATCAACAACGAGTGCTTGGCACCAATAGGAATTGTTCCCACTGAATGTCAACTACTGTCCTGATTGGTCTGTCTCCTGACACCGACCAATCCTGTCGCAGATTTCAAGATACCAAGAGTCAATGGAGCTTGTGGCTGAAGCTCAGGCATTCTGCACTTACAAGTAACACAATACAAGAGTCAGTGGAGCTTGTGGCTGAAGCTCAGACATTCTGCACTTACAAGTAACACAATACATAACAACCCCCAAATGTGTACCTTTGAAGAAAAGAAATAATGTTAGGAACTGCAGTCACAGAATTCCCAGATTCACTAAAGCCAAAAGCAGAAATGTATGGTAAAACACAAGAAATGCAGCTGTTAATTCACTTTCTTGTGTGCTCATTAGTCTATTTAGACACCCAGTCCAACTGACTGTAGAGATGCTTTCTGGCTTGCACATGTGTGCCCCATTAGCAGGAGAGAGACTGAAAAGGATTTTAAATGGCACCTGTTAATTTGGTTTACAAAGCAGGGAACATTCTTGCATTTATCTTCTTGTTTTCCTTCTTAAATTATTCTTCACTTGCTCCCCTCCACTTGACATGCTTCTTCTGTTTTACTTTTTGAGCTTTTAAAATTCTCCACTCACTTTCTGGAAGAGGAAGAGTTATTGAAATCAAAGAACCTAGCACTACTCCCCCAATTCATTCCAGACTATGTGATATGTTTGTGAGCTCCAACAGCCATTAGATGATTTTGTATGTGTGCAGCCAGGTGCTGCAGGAGTGCAGAAGGAGGGAGTCTGGTTTTCACCAGTTCCCCTCATTGGCTAGCTTGATTGGGGAAGGAATACAGCTATTGGGACTGTGGGTCCTATACAAAGAGATTACAGTCACCGCTTCTGGAATTGCTTGTCAGTTTACTATGAACACGGTCTGTTCTGCATGCTGGCTTTGGGCTTCCCTCAGCCTTGTGGCCTGTGCTGCTGGTTTTGTGATCAAACATTCTGCCACACTAAATGGCCTTCCCTCTTTGATTTGTCTGTCAAACAATTGGAGTGCACTTTTGAACTAGCAATGGGATACATGTCTCTCTTGCAATAACAACAAGCAATCAATTTCCTCTAAAGTTTCAACTCTTGTGGCAGTTTCATTCCCCTCTTTCCCACCTGTTGACTTGTAAACACAGCCATCAATCAGCACTGGGTCATTCTGGAGTTTCCGGGAAAGCAAACATTTTAATTAAATGGCAAAACCAATGGACTTCCTTCAGCTCTCCGTTGTGCTAAAGGTTTGGAGGAAAGTTAAATTTTACAGGCACAGGCAGCTGAAGTACTGATCTGTACTGGCTGTAGTCACTGAAAGACCAGCTGCCTACTGCCTGTGTAACCTCAGCTTGTGGTTTCTGTGGGGCAGAACTTTGAATGAATCTTGCAATAATTTAAAGGGAATAAAACATTTTTTACTTTTCACTTAACATCATATCATGTAACAAAACACACACATAGATCTTAGTAACACAATAGAACAGTAGATCCAGGTAGGCAGCCATGTTGGTCTGAAGCAGCAGAACAAAGTTTGAGTCCAGTGGCACCTTTAAGACCAACAAAGTTTTATCCAAGGTGTGAGCTTTTGTGTGCACGGGAATACCTAAAAAAATAATGTGTTTTTGTGGCACTTTTCCCCTGCAGCTTCAGAGCTGCTTGTGATAGTTTCTACGGAGGCTTCGGTAGCCATTCCTTTGTAATAGCCCCTGGAGTAGGCAAGGGAAAAGCCCCTGCGGTATAGAGGTTAAAGTACTAGACTAGAGAGATCATGGTTCACTTCCCCACTTGTGAACCCTGGATGTTACAAAGTGACTTTGAGACATTTGTTGTTTTTCAGCCTTACCTACCACACAGGATTGTTGTGAGGATAAAATGGAGGAAGAATCGCATACATTGTCCTAAGCTCCTCAGAGGAAGGGTGGGGACAGATAAATATTTTGACCCAACGTTTGATCCAACAATACACTTACCTTCTAACAAAGCACTAGTTTCACCCTGACAATTTCCTGCGAGGTAGGGTTGCCAAATAATCTCCAGACCACACAGATCAATTCCCATCAAGAAAATGGCAGCATTGGAGAGTGAAATCTATGGCATCACATCCCTGCTGAGCTTCCTCCCCTCCACAAATTCCACCCTCCCCAGCTTCTGCCCCTAAATCTCCAGGAATTCCCCAGCCTGGAGTTGGCAACCTTACTGCAGAGTAATCTACAACCCCATTTCAGTTTTAGTCACACTTAGTTCATGGGGAATATAAGACGGCTGTGAGCTGGCTAAAGTCGTCTTGTTCCTGATTGAATTAAGTATGCTTTCCTGAAATCACTCTCCGTCTGCGTACTTTTCACTGGCGACAAGGATGGGATTCATCTCCCTCTGAACAGAGACCACATTCTGGGCATCGCCTTGAGCGGCCGCGCCGATATCGCCACCGCCACCGGCATCGAGCGTTCTTCGAGAAGCACCGCTCATCGCACTGCTCCCAGCTCCGAGCATCGCACCGCTGACCCCGAGAGCAGCACCGCACCGCTCCTTCTCTATGCTGCTAGTTCCTGCCGCTCGCTTCCATGTGGAACCCGTAAGATGGCTGCCGCATCAGAGAGCCTCCCAGCTTTCTCTATCTCCCAACCCTCGCAGTGGGAAACCTGGCTGGAAACCCTCGAGAGCCACTTTACCATCCACAACATAGTGGATCCAGGTATTAAAAAAGCATACCTTCTGCGCCACTGCAGGATGGAGACCCATCTCCTGCTTAAGGACTTAATAGCACCCAGACTGACCAAAGTTGAGTCTTACAACTCTTTGGTCAAGGCACTGACCGGCCACCTGGCTCCCAAACCGACTAAGTTTGTGGAGCGCCTGGACATTTTTGTGAAGGTCCAGGGCCCCGACAAGACCTGGCAGCTCTGCGGCGGGGCGCAACCAGGTGTTCCTTCTCCAACCTAGCTGAAACTCTCCTCAACCAGTTCCTCGTGGGACTAAGGGATCCTAAGCTTCAGAGAAAGCTGGTAAGCCAAGGCGACCTGGACCTAGATAAGGCAATCCAGGAGGCCATCGTGTATGAAAAGGCCCACCAAGACCGCTGCGCCAAGGCGGTCCACTGCATGCAAGTGACGGCCGGCTCTGACGCCTCGGACGAGGTGCACCAGGTCCACTGTCAATTGTCTCAGCCATCCACCAACGCGGGCAAAGAGCCTTCGACTGCCTCAGCTCCGTGCGCCGGCTGCGGGGAGGGCCACGAGTGCCGTTCGTGCCACTTCTGAAATGCTGTCTCCATCTGCGTACTTTTCAGAAAAATTAAAACCCTTTAAAATCTTTTTCCCCTTTATGTCTATCCTAATTGATACCACAACTTGATCGGGGACCATCCCAATGCCTTGGTGAAAGACTCACATTTATTCAGTTCAGTTTTAAAATATATTTGTACCTGTGATACCAATTGTTTTGTTTGAGAATATGAAACCACTTTATACACAGAATTACAGAACTATTAGCCCATCTAGACTGAAATGCCACTGTTCAACAGTATAGCCAATCATGCTTTGAGGAACCAGCCTATTTTGGATGGGGTTGTATTTACCTTCAAAAAGCAGGACTGCAGCCTGAGATTTGTGCTGACAGATGGAGACACAAGGTCTCCTCTGTTGCACAGTGGTCCTTTGCTCAGCTTCAGGTGGTATGCCAGTTGCTGCCTTTCCTTGAGAGGCATGAACGGGCCATTAGTATCCATGCTGTGATCATATCCAGACTGGACTTTTGCAATGTATTCTGGATGGGGTTGCATTTGAAGACTGTTCAGAAGAAGCTTCAAAATCACACGATTAAATTTCTGAGTGGCATAAGCTACCTGGGATCACATTGTGCTACTTGGTGCCTGTTTGCTTCTGAGCACAATTCAGAGTACTGGCTATTATCTTAAAAGCTCTAAGGTTGTGGAAGAACTAAGATACTTTAAATTAATATGATCAGAAAAATTTCAGAGAAGATATACATAAAAATTGATAATTAAAACAGTGTATCTCACAAGAAAAAAATTATTCATATAAATAAGATTAAAGAATTACTGTGCAAAATATACATGATATAAGCATATAAACTTAAAACAAGAAGCTTTTTTGTTTCACTTTGGAGGAAGCCTTGAGCTCACTAAGAGAGACTTTTTGCAGCATTCAATGGTGAAATTTGGATAAATATCTTGCTATTTGGCAATCTTGTGCTTGGAAATATCTGTTGAACTCCCTGAGGAAGACCCTGAAACAGGAGGATATCTGGACCTCTGTTGGAGGAAGAATGAGCACTAACTCAAAATAGAAATAAAGGAGTCCTCTTCCTTAAAACTTCTGCACTATTAAGGAGGACTGGTATTAATAAAGGGGTTGTGCAATATCTTTTGTTATATAAAAAGATGATACAAAGATTTTGGATATATGATACTTTCAATGTGATAATGTTTATGTGATAATTAATATAATGGTGAATAATTTATAAGAAAAAATTATCTTGTAATTTTTTTAAAAAAATATAAAAACAAATAAAAATATAAAAATTACTTGAGATACTTTGTAATTGTCTATAGCATGGTATTTGCTGATTTTTGGTATTTCCTACTTACCGTGGGTCCACCTCAGTAGCCAGCCAGCCAGCCAATCATGGTGGAGCCAAGCAGGAGAGAGCTGTTTTCACAGTTTATTCTGACAGAAAAGTGGCCAAGCTGGCAGTGGGCAGGGGTTATGCTGAGCGTCTGTGACTAGTCCAAAATCACAGCTTCCACAGCAAGAACTTGGGTCTGGCAGACCCTGCTCTGAAGTGCTAACTGCTATGCCTAGGGTAGCCAACCTCCAGGTGGAGCCTGAAGATTGCCAGTGATCTCCAGACAACAGATCCCCCCCCCCCCCCCGAGAATATAGCTTTGGCTGTATGGCATTCTGTTCATCTGAGGTCTCTTTCCTCCCCAAACTCTGGCTTCCTTAGACACAGAATATCCAGGAATTTCCCAACCTGGAGCTAGCAACCCTAGTCAGAACTGGCCTCAATGAGTTCTTCACAAAGGCCTGGAAACGGTTTCTTTCCTTTGTCTTTTTACTGACAGAACCAAGCTTGGTTGCCTACCAACAGCTACTGAGGGAAAAGTTAGTCCTGCAGAAGAGCCAAGCAGGAGAAGTGTCTTTGTCAGGAGAGACAGTTGTTTGGCAGTTATTCTGACAGGGAACAGTGGCTGAAGTGGGAGTGGGTGGGGAAGAGGAGCAGACCCAGCACCCAGCCAATGGCACGTGAGTACTCTTGAGTGGTGGCTGATGGGCCAATCGCTGATGGAGCGCCTTGCACAGCCAATGGGAGAGATGGACAGCCAATATACTAAGAGGATTATTATATAGATAAGTCTTTTAAATAAATGTATAAAGAATGGTACCCAGACAATATATTATTGCAGAGTGAAAAGGTAGTCAATAATTTGTCAGAATGACTGGCATAATAATTTTGTATATGTTCCAACACCAGGAATGAGGTAGTTAATGATCTGGAAAGCTTCAAAATTGGTACTGAAAGGAATTTGTATAAAAGCATCTTATCTGAAAAATGAAGGAGAAATAGAAACTGTGACTTTCCAAATTCAGTGGCTTGAAGAAGAGCATAAAATAACATATTTTGAGAATATCAGTATGAGGCTAGAATCACTGAGGAAGCAATTACAACTGGTATATTGCATGCCTGTAGAAAAATAATTTAATGGTTTTTTTTGGGGGGGGGGAGGATTTTTCAAGGAGTAACAAACTAGTTTATTAGCACATGGGTTAAAAACAGCATAGATGTAAATTTACATTCCTGATTAAGAAGGATAATGATTTTGGCAGAATAGCAGAAGTCTTTAATTTTCATTAAAAGCTTATATGATTTAGAGAAGCTACAATTAACAATTTTGAACAGATGAGCTATCGCTGTATAGCTACAAAGATGCTGATTATTTATGTGGGCAAGTAACACAGGAGGAGACTGAAAGAGTAACTGTGAATGTGAAAAAATCAAATTGCAAGTGACAGAAAGTTTTACTAGAGGAGTGTACTGTATGAAATTTTATGATCAGGTTTTATAATTTTAATCTATCAATTAATCAATAAAATACTAAATGATCCTTCCAGATTCAATCTTTGCCATGTCTAGTCATATGTAGTAGGTGCTGAGAACTGCTCTGGGAACTGCTCTGGGAGCTGCTGCCAGTCAGCTTTGCCAATCCCAGTCTAGATGGATCAGTGATCTGACTTAATATAAGACAACTTTATATGTTCTTACATGTATGATGGGGGAGGAAGAGAGGAGAAACCAGCAGTTATGGATGATCAGTCTGATAGCAAAACAGGGGAAAAGAAGGGCTACCAACATCACCGTAGGTTGCTATTACAAGGACTAAGAGGTATCGCTTCCCTCCACTAATTAAATATTAGTCTTATTTCTCTGTGGGTGATAATGCTGATAGTTTTACCAAGCTGTTTGTTTTAGGGATTATATTATATTCAGAGTTTCTGAAATTAGGGGAGGACTTGAAGCCAATAACACAACTGAAGCAGATGCTTTTCTTTCTGAGGAGGGAAAATCCATTCCATGGAAAAGTAACGTTTCCAGGAAATTGAGCAAACTTCAGAGGACGGCGGAAGACAGGAAGGCCTGGTGTGATCTGGTCCATGGGGCCGTGAAGAGTTGGACTTGACTGTGCAACTGAACAATAACAACAACACACTTCTTCAGATACACTGAAACAGACTTCCTCAAGCCTTACATATAGGTGTGTGTGGGGGGTAGTTGCCAGGAAAGGCTATTTAGAGTCAAGATGCATAAGTAACTGAGGGATGTATAGTTAAGATTAGATTAAAGCAGTTGGTAAAGCCTGTGGATAGTAGCAAATTAGCTTACAAATAAAAGAGTTAACAAACAGATGTGAGAACTATGTTTGGGTCCAGTGGCACCTTTAAGGCCAGCAAAGGTTAATTCTGGATATAAGCGAGAATTGAGTGACTTAGCATGTATAGTGAGATAAGAACCCAATATCTTTTTTAAGCCCTGGGGGTTCCATTTTCCTGAGTGCCCTGAGTCACAACAGCTATATTTATCACTCAGTTACTTATGGATCTTGACTCTAACTAGCCCTTCCTGGCAACTAACCCTCTCATGCTCTCTCTACCTAAAGATAAAGCTTGAGGAAGTTTGTTTCAATGTATCTGAAGAAGTGTGCACGCACACGAAAGCTTATACCCAGAATTAAACATTGTTGGTCTTAAATGTGCTACTGGACTCAAACTTTGTTCTATACTTCACAGGGTTGTTCAGAGGATGAAACGGAGAAGGGAGGATGTTGTAAGCAACTTTGGGTCTTCATTGGGAGATATGTGGGGTATAAATGAAGAAAATAAATTCTGTCTCTAGGAAAAGTGTTGTCTGACACATATGCATCTGAAATCTTGTGCTGGTGCAACAACAACAAAATTGTTCTTTAGCAGCAGTAGAAACCAACGCTCTCATACACCATGGTATTGTGTTGAGTTAGGTGGTGGGGGGGAGAGATTGATCAGAGACCTTTCTGCACCTGCATTTTGCCTCCATTTCTGAGTGCATCCTATCCTTCCATTCTGTATTCCGTCCTGCTTTCACTTCTAGTTTGTGTCGAGGATTTCTCTTCTTTCTGCATTTGTTTTACAGGAATCTGCATTCAGACTGCTTCCAGCACACTGTTGCCCCACAGTTACCAAAACTCTTTTTGCTGTGATTCTTTGTTCTCAGCCACTTTCGAATCACTAATCCTTTCTAAAGTAGAGTTGTTTCTGCAGGTATTTAAGTGCTGCCCACTGCCCTCCCCTGTTTCTGCCTCTTTCTCTCTTTAGGCTGACACTCCTCTCCATTCTATTTTCTTTCCCTCCTTCTCCAAAGACAAAAAAGAATGTGTCCTCCTACTCAGGCAAACGTTTAAAAAACCAGAGAAAGCATAAGAAGGAATCAGTATATATAAAACATTAGGGCAGGGGTGTCAAACTCATTTGTTACGAGGGCCGGATCTGAAATAAATGTCACTTTCTTGAGCTGTCACTCAATTAGCGATATTTTTAACTCAAAATACAAACATGCTTTAAACATAAGAGCATAAGCAGAGCCCTGCTGGATCAGACCAGCAGTCTATATACTCCAGCATTCTGTCTCATGCAGTGGCCAATCAGTTCCTCTGAGACTACACAACATTCCCAGTGAGGCCACTCCATAAGAACATAAGAGACGCCAATGTTGGATCAGGCCAAAGGCCCATCCAGTCCAACACTCTGTGTCACACAGTGGCCAGAAATACCAGTGCCATCAGGAGGTCCAGCAGTGGGGCCAGGACATTAGAAGCCCTCCCACTGTTGACCCCCCCCCAAGCACCAAGAAGACAGAGCATCACTTGCCCCAGAGCCCCTAGCTATACCTTGTGGCTAATAGCCACTGATGGACCTCTGCTCCATATGCTTATCTAATTCCCTTTTGAAGCCGTCCATGCTTGTAGCACCCACCACTTCCTGTGGCAGTGAATTCCATGTGTTAATCACTCTTTGGGTGAAGAAGTACTTCCTTTTATCCGTTCTAACCCGACCGCTCTGCAGTTTCATGGAGTGCCCACGAGTTCTTGTATTGTGAGAAAGGGAGAAAAGTACCTCTTTCTTTACCTGCTCTTTCCCATGCATAATCTTATAAACCTCGATCATGTCACCCCTCAGTCGTCTTTTCTCTAAGCTAAAGAGCCCTAAGCGCTTTAACCTTTCCTCATAGGGAAAGTGTTCCAACCCTTTTATCATTCGAGTTGCCCTTTTCTGCACTTTTTCCACTCCATAGATCTACACAGGCAGGGACATTACAATATCAACTGTTTAATTCTCAATCCCTTTCCTAATCATCCCTAACTTAATTTATTTATTTATTTATTAGTTGCGTTTATATCCTGCCCTCCCTGTGAACAGGCTCAGGGCGGCTTACACTAATCGGTACAATGTACCTAGTCCATATAAAACATATAAAACAATTTAAAACAATCAGGCATTTAAACAGTCATACATTTAAAATGCTTACAGTACTAGTTGTTCCTTCATTAAATTAAAGTGGCGCGGTCTGGGATATACCACCAAAGTTCCCAGCTCAGCAATGTTCAGGCCTACTACAGAGGCATGGCTCTATCTCCACACTGGGGCCGGCTCTGTACCACAGATGTTTAAGTAGTGGTGGTTGGTGGTAGTGGTGAGCGGCTCCTAGTTGAAAGCCTGGTGGAAGAGCTCCGTCTTGCAGGCCCTGTGGAACTGTAAAAGGTCCCGAAGGGCCCTGATCTCCTCCGGAGCTCATTCCACCAGTAAGGAGCCGCCACTGAGAAGGCCCTGGCCCTAGTAGCAGTGAGCCTGGCATCCTTAGGGCCTGGAATGATTAGTCGATGTTGTGACCCCGACCGTAGTGCTCTCTGGGGTATATATGGGGAAAGGCGGTCCCTCAGGTATGCTGGACCCTGGCCATATAAGGCTTCAAAGGTAAGTACCAGCACCTTGAAGCGAATTCGGTATGCTATTGGCAGCCAGTGCAGTGACCTCAGCACAGGCTGGATGTGCTCCCATCAAGGGAGACCCATCAAAAGCCTGGCTGCGGCATTCTGCACTAGCTGCAGCTTCCGGATTTGCGATAAGGGCAGCCCCATGTAGAGAGCATTGCAGTAGTCTAATCTCGAGGTGACCATTGCGTGGATCACTGTAGCCAGGTCGTTGCGATCGAGGAAGGGAACCAACTGCCAAATCAGCCGAAGATGGTAGAAGGCCAACTTAGCAGTGACTGCTACCTGAGCCTCCATTGTTAAGGAGGGATCCAGGAACACTCCCAGACTCCTAACCTTCGACCCTGGCACTAGCGGCGCCCCATCAAAGGTCGGGAACGGGTTCCCGATCCCCGAACTGCCCTGACTCAGGCCCAGGACCTCCAACTTCGCCGGATTTAGTTTCAGCCGGCTCAGTCTGAGCCAACCAGCCACGGCTTGCACTAACTTAAGAGCTTTCCTTTTTTTCACTGCTGCAGCACACTGGGTTAGAATGTAACAGAAGCCATGTTTGTTCAGGACAGTGGCCCATCCAGTCCAACAGTCTGTGTCACAAAGTGACCAAAGCCCAGGTGCCCTCAGGAGGCATACCAGTGGGGCCAGGACTCCAGAGGCCCTCCCACTGTTGCCCTCCAAACCCCTAGACCATCACCCTGGAGGAAATGGCTACTTTGGAGAGCAGACTCCCTTGCATTAGACTCCCCCCCCCCCAAAAAAAAAATAATAATCCAGGAAGTTCCCAATGGAGTTTGGATTCGCAGTTGGAGAGCCCATAAAATAGCTGGGGGGAGGCAGGCTCCAGTTGGGGAAGCTGGCTGACTGGGGAGAGGCACAAGATCCAACATGGGACATCCGTGGAGAAGCCTTTCAGGGTGTGTGTGAAGCAGCCAGCAATCCAGTCAGCTGAGTGAGGGAAGTATGTTTGGTGCAGCACAGTTCAGCTGGGCTCCACCAGGGCCATCCCCTAGGTTGGGAGGCAGATGCTTGGCTGCTACCTCTTCAGCAGCAGCTGTTACAGGCCACGGCAAGGGAGCAGGCTAAGCCCCTCACTAAGCTGCAGCCCTACAAGCATGCTCCAACAGTCCCTGAAGCCACAGACAGGGCAAGCTGCTGGCCTGCAAGCTCCTGAGTGGAGGCGGGGTAGGAGAGCAACAGCTGCTAAAAGCCCACTGGAGAGAGCCAACCAAAGGGGGGAGGTGGAGGGGTGAAAAGGTGACGGCTTGCAAGGCTGCCGTGGAGGCTGCCCAAACCCCAGGCTGGCAGTAGCAGCTGCATGCTCTCCAGCAGCCTGCAAGTGGAGGCAGTGGGAGCGTGGAGGTCACCAAAAGCCCATCTGGAAAGAGCCAAGCAAAGGGGGGTGGAGAGGTGAGAAGGCAAAAGCCAGCAAGGCCACCGTAGAGGCTGCCCAAACCCCAGGCCAGCAGCAGCAGCAATGCTCCCTCGCAGCCCCAGGAGTGGGGAGGGGAGCGCAAAGGACCACCTGGAAAGACTCAACCAAAAAGCAGGGGTGGGGAGGTGGGGAGATGACGACAGGCAAGGCTGTTGAAGCCCCTGCCCAGCAGCAGCAGCAGCTGAAGCCCCTCGGCAGCCCTCGAGGCCCACCGCCTGACCGACCCACCCCACCAGATTGACCCCCAAACCTCTCCTTCAAAGCAGGCACACTGCTGAGGTAGGTCCCAACCCACCAGCTAGCTGATGCTGATGCAGGCCACAGGCAGCCAGGGGGCCACCATCACTGGAGTGATCCCTGCCAGTCTCAGGCACTCCATGTGTGCCTCGGCCACTCCTCATCCAGCGTTGCAGCTCCTTCCACTTCGGGATTGGCTGGCAGTTGCTTTCCTCCCCGCCCTCGGATCCCTCCCCTCCCCTCCTAGCCTTTGCCCAATTGGCCACCCATGCTTCAGGTCGGAACCTGGTCCGGGAAGGCAGCCAGCAACAGGGAAGAGGGAGAGGGGTGTGACCAGATTGGGAAGAATAAAAGAAAGCAGAAGAGCTGAGGTCAGAAAGAGAAAGAGCTCATTGGTTGTGGAGCAGGGCACCAGCACGGAGGGAAGGAGGAGGAAGGAGGTTGCTGGCGGGCCGGATAAGAGCCCCGAATGGGCCTGATCCGGCCTGTGGGCCGTATGTTTGACACCTCTGGACTAGGGGATTCCCTGCTCCCAAATGTGTCAGTCTTGCATGTGTCAGTCTTGGATTCCCCCTTCCCTTCCCTTTCTTTTTGCAGAATCACAGAAGGAGAGAGGGGTTGGGTCTGCAGTTAAAAGTTTTGAGAGATGTTTGCCTTTCTCTTCATCTTAGACAAAGCAGCCAGTTAGCTCAAAAAACGTGAGTTTTGTTTGTAGATGCAGAATGCATACAGAACACACAAATAAATAAACTGGGTGGTGGTGGGGGAATGTGTGCGACTGCGAAGTCATCCCTTAAGGCTTGACTCCTCACATTCTCCGGAGCAAGCTGTCAGTGCAGAAAGGGCCCCTGACAGACAAATCAACATCACATGTGTTTAGCTGAGCGTGAATGGATACAACCTGACTGCCTTTGTTTCTTTTCTTCATACCCCCTTTCTCACTGAGACCCAGGGTGGATTACTAAATATAAAAGGCTTCAGTTTGTATAAAACTTCCAAAAAACATTAACAATAGAACAAGGATTACAGAATTAGAAAACAACAAGCGGGGGACCCACAAGAACTTCTGGGGGGGACTCTCCTATTCCCCTCCCCCACTATTTCCTCTTTTTCTTCTCTGTAAGTCCCCATAGCTTGTCCCATTTTCCTGCTTCTTTCTTTCCTTCCTATCCATCAGTCAACATACCTTCATCTGTCCCCGTCTTCAGCTTTTTCTCCTTCTGTCCCCCTGGCAGTCTTTCCCTGTAAAAACTCTAGGCCAGTTGTACAATGCCAACAATTGGGTTGGGCTGAGTTTCATAGTGCTGGCCAGGCTGGGCCCAGTTACATAGTAGGAACCTGTAAGGACTTGTAGCAGATCCCTCACTTTCCATTGTATCTCCTTTCCCACCACTATTTCTTCTTTCTCCTCCCGGCAGCCCTCATGTCCTCAGTTTTCCCTCAGCTTTAAAAGGCACACTTTTAAAATACCATATGGTATTTTGTAGGTCAGTTATAATACTTATATGTTTAAAAACTTGTTGTTCTCAATTATGTCTTAACTAGGAATAAGGGCCGTTGTGGAAATAAATACAAGGAGTTCTAGAAAGAGGCTCTGGGAGAGTGCCAAGGCCTTAGGCACTCAGCGTCAATGTGCTGTGGTGACCTCAGCAGGGTATAATGACACAGAGTCCACCATTTTCTCTCTCTCTCTCTCTTTTAATGATTTTCCACTACAAACTACAAAACTAAAACTACAGAAGAGAGTAACAAGGTACTTTGAGAAGTTATCATATGCTTTGGATAATTATCTACATGTTAGAGGTTACATTCAGTTATTTAAATTCTAATAAAAGTATTCAAATAGAAAGAACAAAAAGGCATTTTTGGTATTATATCACATCTGGATGATAATATGAATTCATTAGATGTCAACATAGGCAATCTCAGATCTTCACTTAGGTTTCTTCTTGTCTTTACTTTTCTTCTTCTTTTGCCATGGGAGATTTACTTTAAAAGTTTTGGGAGCAGCGAGTCAAAAATTTCACCCAAAGACACGGAAGTAGCTGTGGAGGGTGAACTATCAGTATCAGATTTTTGTTGTTCACTGTTTTTTTCCGTTGCCTTCCCTTTCTCTGCTCTATTTCTTTGTTTGGTTGGTGTTTGTTGTTGCTTAAGAAAAAGTCAATCTTTTCCTTCTCCTCATTGAAGTTGAACATAAGTCCTTCTGGAAAAATCCATCTGTACTGGACATTGTTCTTTTGAAGAAATGCTATAATGTTTCTGTATTGCTTCCTTTTCTTGCGTATTTCATATGGAACATCTTTCAATATTTTTATCTCCTCTTCTTGAATTTTAACTGTTGTAGCTGTGGATGCTTTAAGTATTAAGTCTCTTGTTGATATTTTTGCAAATTTCACAAAAATTTCCCTGGGAGATTATTTTTTTTAACAAACTCTGAATGTCTATGGCATTGTACCTTTCTGAGGTCTCACCACTCCTCAAATCTGGCATTCTGTTCAGTTGAGGCCTCTCTCCTCCCCAAACCCTGGCTTCCATAGACTCTACCAGAAAATCTCCAGGAATCTCCCTACCTGGAGCTGGCAACCCTAGTCAGGACTGGCCCCAATGAGTCCTCACAAAGGCCTGCAGAGGGTTTCCTTTGTCTGAACCAAGCTTGGTTGCCTACCATGGCAAAACGGGCTCCAGTTTACAACTCAGCTGTTTGCCTCCCACCCTCGTCCCGTGGACGTATCTCACTCCTTAAGTTCTCTGCCACCATTCACGGAATCCTCTGTAGACTGGAAATTATACATTCAGTAATGGGCATGAAGAAAGACAGAAGTACTTAAGCAGTCTTATTTTGTATTTAAAAGAGAATGCTGTTTTTTCTCTAGTGATATCATACATAATTGGTTATGCCAGAATTTGCTTTCCCTGACTATACATGATCAGACATCAGGTTAATTCATATAAATGGAGCCACACATTTGTGTTTAACTATTAAAATATTGATTATTATATTATAGACAAAGTTTAAATTCCAGACAGTGGGGAGGCATCTTCTTCTGGTATTTAACTGGTCAAAATGAACCATCAGTGTACTTTATCCTTCTTGTCTGGGTGAATTGAGTGTATGCTTGTGGAAAATTTACTTCTGAACCTTTGTTGTCTGAAACAATATTGAGGCCTTCATCTTAGTGCTCATGCGACTGAAATTCAATCTGTAGCAACTTTGCTTTGCAAAGTGCTCTCTGTTCAAAAGCTTTTAAAATGCTTTCCTAAGTTAAACAAAAGCAGAAGGGAGAAGAGGCATTTGTAGAACAGCAGAGCGGCCTTTCTGCAAAGAGTAGCAGTGAAATGGTGTCCATAAAGCAGAAACCCTTGAAGGATGGAATTCTTGTTGCTTTGATAAGCTGAGGCAAATGGTGAGACCAAGACAAAATTTTCATGCCGGCATGATTATATGAAGTGAACAGAAGAGCCTGTGATGAATACCAAGTAGCCTATTGAAGTCAACCCTCCACTAACGAGTTTCCTCCATTTTGTGAGTAAGAATGTATTTCTGAAAACATTTGTGCTCTAACCAATACAAACATAATCTGGAAAAATTACTCTCTTAAGATCCTTGTGTCTTGTAAAATGAGAATCTGTGACCTGGTGTATACAACCAATTGCCCTCTTGTTATTGTTTTTAATTGGGGATACTTAGAATTCTTACTCTAAACCAGGCCAAGAATGAACAATGGCCTCATGTAATTAAAGGAAAACTGAAGCCATTGTAAAATCCCAGCTCAACAGGGAGCATAAACACTTTTTAGTCTGTTTTGACAAATACTGAGTGTGAAAATAGTAGGGTTGCCAGCTCCAGGTTGGGAAATACCCGGAGATTTTTGGGGTGGAGCCTGAGGAGGGTGGGATTTCGAGAGGGGAGAGATTTCAGTGGGGTACAATACCATAAAGTCCACCTTCCAAAGCAGTCATTTCCTCCAGGTGAACTGATCTCTTATCGCCTGGAAATCAGTTGTAATAGTGGGAGGTTGGCAGCCCAATAACATGTGACATCAGTTATGTCATAGTTGCCTGACCTGACTTCTAGCATTTTTAACAATTCCCTGTTGAGTGAGGTTTAGGTTTACAGGATCCTCTGCAGGAACAGGGATCTAGTTATTAGAAACACAGTCAGAACTGTTATTCATATTCAGCTCATTTTGTTCATTAAAATATTTGGGGTTTGTAATGGGCACTGTTGTTTTTAAGCTGTTAATGTTTGGGAATGGTGTTCTTGTTGGTTCCAGTGAGAAACACATTTCTGCCTGTAACTTTTTTTGGTCATACAACCAATGTTCCCTCTAAGCCATGGAGTCTTGTGAGCAAAAATTCTACTTTGTAAGCTACTGGCATTAAAGTTGTGAGTGAGCGATTTGGCTGCTGCATAAATTAGTTTGCTCTGGAGCCATCCTTCCTGAGCTAAGACAAAAATGTTTAAGCTGGAGGCTAAAGAACTGTGAGCCAGCTCACACTAACTCAGCTTGGAGGGAACACTGCATACAACCTATTGGGCTCAATGCTCCTTCTAAACTGCAGAGTCTTGTGAGCAAAAATTCTACTTTGTAAGCTACTGGCATTAAAGTTGTGAGTGAGCGATTTGGCTGCTGCATAAATTAGTTTGCTCTGGAGCCATCCTTCCTGAGCTAAGACAAAAATGTGTGAGCTGGAGGCTAAAAAACTGTGAGCTAGCTCACACTAACTCAGCTTAGAGGGAACACTGATTGAGATGACATCCAGCGGATCCCTGTGCACTCAGTTTTGTAAGATTTGTGCACATTGTGTTCCATCACAGTTGCTTGTTTAAACATTAAGTTAAGAAGATTTTGAGAGCCCCCAGATCCTGGATCATTTATCTAAACTATTGTAATTGATATTTGTTACATTCCCCCCCCCCAGAGTTTACTTGTTAAGGGGAAAGCCTTTAGCCTCTGTTCCTCCCATTTTCAAGGCAAGACTCTCCATTACTGTGGGCAGAGAGAAAGTGTGGACCATCATATCTATGGCTTCAGTAGAACTTTGTCCTTACATGCCTAATAATCATAGATCCCCAGCAGGTGTGAAAATAATTTCTTATCATGGGGGGGGCGCTTGAAATGGAAGATTTAAGCTACCACTTTAGCTACTTTCATTACCATCTCAAACTGGCTTTCTTAAATCCCTGAGCCCAAGGTAATAGCTCAAGCAAAAATGCCTTTCCAAGTCCCTGAGTCAGTGTAACAATTGGGAGAATTGCTTGCTTTGCTTGATTTTATTTTGTTTGGTGCAAACATGGGCTAAGTGGATGTGGTTCCTATCAGGCATGCATTTGTGATTACAATTCCCCCTTGCTGTTTCGGAAAAATGGAAAGACAGTTCAGGAAAACTGAAACTAGACTGGAGCCACAGACATTGCACTGTAAAAAATAACATCATTAGGTCGTCTACTGTCACCTACTGATTTCATTTCTGCAAGTAATTCCATACCTATTAGTACCCTTCCAAGCTTAATGATGTTCAGACTGGATTTTGATTAATTTTTTTTATTTTTTATTACTACAAACACTACAAAAGGGAGGAGTAGTGCAGGGTAAACACTATGACTAAAAAAGTGAAATACAAAAAATAAGGCAAGGATCAAATACAGACAGATAACCTTATTTGTCATACCTACAATCTTACAATAAAAGAGACAAGAGAATAATACTGTGTGCCTTATTTCAACTATCATTTAAGCTAACTTGAGCCCATTTTACCAAATTTTGGGTACATTACAGTCAACTATTATAAAAAGATAAACTTTCAGAATTTCATTGCATTTAAAAAGAACAATCAAATCTTATGTTTCTTTTTGTCATATTTCATCTTAACTTTAAGAGTTTTAGGAACTACCGTTCCTTTTTCAGTGTCAGATTCCTCTGAAGAGCTATCAGGAATGCTTAAACGGTGTTCAGAGTTTTGATTATCCTTCTCTTCTTGTATGTTGTCCTTTGTTTTTCCTTTGTCTTTTGTCACTTTTAGCTGCTGTTCCAGAAAAGTCTTTGCTTTCTGAGCAGAGTCCATCTTCATCTTTTTACTGCTGTAGTTGAATATAAGTCCTTCTGGAAATATCCATCTGAAGGGAATGGAATGGTTGTGCAAAAAAGAAGTTAGATTTTTATATTGCTGTCTCCGCTTTTGTATTTCAAACGGAATATCTTTCAAGATCTTTGCTTCTTCCCCTTTAATTTTCAGAGAATTCCCATTTGTCGCTTTCAAAATTGCATCTTTAGTTGATCTTTTGTAGAATTTAACAAATATTTCACCAGGTAGGATATTTTTCTTAATAAAGTCTGGGTAGGTTCGATAAACCAAATCCAGATCACTTTGTAGTAATTCCGCTTTGGAACCTACCACTGGTGCAAGTGCTTCACTTAATATTTCTTTTAAATTCTCCGCTTTCTGTTCTGGGATGCCCTGGAATCGCAGGACAACTCTGCCGCAGCTGATCAATGTGTCTCTGGAGTATCTTGCCAGCAGCATCTGCCACCTCGTAGGAGACCAGCCCGGTTGCCCTGAGCACGGAAGCCAGAACCCAGATCGGCTCTTCCCCATAGTTCCTGGTGAATACAAGATCGCCCGGCTGGAACTTCTGTAGCTTCCCCAAAATCTCCGGTTCCCACCAGGTGTCCGGAGCTAAGTCAGGGTGTAGCCGGTTGAGCAGACTTGTCAGCCATTGCCCCATCAAAAGCTCCGCAGGGCTTCATTGGGTAGTGGAGTGCGGGGTAATGTGCTGATATCACAAGAAGTCAGCCAGCTGCCATCCCAAGTCACCCTGGCCCAATCTGTGGAGCGATTTCTTGGTGGACCTCACCATTCGTTCCACCTGTCCATTTGTTGAAGGGTGGAAGGGTGCTGAAGTGATGTGTCGGATGGTGTTGCTCTCAAGGAATCTTTGAAATTCCTGCGATGTGAATTGTGTGCTGTTGTCCAAGATGACTACATCTGGCAACCCATGGGTAGCGAAGAGGCATCGAAGGGCCCTGATAACAGTGGCAGATGTCATAGACGACACAGGAATTACCTGAAGCCACTTCAAGAAGGCATCAACAATGATGAAGAAGACCTGCCCTTAGAAGGGTCCAGCGAAGTTGATATGAAGCCTCGACCATGGGGCGCATGGAGATTTCCAGGAGTGAATGGGAGACACTCCGGTTGAGTTCAAAGGAAACTGGTGGACCTGTGTATTGGCCCAAGGAAACTTCAAAGGTGGCTGGAAACTCCTCACAGATGGTGCTGTATGTTGATTGGCCAATTTGTTGGACACCCATGACATGGATGCACAATACCTTGAGCCAATCCAGTCCCAATAAGCTTGTGTGGTGACCTTCCACAACGATGATGCACAGGATTCCACTGAAGCCTTTGTAATTGACATGAATGAGGCCTGTCCCCACCACAGACACGTGACAGCCCTGGAAGTCGGTGAGATGAACCTTGTTGGATGGACTTCTTGGGGCATACTTGCTGGAACGGATTCTTTGAAATAATTGAGAGCACCGACCCAGAGTCCACCTCCATTTCGCAGGGGTTGCCCTCAGTCAGCACAGTCACTCTGATTTTCTCACATGTCTGTAACCCGGCACTTTGTCAGTTGATTCCAAGCTGAATGGTGGACTTAGGCCAGGTTTGAACCACCGTGTGGTATGCTTCTGGGCGTGAAGACCTCTCTGGAGCCAGTGATGGTTGCCGATGAAGCATCTGTGGGCTGTTGTTGTCTTTTGATGATTGACAAACGTGGGCAATATGGCCAGTTCTGCTGCAAGCTCGGCACTTGGCGTCCCAGAATTGGCACATCTTTCTTGTATGAGAACTGCCACAGCCAGCACAAGAGGTCCCCTTGAAGTCTCTTGGTTCCTGCTCGTGTCACTCCACTCTTGTCCACAGGACCTCCTCACCCTCATCAGCATCCTCATTCTTTTTCATTGTTTCTCAGAATAAGTTAAAATCCTGGCTTTGACCTATAAAGCTATAGATGGCTTGGACACACCTTCTCTAATATGACCCTGCTCATTTTATAAGATATGTTATCTGCCCTGCCCTTTTCTTCAGAAATCAGGCAGGCCTAAGACAAGGCCTTTGTGGCATGCCTTCCCCAAAGACACTTATATAGCTTTGCCTTTGTTGGCTTTTGGGAGCCATGTGAATAGGGTTGTCAACCTCCAGGTGGTGGCTGGAGACCTCCCACTATTATAACTGATCTCCAGACGACAGAGACCAGTTTACCAGGAGAAAATGGCTGCTTTGGAAGTTTGACTTCATGGCATTATGCCCCAAGCCCCACCCTCTTCAGGCTCCACCCCCAAAATCTCCAGGTATTTTTCAACCCAGAGCTGGCAACCCTACTGTGAATACTTTTATTATCTCACATCTTTGGTGCATGATTTGCTCTTCAGCTTTGTATCACTACTGCTGTTGTGTCTACTGTTGTTAGCATTCATATTGTTTAGCTTTGTGGGTTTTTTGTTGCTTTAAAGTTATTGATTGGTGTTTCATGATTTCATTAGAAATTGTAAAGTGCCCTGGAGGTTTTTTTGTTTTGTTTTTTAAGAGAAAGGCTGGATAGAAATGCTCTAAGTAAATACAATAGATAGATCATCGGTTTGATTAAATTGCTCGCTGTTCAGTAAGGGTATTTTTTGTTTCCTCTTTATTGGAGACCTTGGCACCAAACCAATACCCACAGATCATGGCACTGCTGGATCAGATATCCAAGTTAAACACTGCTCAAAGCCATTCCAGGTTATGATGTTGCTGTTAGTTCCATTGCTTGCCAAATATTACTGCTTGAGGGGATTGGCACTTTCAGAGTACTGTTGTTTCTGATGATAGAACACTCTTGGACATTTTCTTTGCATAATATTTGTACGGGACAATGTCCTGATTTGCTGACACAAACAAGACTGCTGCCGGCCCACTGTGTCAGCCCCAGCCTCCCTTTCTGCAACTGGGTAACTTGGTGTTGGTGACAGAAGGGGGTTATGTGTATGCATGCGTGTGCATGCAGCCCCCCTTCCCCCAACAGGACTGAACAGAGAATATCGACTGTGGAGGAGCAGCTGGAATAGTAACTATGGGCTGTTGGTAATCAAAAGGAAAGCTGCAACTATCTTCCAGAATGTAAACACCCTTATAGCTTAATGGACCTATTTATGTTGAAGGAGACCAAAAAACTAAATTTGTTTTGTTGTTCAAAATAAGCCTGTGCAGATGGATAAGCAGAACCAGACGAGTCAGCAAGCATGAGTGCAATGGCTTTTCCTTTGGAAAGTGCTTGATTTTATCAGGTTGTTTACCAAACTGTCACAACAAGGCATGAAACCAAGGAACCCTTGTACACACTGATACTGGCAATGTGTTCCTGAGGGTGGGCAGTGATGGAAACATGCCTTAGTTGGCTTCCCACTCTGCATTAAATGGGATAATGAGCCAGGTTTCTCTTAAGCCAACAGCCTGGTGCATTGGGACAGAGAAGGGTGTGAATGTGGCAGGAATAGGCACTGACCAAAATCAATGGTTTCCTTGGATCTGTATTCCACACCCTCTGCAGGCAAGTGAGGTGGACTTTGCCATTGGACTCCCTGTTTTTTTAATGTTCACAGACTCATGGCTGGTTCTGTCATCATCAAGAGATGGTAGGTCTGTTCCATGCTGGGAAGACAACTGATACCTTGGGAGCTGGCAAGTTTGTTAGATCAGGAATCAAAGTGGTTAAGTTGTGCTTTATCTTCCAACTGGGAGCTATGAGCCATTGCAAAATATTCCACTGTACCGCCATTCCTACCTCCCCTCGCCCCCGGGCTCTGCGTAGATTTACAATTAAATTGGTTCTGGTTAGCAAATGAGAACAGGACGGTTAAATTGAATTTTCAAAGGAATGTTGTGAATCCTGTGTGAGAAAAAAAAACCCACCACTCTCCCTTATTCTGCTCTTTGTCTTATTGCTGGCAAATCACTCCCACTCATCTCCCAAGTCAGGAAGCTTTTTTCCATTAGAGAGCACTGATCACTATTTATTTATATAAATATAAATGTATATAAAAATAAATTCAGCCCGCCTTTCTCTCTGAGACTCAAGGCGGATCAAAAGTGGTGCCCTCTCATCAGGGGTCATTTCGAAGAAAAAGAGCT